>NW_017728911.1:21859315-21884749 GCF_001723895.1 Crocodylus porosus
CTTGAAGGTATCCAGCTTCTCAAGGTGTTCCTTCACGAGGTCAGCATTTATGGAGGGTAGGGGATCCCCATCACCCGGATCTCCCTGTCCTATAGCAGGTATGGGCGCCCCATGGGACTGATGAAAGACTGACGCAAAGTACCTATTTAATAGGTTGGCTTTTTCCTGGGCGTCAGTTGCCCCATCTGGTTCATCATTGCCCTTGCTTTTCCTCCGGCTCCCCACATATCTGAAAAAGGACTTTTTGTTGTCCTTGATGCCTGAAGCTAGTTGGAGTTCAGTGTCCTTGGTGTCCTTTCTTTGGGGTTTAAGTACAGTAAAAGCTCTGTAATCCGGCATGCCCCGGGAATGGGGGATGCCAGATAACAAAATATGCCAGTTAACTGAGTGGCCTGAACAGGCATACTTGCGTGTTTGGGCCTCCGCTTCTCCCACTGCGTCCAGGGCCCCATGGGACAGGAAGATAGGCCCCGCTCAGCCTGCTATGCCCTGGGCTGTGGCGGCTAAGCAGCACAGACTGCTTTGCCCTGGGCCGTGGGGGCTCAGAGAAACTGGAAGTACCATGGTGGGCATTTCCAGTTTCACTTTACCTTACAAGCCGGCATGCCAGTTAATAGAGCATGCTGGCTTGTAAGGTGCCAGTTAATGGAGCTTTTACTGTAGTAGTATTAGTGAAATTTTCAGAAGTAAAGGCCCCGGGGGAGCTGCTGCATTGGATCATGAGACATGCTTCCCTGTGGGCAAGCACCACTGCTGATGTGCAGAAGCAAAGCAGGCAGACTGGAGCAGGCACCACCCTGTCCTTACATGCCTGACCCAACTCCTCCTGAGCAGTGGCTGGAGGCAGGGGGTGGACTGTGGTGGGCACTGCTCCTCCTGCCTGGAGAGATTATCTGCCAGGGTGGGGATGTGATCACAGGCTGCTTGTGTGCATATGTGCAGCACTCCCCCTGATCATGATGCCCTGGGTAGTCACCCACATCACCCACCCATAAGGCTGGTCCTGGGAGCATCACTACTACTATCCCACACCCTGGCCACTGTGCTCATCCATTAGCCTTGTTACGTTTTTCCTCTATCTATGTGTTGCTTTGTTCAGTCCTTCAGAGTACAAGCTTTATGGACAGTGCCTTCATTAGTGTTCAAAAAGCACCTGTGACACCAAGGACACCACTAAAATAATGAGCGATAATGATAATCACCAAACAGCTCTATGAATGACATGCTAATAATGTTGAGCCTGTGGATTCTAAGCTCCTCCAAAGCTTATCAGTTATCTTTAATCTTTAAATGGGAGAGGTGAATTGAAAAGAAATTTTGTGGCTGAGACTTTCAAAGCTGCAGAGGGGATTTAGATGCCCAATTCCTATTAAAATTAATGGAAATTTGAGCATCCATAAGTCCTTCAGTGGCTTGGAAAATCTGAAATATTGTTTACAAGTTAGCTTTACTCTGGCTCTTTTATCCTTAAGTTCAGGGACATTTCATTAGTTGTCCTTACATCAGAAAGCATGCAGGACTTGGCCTGTATATGACTTTACTAGTAATTACTGTTTTGAGTTACCTTCTTAATTATATACAGCTCTTTACTTAATTCAGTATGTAGAGAGATATATCTCTGAAAAACTTGGAATAGTATCAAAAGAAATAAACACATTGTTCTGTGAGTTCAGCCTTCAGCTTAACGTGCAAAACACTGGATTAAACACAGTAGGTATTGTAGGTCAACTATACTCACTAATCACTACCACAACAAAAAGATTGACTTTGTTGCTAGCTGACTTCAATGAGAATAGTAAATCACCTCATAGACTTTCTGTTCATTCTGTTCACAGCTTGATCACTATTGTTTCACCTTTCCTTTGAAACACAGTAGTACTCTCCTCTTTGTCCAGTTACTTGAAAGTTGCACACTAAATCCCTCAGTTATTTGTTTTAAATGAACCCACAAACCCAACTACTGCATGCTGATCCTAAAATAAAATAATCTTCTTAGCCTAATGATGCCCATAATTAAGTATGCTATTAAGCTAATGTAGCACAGTGGTTACATATAATGTTTATATTGAAGTAAGAAAAAAAAACTACCCTGCAATTTTTTTCATGGCTGCCTGTGACAGATGAATGGGTCTGCTTTTTGAGTTAAAGTTTTCTCTGTGTTATCAGTAT
The DNA here is from genome assembly GCF_001723895.1 of Crocodylus porosus. NCBI lineage: Eukaryota > Metazoa > Chordata > Crocodylia > Crocodylidae > Crocodylus > Crocodylus porosus. The sequence goes on from NW_017728911.1 coordinate 21,861,485, forward strand.
GGAGTCAGTTGTAATATAACTTTGCAGGAAGAACTGTAGGCAGACATCCTGTGCAGGATGAGCCCCCTGAGGTAGAGATTGCATTACCATGCTAAACAAAATAGCTGTAACAAAAATGTTTAGCTGAACCTCCATGGAGAGGGGTGAAATCTTCCAAATGCATTTTCAAAAGGAATCCTTTGAGATGGAAGAAAGACTTTTGAAATAACTAAACATGCAGAGGGAACTTAAAAAACCAAGTATATATGTAGATGGAATTTTACTTTAGAAAGTGATTTTTAAAAATCCAGCTTTCAGTTTATTAAGATTTAAAACTTCTTGTCATTTCACTCTACCTCAAAAAGCCATTTTCTATAAACATTTCCATAGATTTATATCAAAAGAGATGAATTTGGGATCTAACTAGGACACACAGCTATGGATTGCCATGTTGGAGCTAGAAGTTGAGGTGGGTACAGGCAGTTTCTGCTACAGACCTACAGGTCCAATTCTGCCTCTGTTCAAGCAAATACTTCCATTGACTTCATGGCTAGGGACAGACATTACACATAAACCAATTTAAGTGATCAGAAACTGGTTTAAACCTGCAACAGAACAGATGTTCAGTGCACATAAACCAGTTTGAGAATGGCTGAAACCAGTTGGAGATAAACCTGGTTGAATGGCGTATCAGACTTAACTGATCTGGGTCAAACCATTTTATGCAATGTCTGTCCCAGACCCCTTCCTGGTTTAAAATAAACCAGGCTTCCCCAGCATCCTGTCATGTTCTCTGGGCTGGGCAGGGCTCTCTGCTCCACAGCAGGACTAGCCCTTTCCCTCTGCTCCCTGCCTGCAGCTGCAGCAAAACTGCAGGCTGCTCCCCTCCTCTCCCTCACCACTCCCTGCTAAGCAGGAATTCCCCCCATGCCTCTGCCTTGTGGAGAGGTGCCTGTGTATTAGCTAGAAGACCACATGCTGGCTACAGTCTGTGCTAAATCAACAGGTAGCTGGTAATGTCCCTCTGTTGTTTTCTCAATGGGGTGATAAACACTGTTATCAGTTCCCTGCTAGGCTAATCAGAGTGCTGTGCTGGGAACTAGCCATGCCCCCCCCCCCCTTTCCCCCAGCTCAGTGCTTTGCAAGGGAAGAGAGGGCTGCTCTAGCACCCCTCAGCTTCTAGCCTAAGTGACTGCAGGCATGTGCCTGCATTTCTGGGATGTCTGTACAGTTACAAAGTGATTTAGCCTAGCCAGGTTAGACTAACGTGCAAAGATTGAATGAATTTGTGCTCAGGCTTTTTGAATGTCTGTCTGTAGCCCATTTGTTCAGGGTTGTGCCCTAGAAAGGAAAAGAAAACTGCCTCAAACATGTGAGATGCCAAGTTTAAAGTTTATAACTATAAACCTAATCTTTATGGTCTGCTAGTGCATTTTTTCTGTAGTTTGTAACTGGATGAAATTTAAGTTAAATGCTTTGGTTTTATTTTATGTGTTTTTCCATTAGTTCTTAACTAAACATATTTTTGTTTAAGTGAAGCTATAATTAGTATATAATTAATTTAATGTGATTGTTAACACTTAGGTACATGGGCTTGCTGAACTCAAGGGATGAGTATCTCTATTGGTGGACAGAAGAGAAAATAGATGGGTTTAATTGACCTAGAGGTATTCAAATTCATAAAAGGTGCCTTAGGAAGCGCTGAATATTTGCCCACACGATCATCACAGTGTGTGCTGGTAATAGAATGACGGCTCCTGCCAGTTTAAGTCACAGACTCAAACTAGTTCAGTATGAATTGTTGCCCAGAAAAAAAAAAGATTAGTAATTATTAGTGATTTCATGCCATCTCCAAAACCATGTACGCATGTCACAAACAGAGTTGCATACATACGTATGTATTTGTGATCTCTGTGAATCTACTATAAGCAGGTACTTTTACACGCACAACTGCACAAACACAGTTTTGGACATTTGAGCCTTAATTTATTAGTGCTTTTAGAGCATACTCTTAAAGGAGAAAAAAATATGTGACTGTATAGTAACCACGTGAGTAGGATAGAATAACACTGCTATAAAATGTTAAAGGTACTTTGATATGGAGGTGATAAAAGAAAAAGCTGCTCAATTAGCTATCATTTTCCATTAAACTGATGACATACAGTCTTACAGAGTTATTTCAATGTAAGCAGGTAATGGGTGTTTCATAAAAGTATAATGCACCATTAATGTGAGAACTCTGCATTTTTTAAAATCAGTCTCCCTTTTTGTGATTGACTGTCCATCTGTGCATGTGTACGTGTGCCCACTCCTTTCAAATGCAAGACCACTGACTTTGAAGAAGCAAGACAGACTTTTATAAGATCCCCCTGCACAAGAATGTCCCCAAGTGCTCTCATGGTACTCATATGCTTACAAGTGAATGGCCACTTGTACATAATTTGGGGCAGCTTCAAGTACTGTTACAGTCAGAAGACCCAGGTACTGTGCGCCATTGTAATAGAGATAGAAATAAAAGCTAACTGAATAAAGTTAACTTCTGAGGTGGAACAGCTTGTAGAATAAACTACTAGGATATGAAAGGAATGAGAAACTCAGGTAAGCCCCCTGCACTGTGTACAAGTCTCTTGCCCTTTCAAATATTCAGATGTAAGATGTAAATGCAGGTTAAAATTAAATGACCATAGGAAGGGAGTATTGGCCCTAAGAGCCAAATTTTATGAGGAGCCACAAAAATAGACCCTACACCTGCCACAGCTGGTGGCTAGATGCCCTGCTGCCATTCCAGCAGCACAGCAGCTGGCACTGACCTGTGCAGAACTGCTGCCCAGAGCTTGAACCTACCCCATTACACCTGTGATTTCCTTTGCTTTTCCATGCTGCCTTACCCACAGTACATAACTGGCTATGTAAACATATACACCTCCCTACGTTTTGAGGACAGGGCTGGTATAAACAATGCTCCTTGACTTGCAGCTCACAGGGTGCCAGCCCAAGAGACAGAGAACAAAATGATACTGGAATGTTTACTGCATACACACCAGTGGCAGCTGACATAGGAAACATATTGTTTCGTGCTGCATGAAAGCTCTTTGGAGATATTCTTTCACTAGGAACATCAATTTTAGACATAAACAGAAGAGGTTCATATGGCAAAACATTGCAGAGGGAAATGAATGCGCTTTTTAAAAAATATATTTATTATTTGTATTTTGTTCATGTGGAATGGGCCTTTGAAGTACTGAGTGAGGCACTTAACTCTACAGCATGTTTGAAGGAGGATCAAGGCACATTTATACTGCCTCTAGACCAAATCAAGAATTGTCACCAAGAGCTAACGCCATCCATTTCTGTGGCATGTGAATCCAAGCCTAGCAATTGAATACCTCTTGGCCAAGCAGCATAGATGGCCAACAGGGTTCATGAGCACGTCTCAGAATTACAGTCAGTCTCTGTGTGCCTGTGGGGTATGCATTCAGGACCCTTCTAAGCTACCAACAGTGCCTAGTTGCTAGGCTTGCATGTCCAGAGACTGAGAGTGAAAGGAGAGTCTTGTTTCTTGGTAGCTGTCCTCAGCTTGGCAGGGAGTCAGTATAGACATGGCCTCAGACTACTAAATAAATAAGTCTGGTCTATGCTTCTAGAGTATGAAGATCCTTACCTTTATGAGGTTTGACTCTTTTGAACTTAATCGTCTAACAGGCATACAGTTTAAGGCACCTTGGGATCTAAGCCACGATGCTAACAAATCATGCCTCCCACCATGCCACATGTCCATGGCAAAGCACACAGTTTTTAGGATTGGAGGATTAGATACCCATTACATTTTACCTGTCAGCAAAGGGGGAGCTGAGGATCATGATCCCAGACTCCCCCTGAACAAGCAAGTCAAAACCTAGGTGCTGACAGTCAGCTGATTGTCAGTCGGGGCTGGGGACCAAACTGGGAACTGTAGGTGGCCCCAATCAGGTCCCTGAACCCAGCCAACAATCAGCTGAGTGTCAAAACCTCAGATGGTGTTTTAACTCTGCCCCAGTTCATGGGGACCCTGGGATTGGGCTACAGCAGCCCAATCCTGAGGTTCCCATAAACTGGGACAAAGTTAAAAACCCATGTGCCATCCAGCTGTGTGGCCTGCAGAGTTTTAAATGTCCTCGTGATCTGGGGCTGAATTAAAACACCATGTGTCACTCAGCTGGGTGGCACACCAGGTTTTAATGGTCCCAGCATACAAGGATGGCTCCTGTATCCTATATCCCAGATCCTGAGGCTGCCCCATGCTGGATCCCAGCAGGATCTGTCATCGATCAGTCCCAACCAGCCACACATTTAGCTTAAGATGAGCTACAAATGAGCCACAAAGTTGCTATAACTGTATTATCACACCTTAAATTGACTTCTAATATATGGCGAAGTTGCCATTTAAGGTGCAGTTAACCTGTGACATGTCAGGGGCCTTAGTTTAATAAAATTACCAGAAAGCAAACACTTTTGGAAGTCAAAGCCCATTCCTTACTGGCCTCTTCCCTGGAGTTCAATCACCACCCCCATCTGGCATGGCAGAGACAGCTGAGGCAGGGCAAACTAGAAAAATTAATACAGAAGATGTGCTGGGACTTAATAATGGAGCCCTAGCATGGATGGGAAGCCCATATTTGCTTGATCCAGCTCTGACACCCACTTCTATTATGATTGTCTTACCCAATGAAATACTAACCTTGCTCTTTTAGGAAAGGGCAAGGGGAGTTGTATCATCTTCTTCCATGGATGGCAAGAGAAAGGAATCTGCAAAATGATTCCATGATGGTGGCCTCCTTTTTCTGTGCCAAGTTTTAGTGATATGCCAGTTTGCTAATACCTATTGCCTACTCTTACTTGTTTATCTCTCTAACTGATGTTCTTGGAAATTTGTCACTATCCAGTCAGGATCAGAAGAGATTTACACACCATATGTATTCTTGTTAAAGACTAAACATATTTCTACATTACTTGAGGTTTTCAATTAACCTTGCTTCCATGTGTTTTACAGCATTAAGAGCAGCTCAATGTTAAACATAATTCACTTCCTTCTCCCCACATAAAACTTTACAATGCAACGATTCCTTGCCTCATGCAACCTTGTGAAATTCTGTGATATCAGACTTCTATCAAGGGAGTGACACCAACACTAGTTTCCCGCAGTGCTTTACACTCCTCTTGATTATGTTGGGAGTGAGCTATGCTGCACTGAATTCTATTCACTTTAGTAAAATTTGGGCTCAATTTTTATGTCAAGGACATCTAAAATGTATGCATGGATGTCTCTTTTTAGCATATATATATAAACCTGTTACTCTGGAAAATTTTGTCAATTTGATCCATACATTTCAATTTTAGGAATATAAAATCTAAATTAATGGAAAAAACCCTAAAATAGTTAGGATTCACTTCTAAATGATTACATATTGGACTGTTGGATTGCCTTCCTGGTTATGTAGCAGAAATGAAATGGGGAATATTCTACAGAAAATTATCAATTTATATGTGCTAATCACTGAATATCTTCATTGCATCAGTTTTTCATTGTTTATCATAGATGGAAGAAGATATTATCAAATTATTTATTATTATTATTATTAATCTGTCTTCTACTAAAAAAGATGTGGAATAAAGTAAACCATTCCCTAGTTTTTCTACACTATTTCACACTGCTGGATCTTTAAATGCCCTTTGATGTCTAGTCAATAATGTTCTTTCCCTTATTAAAAAAGTCACTGATGGAAGGTAAGTATTTGTTCTTATTGTCAATGACACAACCTAATGAGCTAAAACCACAGGTATTTCAGCTTATCCAGCTGTGTCTTTTTTTTTTTTTTTTTTTTTGGTAATTTGCAATATAAGTTCCAGTCTTATATTTCTCTCCCCTAAAGGTCACCCAGGATTTAGTTATCTTATTTCCTTTCTGAATTCACATTTGGATGTCACATGCGGGAAGGAGAAATTAAAACGTGTTTCCCTTCAACAAATCATATAAATGTAGGGTTAGAATTGACCTCCAGAGGTCATTTAGTCCAACCCTCTGCTTGAGGCAGGATCATCCCTATCCAAACCATCCCGTACAAGTCCTTGTTAAACCCATTCCTAAAGCTACACAGCCAACCTTGTTGCACAGTTACAAGGCATACTGCCCCAAATCACCAGGAACTTCCTAATCTGCCATGGATAAACTAGAAGGATAAGAGCTCTCAGTGATCAAAGAAACCCCCACAACACTGAGATAAATTCCCACCTGACAGAAGCATAGCTAGGCATCTCCGTGCACAACGGCCAGAACAGCACCAGCTACCACAGTACCAATCACAGCAGTAAAATCAGCCACTGTTGTAGTCACAGCTATTTTGCCTCCTCTCCTATTGCCTCAGTTACTCTGCATCCTCAGTCACCCCCTCTCAGTGATGCTACTGCTTCCTGATCCCAAATGCGGTGATCAGTCTAACCATGAACAAATGGGCAAGACTGTCTAACGAGTAACCACCACGTTTTAGTTTTTCTCTCACTCTCTCTGCTTTATTCTCAGCAACTCCTGGCTCTGCCAAAGCAGTGTTAAATACCTCCTCATTAATATAAGGAATGTCTTCCTCCACAACTTGATTCTCTCCAGTTTTTCTACTGGTTTACCTTTCACTCATGCTTACAGGAATGTAAGTATTCAAACTGTCCCAAGTTTTCTATTAGTTGATATTTTCCAGGCATCCTATCAACTCACTAATGTCACCTGCACCAGGTCCTATATCACTCCACCTTCTGCTGAAGCTTGTAACATACCCCCTTCTCATGAAATCTGTTGTTTTCTTTCTTGTGGTCTTCCCCAAGGTCAAAGTTAATTTGTTATAATTTACCGAAAATGTTATGCTTCATTTTTTCAACTTGGAATAGGTCCCTCTCATTCCATCATTCAGTAGTAAAAATTTCCCTAAATTTCAGTATCCTCCATTTGACCTATAAAGGATTCCCTTGCATGCTATTCGAACTGTTTTCAATCTCTTGTTCAGCTGATGATGGGCACCTGCAGGGTGTGGGCACACTGAAGATAATGGCCTGTGTGCACACTTCTACCTCAGTGGCAAGGTTGCAGGGAAAACAAAATGATACTTTTTCTAAGTCTACGTTGTAAACTGCTGTGCATATTGTATAATGCTTTAGCATGATGTATGCAATAAGAAAAATAAATTGAGAAGAATTTCTAGGCCTGCTGTACTTTTTCAATTCAAGCATTAAATCCACAAGCTTTTCTTAATTTGTAGGTTTAGTTAAACAAACATACTTAGAAATGTCAGAAGCAACCGTGACAGTTATGCAACATTTATATGAATTGTTTTGCTAAGCAATTCTCTGAATCCACTCTTCATCACTTGTGTCTAGAACCTGGGATAATCAAAGATGGGGCAGTTGCAGAACAACTACCTTGGATTCAGGAGACAGGAAGTGTTTCAAGATGGAGCCTTACCAATGCCGCACAGCTCCAAATCTGTCCTGTTTCTTATTAGCTCAGAGAGCCAGTATGATTTGGGAAGTAAGATTCAGCTATTTGGACAAAGATTCAGAATAATTAAGGATATCTTGCCTAGTAATCCTCTAAATCATTTATCGTTTTGAAAGAATAGGTATCTTCCCTCCCCTTCCCTATAACTGTTGTGTAGGGGCTACTGCAGGCCTCACAGGATTGCTGTACAACAAGAAAGATACACTGAGCACCTCCAGGGTTGTATGCTCCAGGGCTGACTGCCTGTTTAAATCCCTGCCTACCCTAACCTTCATACAATGCTGTATGTTTCTTGTAGATTCCTTCTACTTCTCTATGCACCTCACCCAAATCTGACTCGGGCTAGGTTTGCCTCATAGACGAAGTCTTTTGCAAAGTGATTTTGTGTTACCAAACCCTACATCCACATAAACCACTCTTTGGATTTGGCCATTAAGGGGAGAGAGGAATGTAAATAAATGCTTACATTTATGGTTTAATCTGGCTTGTTTTTTCAAATTCCATGAAATCTAGCTGTTGAGTACATCAGCTCTCAAGTTGATCCATAAGTATTAAGGCCTACTTTTACCTTCTGCAGTGTAGATACCAGTTGTCTCACTGTACCAGGTGCTATATTCTAAACTGAGAATTTGTACATCTTTTCTCCATAAAAGTCAAACAGCTTGTATATATATATTAGTGAACCTAGCTGCAGCCTCTGCTAAAAACTATTAATTAATTTTTTTGCATTCCCAAAAATGCAATAGGATTTTTAGCATACCCATAACCATACATCCCTAAATTTGGGCATGACCATGTATAATACAATCCATCACTTGCTCTGGGCATCCCAGCAATGCATAGCTGTGCCCCAACCAAATATTTCAAGTACTCACAGGAAAAAAAATCCCAGAAGCTTCCTAAAATGAGACCTCCCTCTTTGCTCCCCTTCAGTCACCTGTAACAGTTAATCATGCTCTTCTTGAAATCTTGTCAATCAAGATTTATTTGGGCATACTTTGCAACTTGACTTTTCCTTAGGTTCTCATACCCTGGCCATGTCTAAGCTTTCTTGTTTCTTTCTATATTGTATCACTAAGGCTTGGCCTTAGTGGATTTGGCCATCCATGCAGCTAAAACTCTTGTCTTGGCTCTCAGCATCTTTAATCTCCATTATTGCCACCTCCTTTTTTCTGTCCTTGACAAAATTCAGTCTTAGCCTATTGGTAGTATTATTTTCAGGCTCATTTTCCTAGCCCATCACTTTGACTATCTAATTATTCTATGTGCCACCTCCTGCTGGTGCTCCCTAATCTCATATTAGGTATAAATTGCTTGTTTTTATTTTCAAAGATCTTCACAAATTATTCTTCTCTCCTTCCCTACCATCCTTCCTCAGTCAGTACAGACTAACTCCTGTTTCTGGTTGGCCCATGATCATAGTTTCAATTGCTCACTTGTTAGATGTTCAGACCAGCATTTTGGTGCTTTCTCCCTTACTGTTCCTCATGCTTGGGAGGAGTTCCTCATAAACATTTACCTCATTGTTTTCCTGCACATCCCTTCTTAAATCCCTCCTTTGCATGATGCCTACAAAAAAGTCTGACAACAGTTAGGCTAGTGATGTGCAGTTATGATGACCAACTGTATCTTGCTGTTTCCTTCTGTTGCTCCATTTGCCCTAATCCATCTTTTGCAACTTGTTTGAGGACCTGAACAGAGTTCACATTTACACTGATTTTGTCTGTCACAAATTCCACTGGTGCAAGGTGTTTCTAAAACAGAGGTATAGGTGTTTTAAGTCTACTTACACCCAAGGGTCTGCTTTCATCCCATCTGCTCAAAGACAAATGGGTATTTCCTGCCACATACCAGCAAGAAGCAATAGTTGCCACCTACTACATGCAACTACCTAGGATAACTGCTAGTCTGTCTGTTCCTGATCACTGTAAATTACCAGTTATGAACCCATGTAAATTACATAAGAGTATGTTTGCCATCTGTCCATGCTATTCAAGTATAAGCTGTTTGGGACAGGGACTGTTTCTTTATCTTTGTTTTGTAAGTGCTTATTACATGGCTGTCCAGGTCCAGGATGAGGACTTTTAGGCATTATAGTAATTGAATAATAATTAGCAATGCCTGGACTGAGGACATGGTCTTATTCGTAAAGAATGGGCCTCACATACAGATCTAAGAGTTATTGTTGAGCAATAACAGATATGGAAAGCACATCCAGAGCCAGATGTTCAAAATAGAGCTGCCAAAACAAAAAGCAGTATACAGTGTAAGATGTGGTATGCCCTGATAGCATGTGCAGAGATGCTTCTCTTTGTCTACATTGGAAAATGTGAAGCACTGAATAAATTCTGCTGGGATCTGAAGCTACATTTCTAGAAGGATTAAGGTACTGGAATACCTAAAACCACTGGGTGCTTGTACACATGATGGGGGGTTAGTTTGGTTTAGTTCTCCCTAAATTGAAACAGTGGGTTTTTAAAAACCCACCATTTCCACCATTTCAGTTAGGGAGAACTAAACCGAATTAAACCCATTATGTGCACACAAGAGCTAGGGGGCCTAATTTAGAGCCTGTAAAGGTCCTACTATGCACATGAATAGGAATTATCTGACCCAAAGAATGCATAAGATAATCCAATAGCTGGTGTTTTTTCTTGTAATCAGGTTTTATTTATCTTTACTTTCAATTTAAGGCAGTTCTCATTTTTGTTAAAAAAAATTCAGTATCCAATCCAGCAATTTTTAATAATTTTACAAGACAGTTTTGTAAAATACAACAGTTTTTTTATATATAAAACTTGAATGATATTATAAATGAAATGTTCATCAAAAATTACAAGTTGTTTGTTCCTAAACTGCATTTATACAGGTGCTTAAATACCACCTCTGAATATTATTTTTCATGTCAGGAAAGAGAATAGTGCATTAGAATTACTACAAGGCACATTTCTCTGAACGTCAAAGCTTTTTAGGTCTAAAATTAAAAAGAACTTTACTTGACTATATGCTTCATTAATCTTGGATTGTCCACTAGTTTGCACTTGTTTGTTTTCCATTGACCATCTTTCTAATAAAGTTTATTCTAACTAGCCAGGCAATGCACTGTTCTTCTTTTTTTCTGATAGGATTATTGTGTCGTATTCATGAATAGGACCAATTTGGTATAAAAACGCCCTATGCCGTGTGGGAATCAATATTCAGGTTCACAGTTCTTCAAAAAGTCAACATGCTCATGTGTTGCATTCAGATCTATTTTAGTGGCCTTATCATTAAACCTGCAGTAGGCATTTATAAACCATGCTTTCCATGGGTCCTGGGAAAGCATGATTAAAAATAATCATCTGTCTGATGAATGTTTTCCTCTGACTTTTGGCAGGATCACACCCTGAGCTCCCGCCAGCTGTATGGGAACATTGATGCCAGCAATTTAAGGATCTTCACATTTGCTCTCAGTGGTAAGATCTAAAAGTGTAACTGTAAGCAATGTTATAACAGTATTGTCAGATCTCACATGAGCTCATGTTAATTCACATGAACATGAATTATTTCCTTTTAACCAATATAAGGGTATGAAGTCACTTACTCTGTGTAGGACCATGATTGATGCCAAAGTTCAAGCCACAAATTTCCCAACAATTTAATCTTATTCATCATTAACTGTTGATAGTTACAAGGGACATTTGAAATGTTCTATTCTTGCAAAGGGTAAAATCAGGGGGGCAAAAAACCTTTTTATTGTCCACTGTATTAATTTGTATTAACAAAACTACTTTGAAAGGTCCTGTCACTGAAATTCAAAGATTTGTAGTTTGAACATCACATCCATTTACATGAGCATGATGGATACATTTCTGGCACTTCTTTTCTTGGGAAAAATTAAAGAAGTGTGTTGAGACCTGCAGGTAACTTTTCCATTGACTTTAGTAGATCTGTTTAAAATGAGTGTAGAACTCAACCCAGCATCATTATTGTACGTAGGTACATTGCAATGCCAAGTCCCAATTTACTTTACAATACGTCCAACAAATATACAAAACAACAGTGGTCTGTAATGGTATATACAAAAAACAACAAAGTTAGAAGCAATTACTGTAAAATTACACTAATAGAGATAGGACAGTGCTTTAATTAAACATAATATATAAAATATGTGGCATTTATTTGCTCCCTTTTTTGATTAATTCTTACATGAATAAATAGCATAAATAATGCTAACATGAAGATACAGTGAGATTAAGCATAACACTAAGTATTACTAATCAAACATTTGTTTTCTGTACTAGATCCAGTTTGGATATGCTGACTCTCAGATACATGAAATACTCCATTTTTTCCCTTACATGCCATGTACAGTTGTGAAGTACAGACAAGGATGTAGAGACCTTGAATCTAACAGTCCTTATCCTGTTGAAACAGGGAGTAAAAGAGTATTATGTGTCCAGGCAAATTTGAGCAGAGGTGAAATGAAGGCACAAGGGCTAAACTCTATTCTCGGAGGAAAAGTTAGTTTCAAGTATATCTGCTTGTCTAGTCTCAAAAGCAGAGGATAAAAGAGGGAACCATGGTTGGTTGGAGAATGGATGCACACGAGTCCGAAAGTGCAATTGGAACATTGGTGTTTCACCGCTCTATTAAGCTGCACCGCAGATACCAGACAAGAGCACATCAGTAGCTGTGTAGTCACACTCTCCTTAATGAAGGATGCAGTTTGCTTGCTCTCCCTGTCCTGTTTGCCAATCTTTACCTTGTGTTTACTTACATCTGTGCAGTTCATGATAGTCCAATGACATGGCTCTTTCAATCAATGAAAGTATTTTGTGTTTTGTTAAAAGGCACACCTCTCCACATTTATATAGTTAACATTATATCCACCAAATAGATCACCTTAGAAACATACCCATTTCATTTTACCCCCGATTCACAAAAATATCAGAATATAGTCCCCAGTCCTCTAGTTTGAAATGACGAATGTTTCCTTGTCACAGTACCCTATCATTAACTTTGCAACTTGATAACAACTATCCATTGTCAAGAAGGACCTCATTGCAACCCTGTCTGCCACATTCCTACCAATCGTGCACTTTGCCATATAAAAAATTACAAAATTACATTATTATGAAGTCATGTGTCAGATAAAATTTAATTATTTTGCATGACTACATATAAAAATAGAACATGTTGCGAGTCCCTAGAGAAGGACATCTACATCAGGATATGGACTACCAGCATTCTTCTTTATTAGAAACAAAAGGATACACTGTATCCTTTTAAAACTGTATTGCCTCATCAAGTAGCCATGAAAAATCTAATTAAGTGCTGAATAGCAAATTGTAAGACTTGTGCATGCAACATGATCCAGTAACAATTTTAGAAGCTTTCCAAATTGTTCCTTTTTGGACATACCATAAACTGGGGAGCTGAAAAGCTATACTACTGTTGTGAGGCAGGGAACTTGTAAAAACCAAAAGCTACTGGTGCGGGACTACAAGACCTTTTATTCATGGAAGCAGAGAACACTAACACTCCAGCAGAAGAAAGCTAAAGGGCCTCATTTGTTATTTCTTAACTAAGGTAAATGAAAATCCATTACAAGTGTTCTAAGGCCCAATCCTGTGATCCGATTGACTTCAACAGGAGCAAATTAAGTGCTGCTTACAGACATGAAACAAACACTTTAAACACTTATAATTGTAACTTCTATTAGACAAAGTTCATTACACCTGTATGTAGGTGCTATAAGTCTCCATACTGTGAAAAGGAATGCTTGCAGGCTCACAGCTTCAATATTTACAAGATGCACAGAAGCAGTATAGTAAAGAGTAAGAGCCTTCATAATACAGAGTTGGATCTGCTGGATTCTTATTCTGACTTGCAAATATGTAGGTATTCTGCGTCACTGAAGTAAAAGTGTGTGTGTTCTTACATCTGTGAGGAAAGGGGAGGGAGTAGAGAGAGGGGGGAAGTAAGCGTTCCTTGTGACTGAGTAACTAGATTTCTGTATTTGACCATCCTTTCACACTTCATTTCAGCCTTTATGCAGCTTTTGTATTCACACTTTATTATATTTTCTTGAGGCAAGAAAGGTTTTCAATGAGAATGTGATGAATGTCCACATTAAATTGGATCCCCTTTCTTAATTAAGTTCATCTAAATTTAATTTTGCAATTTTACTTCCGTAAACCCATCAGATTCCAGATGTTGAATGTGCTTTTCCTATTGCTGTTCTCACATAATGGTACCTGTAAAAGATTTATGACTTCAGGAGACATTTCTGAATACTTTAGAGTGTTTTCAGCATATGCTTCATGGATGGCTAGTAACATGAGCAATCAGCATCCTAAAATGTTGTTCTGCTTCCAGGATTTCTTTTAATAGGATGTTACTTTTATTAGCTTGAACTTTAAACAAATAATCAATTTAAAAGAAACATTGTTACTCAAGGATCTCAACTGAAACTGTGAGATTGCCCCCTAAAGAATTTTTTAAGTGAAAGTTAAGAGCTTGGAAGCCAAAAGATACTATACCAAAATATAATAAAGACAAGAACATGAGTCATTTTTCATTAAAATGAAAAGGACTCCAAACATTCACTTTAACTTAGCCTTCTTCTCAGTAAAATGTTGTAGATGACAGGTATTTTTTCTCTAAACATGTTATTTGTTACTCTGCAAATATGATAAACATCTCTGAAAATATATCAGCTCTCATATGTTTGTAAATGTTCTTCCTAATGTTGGTAATATCACTGAAATTGCTAATTAAAGAACATCATGAGCCTATTACATTCTATCATGACTTCCTTACCTCACAAAAACTGCTGCAAATTCCCTTTCTTATTACCAGAATTACCTGGAATTTTATAATTGTTTTGGTTCTGCCTTTTTTGCTTCCTTAGTCAAAGCATATTTAATAACATGCGCAATAACATATCCAATTGTCAGATGAAGCCTCTGGTCCTCATCAAAGAAATATATACCACAATTAAAACATCAGATAATAATGTAAAGACAAAAAGACAACTGCAAAGCAAAAAGTTAGTCACTGAACCCTTCTTTCTTGTTTCTTATGTTCTCATAATTTATCTAGATGTATTAATTTTGAAATATTCATCGCTCACTGGTGCAGAAAACCACCAATCTCTGGGTCTTTCCATGACCTTTACGTTGCCAATATTAAGTGCATCTAGGCCTGATTGACATAAGCAGCATGCCAGCTTTTGTATGTATGTCCTTATACTTTTATTATTTGTTGAATACAGGACCTCCACCAGTAAAACACCCAAGTAACACTTGTGTGGATTAGGTCCTCTGTTTTATTCTCAAAGAGCGTCAGTACTAATACTTGGCATTTACTATTTTTTCCTGTGAGGTATCCTTATTCCCACTGTACGTATGATAGAAAGTAAGGCAGAGAAATTATGTGGTCCTCCAGCACCATCCCATGTGAGTACCCTCAAACTGACTCGTGACATGCAGGCCACACACAAAATCAACATCTCAGGTAAGACATGAACCCAAAAGCTTCATCTCAGACCATTTGATCACACCTGTGTGGTGGTACCTACATGCAGTGCTACTGTGCCTCTTTCTTGCAATTCATTTTTTCTTTTCCTTTATTTCAGTTCATTTTTGGCTTGTAAACAGACTTTTTTAGTACTGCAGTAAAAAAAAGGTTGTTCTTTCCCAGACTTCTCAACAGTGCTGGATTAAATTAACTGAAATACATAAGCCTGAGCAAGTATACACTTATAAAAGTTCCAGCAAAAAAACTCAAGTAGCTCATTTAATTTCCCACAAAAAGGAAGAAACATAACAATCTTCAGGCTGATGAAATACTTCTGAGCTTTAAAGACTATGTGGGAGTCTGGATGAGACCCAAAGAAGGAAACACTTCAAAATTACAAAATGACACAGTTTATGTTATTGTTAAATTGTCAAGATTCACTATTTACTTGCTGAGATGGTAACCGTACAAGGGTGTTTTTAAAAGACACTAACTAGAGAAGGGTATGTTAAACCTCCAAAGTCTTAAGAATGCTTAATGACTGCCTGCCAGTGCAGCTGAATCCTGCTGGGTAATGGGGGAATGCCTACCATGTAAATATAAAGGGGGTTATTTAGGAGACCCAGTGAGCTGTGAATTATTGCCTAGGTTGTCACAAAAAAAAAAAGGGAAAATGAGTTGTGAAGAGGAAAGAACGTGCACTGAGTTCTGAATAGCTTTCCAAGACTTTTTGTGATAGATGGGAAAACTTATATGTACTCTCTGCAAAAAGAAATATTTGTTTTGTCAGACTGCGAACCTTCCAACCCACCTAGATTACTTTGAAAAATCCATTACGGAAACAAAAGTGTTATTTTTTATGCCTGGCAAAATGCAGAAATCAGAGGAAAACAAGTTGGAATTTCCACTGAATTATTTCTTTTTTTATAAAGTTTGTCCAATAGCTGAAGTTAACAGCTGTATTGATCCAGTTCCCAGTGAAGTCAGTGGGAGCCTTTCTATTGACCTTAATGAAACCTGACTGGAGCTTGGGAACGTAAAGAATCAACGGGTGGATTAGCGGGCAGGGTCTGAGTAACAGACAACTCTATTTCCTGTTTTATTTTGGGTAATTAATACAAACCAGCTGAAACGATTGTTGGAAATGCACCAGTAAAGATATTTTTAGCCAATACTGATAGCCGATTATTATTAATCAGCCATATTGGCCGATACTGATCCAATTGCTCATATGCAGCCCAGCAGCTTTGAGAGCAGCATCCAGCTGGTAAGTCGTGTGGAGGGGGCAGATCAAGGCCATCATGATGAGGGAGGGAGAGGGGCTGAGGCTGGGGCAGGCACAGAACAGGGCATGGGATGGAGCCTCAGGTGGTTCATCTGGGGGATGCCAGGGGCAGGGAGGGGACATGACATGGGGGGCATGTGCCCCCTGAATTTGTGTATAGGGTGAGGGCAGGCTGCCTGCTATGGGATTGGGGCTGGGGGCTATGCCAGCTTCTTCCTGATGGGATGGGTTGAGCTGGGGCTGTGCTCAGGGTGGGTGGGGATGGAGTGGGCAGCAGCAGTGCTGGAAGGGAGGTTTGTGAGGGAAATATAGTGAATTTTGCAGTGGCTGTAGCCCACCTCATAGCCCCGTCCCAAGTGCAGCTTCAGCTTAGCACCCCCACCAGGAAGAGGCCAGCAACAGTCCCCAGCCCCAGGCACACAGCAGGCAGCCAACCCTCACTCCAAACACAAATCAAGGGGTACATGTCCCCCATGCCTCCCCCAGGGTTGAATGCAGCAGTGGGAGCTGCTCCCTGACCTCCTGGTGCCCTCTGGATGAGCTGCCTGTGGCTTTCTCCTGTGCCCTACCCCATGCCAGCTGAGTAGCCCCAGACTCAGCCCCACTCCCTGCCTCACTGTGGGGGCATTGATCTGCTGCCCCATATACCTTCTCTCCCCCATACCCCTTCCCTGCCACAGACTTACTGCCTGGATGCTGCTCTCCAATCTGCCAGTATGCATTCCTGGTTGTGTGCATGCTGCAGCTGCGCACATGCATGTGGCATTTACCCGTGACATTATCAGCCGCATTGGCCAAAAAAAGCCAATTGCTGATAATGTCAATTTTCCTTTTATCAGTGCCAATACAGTATGAACTGATGTATCAGTGCATCTCTACATGAAACTGATTCATCACTTACTATGCCAAAACTGGAAAATTTTCATTAAATTTGTATTACTATAAAATGTTACGTCAACTGAAGTGAAAGTTTTCAAAAAATGTAGTTTTCATCAAAAAATCTAGATTTTCATTGAAAATCAAAACCATGGGGGAAAATTATTGTTTAGTGGATAAAACCTGGGGGAAAGGTCAACCAAAATAAAAATTATTTCTCATAAAAAATTCAGATGAAATAGTAATGATTTTCCAAACACCACTACTTCAGACATTTGACAATAGATTTTTGTGCTATGTATATCAGTGTTTCTAAATAGACTTGTTTGTTTCAAAACCAGCTTTTCTTTCAACCAGGTTCCATATAATAATCAACTTTTGTAGATCCACTAAATAGCTTTGCATCTATAAGCAAGTCTCAAGGAGAGAAACAAATACATAACAAAATACATCCATCTGTGTTCTATATAAAATAGTCAATGCAGTAACAGGCTGCTCATTATTGCTCATGGGCTTTTTGTTCATTACAAAAATGTGAGAAAAGATTTGGGAGCTCTTAGGCTAGTGCTTAGAGAATATGGAAGCACTTAGACATATTTTCCCAAAGAAGTATAGTTAATCAGTGTCATCATACCATGATCTCATCTTTGTTGGTACTGAAATTTCCCAGAAATATATTAGAAATCTCACGAGAAAATGAATAAACAATCCCTGCCCCAGAGAGCACAGAAGCTAAATTGAGCATACAAGCAAGGATCCCAAAACAGGAAAAAAGAGGAATAAGACAAGAACAGCAATATTAACATGCCCGCATGGACTTATTAACATCATTAGGTGTTGGTTTCTTATCCTCCTTTTAATTTTTCATACGTTTTCAAGCAGGAGAGAAAGTAGTTAACAAAGGGGCCAAGGTGACTGCAAAGTGCTGCACCTAGGGAGAAAGAATCAACAACACACTTACAGACTGGGGGGTTGACTTGCTAAGAAGCACAGGAGCAGAAGGATCTTGGAGTCATAGTCAACTCCAAGATGAACAGGAGTCATCAATGTGACCAACTGATAGGTAAAGCTAACTGTACTCTGTCATGCATTAGCATGTGCATCACGAACAGATCTTAGGAGATGATACTTCCCCTCTATGCATTATTCGGAGGCCTCAGCTAGAAAACTGCATCCAGTTTTGGGATCCGCACTTCAAGAGGGATGTGGATATCTTTGAGAGGATCCAGAGGAGGGCCACTCATACGGTTAAGGGCCTGCAGGTAAGGTCCTACAAGGAGAGATTGAAGGACTTGGATCTCTTTTGCCTCTGCAAGAGAAGGCTGAGAGGTGATCTTGTGGCTGTCTATAAATTCATTGGGGGGTGAGGAGCAGTAAGGAATAGGAGATACTCTGTTTACCAGAGTGCCCCTTCGGGTAACTAGAAACAATTGCCACAACCTGATAGAAAGCAGATATAAATTAAACATCAGGAAGAACTTCTTTACGGTAAGGCTGACCAGAACCTGGAATGGGCTTTCAAGGCAGGTGGTGCTCTCCCCTACCTTGGGGGTCTTTAAAAGAAGACTGGACAAGCACCTGGCTGGGGTCATCTGACCCCAGTGCTCTCTTCTGCCCAGGGTAGGGGGTTGGACTCGATGATCTACTGAGGTCCCTTCTGACCCTAAAAATCTATAAAATCTATAAGAGGATATTCCTGGTCAGAGACATAGCTAGATCTTTCAGCACCAAGAGCAGAGGAGGAAGACAGGAGGTGGATTTATGCTGAAGAGCAGGAGTGAGGACAAGGGGAGGGGAGCAATATCTTACCTGCCCCTGCTCTCTGCACTCAGATGCCAGCTGCTACAGGTACAGCCCCTGCTGTCGCAGCTTGGGTTTAGGCTACTGCAGCTAAGGAGAAGCTCACTGCACACTATTGCAGCAGACTGATGGCCACTCCCAGCACCCTGTTCACTGTCCTACTCCCCCCCACCCATATGCTTCTGGACACAAGGCTGCAGAGCCTCTTTGGAGGGGATACCATTCCACTTGTCTTGCTCGCCCCCTCCCCCCAGCATATATACTATAGGGCATGGGGCTGTACTTGTCTTGCTCCTCTCGGTGAGCTGCCTCTGCCATGGCAAAGACTTCTGGGGCACAGGGGCCATACTGGCATTCCCTCTAGGTCCATGTCCAGTGCTGGTGCTCCACACCCCCTCCCCCCATCTCCACCCTCCTGCTCACTTATACTACCGTTTTCAGTTATAGAGACTAGATATAATGGAGGGAATTAAGCAAGGGCATAGCAGGGCAGCTCTATGCCCTGGGAAGCTTTGGCACTTTGGGCAGCCCCAGGTGCTGTGCTGCTAGTGGCAGCTGCTATTTTTGTGCCTATCCCCTAAGGCAGCACCCAGGATCTGCTGCCTCAGTTATCCCCACTTCAATTACACTACTGGGATTAGGAGGAATTTATCTTTGTTCATTTTGAACTTCAGATGACAGTGAATCATTGAATGTGAGTAGTCAGTAGACAGAGATAAGAGATGGACCACAAGAGATTGCAAGTCACTTTTGCACATTTTAGCTGATCGCGAACTGTAACCTACACTTTGTAGTGAAAGGATGAATTAAGGAAAATGTACAAATTCTATTGGAAGAAAATGTGAGGGGAAGACAGGGGGAACATTAATAAATTCCAAGATGTATTTTAATGCTTCATTAAATGTAGAAAGGAATCTCTCTCTCTGTCTCTGGCTTAGTTTCTCGCTGAGGTATATGTTAGTAGATCACTGGAACCATTTAGTTCATGTTTTAGTGTTCTAATAAAATGGAGGCCTTGTTACACCTTATGTTAAGGCTGCACAAATGTTGCTTGGTGTTAGTGCTAGCTCAAGCTTGGAGCAGTCACACTTAAGGCCAGCAGGGACCTGGAAGACTAAAAGCTAAGAATCCACTCCCCTCCATTGTGGGCTTCCCCCCCGCCCCTCAGGATCCCCCATTTCCCCCTCCCCCACTTAGATGTGGCTGCCTTAGCTGTCTATACAGGGGGAGCAGGCAGGGAAGGGTTAACTCTTCTCCCTGCTGAGCCCAGCTCAGAGAGCAACAGCAGCAGCCAGGCAGGCAAACTAACCCTTCCCTGCCTACTTCCCAGGTCAGACAAGATAAGCAGCCACAATTACATGGGGGAGCATGAGGGAAAGGGCACTGAGCAGGGATCTGGGGTCCTGGGGGAGGTGGGCCCAGTCCAAGCCAGTAAAGGGGGTGGGGAGAAGCAAGTGGGGTGTTTACACTAAGGTGTAGTGTAAAGTGGCTACACCTTAGTGTAACATAAGATGGGTAACATGGATCAGAAATAATCTTGTCCTGGAGTGGAATAACTTTGAGCATCTTAATGAGTACTTAAAACTAGTTTCAGGTGTTAATGTATGGACAATCCAGGTGTTAAGAGCTCCAGGAGCTGCCCAAAATTGCCATGTGACAAGGCTCTGAGATAACTTCAAGTCTTGAAACACGTCTTACAAGTTCACTAGTACTAATGACATATATATTTCCTAAACGGGTTAACTGAGATATTGTTATACGACTATTTTTATTCTTTATTTTTCCAGTAAATATTCATAGGCAGTCAAAACATAAACAATAAATAGTTAAAAAGAGGCCTAATGACCCTTCAAGTGTATGTTACATTCTCTTACAGAATTACTAATGAGAACATATTTATGTATAAATAAATCTTTTATCCCCTTCATAGCTCCACTGTATTCATACAATGAAGTCATCTACCCGAAGCTCCCTGTAATGAGTTGAAAGTCTCAATAGGCCCTTTTATTTATAATAAATAATGCATACTAATGTTAACAATGTCATTGTATGATGTCTCAATAGAGGATTATGACTTCACGTAGTAACTTAGCTTGATGCCTCTCTTCTCTGATAATGGTGTTGATTTTTCCTTATGAAGAAGAGACTCGTTTACTTTCAAAACGTATATTACATATTCTGTGCAAAAAGCATGTTAATTTTAAAGCTGCACTGTTAAAACATAGTTGGAAAACAGAGAGTTAAAGGTTCAGTACTTAAGATTAACTTGGTCCTGTGTTGTGTATGCACAAAAATATGTCTTAAAATTATACATAACCTATTTCCTACATTGTATAATCTGAAATCGGATTTAAGACATTTTGGTGTACAGTATTAGATTCACCTATTGACATGTTACTAAAACATTTGTAAGAATAAAATTCTAATAATAATCTCTTATCAGTTATCAGTGCACAGAGAAGAAACATTATCTTCATTAGTAGGGTAATGCTAGGAGCTGTACTAAGAGCTGATGATTGCTGGACCAGTTGCTGACGCATGTGCTCAGTTATGTCACTCAAACTGGATTCTGAACAATGACTGCAACAGAAGCAATGCTGACAAAAGATCAGCATCAAAGGGCTCAAGGACCCAATCAAGCAAGATCTCTCTTGCCAATACTTCAGTGAAAAACTGGAGAATTGAAATCAACAATGAAAGAACATCGGCAGCACTTGAGAGGCCTTCAAGTCCACTGTCAACAGCACCTGTGAAGAGGCCCTTGCATTCTGTACCAGGAACCATCATGCCTGGTTTGATGAGAATGACCAGGAGATCCAAGAGTTATTCAGCCAAAAGCACAAAGTGTTTTGTGCTTCACAGAACAACATCAACTCCAAGCATAAGAAATTACATCACCAACAAGCAAAGGCAGAGGTCTAAAGGAGGACCCATGATCTGAAGAACAGGTGACAAAGGAAAGGAAATTCAACATGTCACTGATACCCATGGTATGCACAGCTTCTTCAGTAAAAAGCCATCAAAGCCATCTGTGGTCTGAGCACTCAGGGACCAACCCTCTTAAGACTTAAGGATGGAGGAGACCTGTTCAAGGGGTCATCAACACCTATTGGAAGGAACATTTTGAAGACTTTCTCAGTCGAGACTCTGTTGTTGATGAGAGTGTTCTCAATACCCTCATCCCTCAATACCCAGAAACTATCTCAGAATCTCTTCAACTTCTTCAATCTCTTCTCTTGACAAGGTGAGGAAAGACCATCGAGCAGATGAAGAATGACAAGGCACCTAGACCTGATGGAATCCTCGCTGAAATCTTTAAGTAGTGGAGAGAGAAGCTCACATCACTGCTCCATAGCCTCATTTTAAAGATTTGTAATGATGAGGAAATTGCAGGTGACCTTAAGGATGCCAACATTGTGACAGTCTTCAAGACAGGAGAAAGGTCTGACTGTGGAAATTGCAGTGGAATGACTTTGCTGTCTACCACAGGAAATATCATTGTAAAAATCCTCCTTAGCCATCTCCTTCCACTTGATGAAGAGATCCTCCTAGAATCTCTGTGTGAGTTTAGGGCAGGAGGGTGATCAATTATTTCAACTGGAGGGCCGCATAACAACTTTTGGTGAGCTGTCGAGGGCTGCACGGGTAACCCCTCCCTGTAGAGGTCCCCCACCCCCTAATCGCCATCTTGGGCCCAGAAGTCCCACCTGTAACCACTGACTTTTGCCACCAGAAGTCCCTTCCCTTGCCCCTGGAAACACTCCTTTTAGGATGGGGGGCTGCCATCTTGGAACTGGGGAAAATGCTAAAAATCAAACATCTACTATATAATATTTTAATTTTATTTCAAAAATATTTTTCATACATAGATTCATAGATATTAAGATCAGAAGGGACCTCAGTATGTCATTGAGTCTAACCCCCTGCCCTAGGCAGGAAAGAGCGCTGGGGTCAGATGACCTCAGCTAGGTGCTTGTCCATTCTCCTCTTGAAGACCCCCAAGGTAGGGGACAGCACCGCCTTGCTTGGAAGCCCATTCCAGATTCTGGCAACCTGTGAAGTTCTTCCTAATGTCTAACCTAAATCTGCTCTCCATCAATTTGTGACCATTGTTCCTGGTTACTCTAGGGAATGCCCTAGTAAGTAGAATATCTCCTATTCCCTGCTGCCCTCCCCTGATGAATTCATAGATTCATAGATTCATAGATGCTAGGGTCGGAAGGGACCTCAATGGATCATCGAGTCCGACCCCCTGCATAAGCAGGAAAGAGTGCTGGGCCTACATTACCCCAGCTAGATA
>NW_017728911.1:21885419-21916514 GCF_001723895.1 Crocodylus porosus
TCCACCACGACTCTCTGGGTGCGACCCTCCAGCCAATTCTCCACCCACCGGACTGTGCAGTAATCCAAGTCACAGCCCCTTAACTTGTTCACCAGACAGCCACAAGATCACCTCTCAGCCTTCTCTTGCACAGGCTGATGAAATCTAGGTCCTTCAGTCTCTCCTCATAGGGCCTTGTCCTGATTTACATGTGTTTGAATAGCGTATATAGAGGTGATTGCATAATACCTCAAAATAAAGTCTTATTCTTGCATATTGTGTGAGGGGAGTTGTGGCATTTGTGTGGTGGGAGGATGAAGGGGTATTAGGGGAGTGTGTGTGGTGATGGGTGTGGGAATGTGTGGAAGGTGGGAGTGTGTGTGGCTGAGTGTGGAGTTTGTGGGTGGGTGTGGGCCCCCCCAACTTGCCCCCGCCCATGGTGCACAGCCCTGCTGCCAGAGGCAGCAGCAGCAAGCAGCAAGCCTTCAGGATGCTCATGGCCTGTAGCAGGCAGAGCCCTCTGGCAGCACGTGGCTCCAGCTGAGTCCTGGGAGTTGCATGTAGCAGCACAGAGCTGGCCAAGTGTGACCCACTGGCATGCACCTTCAAACTAGAAGGGATTAGCTCCTGCACTGCAGATGAGAGCCACATACCATTGGGTCGGGCCAGGCCGGGCTGGGCCAGGCCAGCTTCATGTATCCATGTAGTGCTTCTAGTACTCCAGCGGGGAGCTACATGTGGAGGCACAGAGCCAGCCCAACCCAGTGGCATGCACTACAGTGCCGGGAGCCCCACACACTGGCAAGGAGCCAGTCTGGCCCAGCCCAGCAGCATGCACTCCCAGCTGCAGTGCCAGAAACTGCAAGTGGCAGTATGGAGCCTGCCCAGCCCAATGGCACACAAATCAAGTGCCACGGGGAGTTATAGGACATGGGGCCAGGAGGGCTCCATGCCTCCATATGCAGCTCCTTGTTGGAGTGCTGGAAGCCCCGCATGGATGCACAGAGCCAGCTTGGCCTAATGGCATGCAGCTCCTGCCTCCAGTGCCGGGAACTCCACATGCTGGCACAGAGCCAGCCTGGCTTGTTTTGAAGGCACGCAGCAGGGGGACAGGCCAGTTCCATGCTGCCACGTGCAGATACTGGGACTCAGTGCTGTGTGCTACTGGAGGTCTCAGCCTACCACAGGCCAAGACTGCCCTGAGGGCACACTGCCTACTGTTGCTGCTGTCTCCAGTGGCAGGGGCTGGGTACTATAGGTGGGAGTTTCAATGCGGGTTTAGGGCATCAAAAGGCACAACTCACATAATCTTCACAGCTCACCAGCTACAGGAAAAATGCCAGGAATGACATGGCCTTCTTTGACCTCATGAAAGCCTTTGACTCTGTCAACCAAGAAGTGCTGTGCAGGATCCCTCTGAAGAATGGATGCCCACTGAAATTCATCACCATTCTTAGCCTGCTCCATGAAGATATATGAGCAGTAGTCCTCAGTAACAGATCTATCACAGATCCCTTTGAGGTTAGGATGGGAGTTAACCAAGTCTGCATCATCACTTCAGC
The DNA here is from genome assembly GCF_001723895.1 of Crocodylus porosus. Classification (NCBI taxonomy): domain Eukaryota; kingdom Metazoa; phylum Chordata; order Crocodylia; family Crocodylidae; genus Crocodylus; species Crocodylus porosus. Next base: position 21,886,961 of record NW_017728911.1, read on the forward strand.
ATTCTTCTTAATATTCCTTACTGTGATGCTGCATCTGACCACCAACAAGCTTCCACTTGGAGTGGAGCTAAACTACTTAATGGATGCTAAGCTGTTCAATCTCAGCCAACTCCAAGCCCATGCAGACCTCTGTCCTCAAGCTCCAGTATACTGATGGTGCTGTAGTATGTGCATACTCAGAAGACCTTCAGGCAATCATTGTGTCTTTATTGAGGCATACAAGAAAATGGGACCTGTGTTTCATAGATTTCATAGACATTAGGGCTGGAAGGGACCTCAGATGATCATTGAGTCCATCCCCTACCCAAGGGACAGGAAGTCAGCTGAATTCATAGGATACCAGCAAGATAAACATCCAAATTTCTCTTGAAGGTGTTCAATGTGGGTGTTTGAACCACCTCCGATGGCAGGCTTTTCCAGACCTTGGGGGTTCGGACAGTAAAGAAATTATTTCTTATGTCCAGCCTGAAACGGTCTTGCTGGCATTTATAACATTCAACCTTGTCATCCCTTGGGGCACTCTGGTGAACAATCATTACCCCAGATCCTGGTGAACACCCCTGATAAACTTATAGGTGGCCATCAGATAGACCCAGAGCCTGCACTTTTCCAGACTAAAGAGCCCCATAGCTCTCAGCCTGTCATCATAAGGTCTGTTTTCCTGACCCCTGATCATGCATGGGGCTTTTCTATGGACTCTCTCAAGCTTTTCCACGTCCTTTTTGAATTGTGGAGCCCAAAACTGGACGCAGTACTCCAGCTGCAGCCTCACCAAGGTCAAGTACAATAGAAGAATGACGTCCTGGGATTTACCTGAGAAGCATCTGTGGATGCAAGCCAGCATTTTGCTCACTTTACTAGACACAGCATCACACTGAAGGCTCGTGTTCAGCTTCTGGTCAATCATGACGCCCAAGTCCCTTTCATCTGTAGTGCTAACCAGAGTAGCACTGCTGGGCCTATAAGCATGCTGCAGGTTTTTCCTCCCAAGGTGGAGAACCTTGTATTTTTTGGTGTTAAACACCGTCAGGTTATCATTCGTCCATGTTCTGAGTGTGTCAAGGTCATCCTGGATTACGCTCCTGTCCTCAGGTGTGGATGCTTTACCCCAGAGTTTGGTATCATTGGCGAACTTGGCCAGTCCGCTTCTGACTCCAATGTCCATCATTAATGAAGATGTTGAACAATACAGGTCCAAGGACAGAGTCTTGGGGGACCCCACTGGTCACAGGGCATCATGATGATTTAATAGGTTGGCTTTTTCATGGGCATCGGTTTTCAGTTGTCCCATCTGGTTTAGCAATGTTGGTCCAATGTTGCCCTTGCTTTTTCTCTAGCTGCCCACATATCTGAAAAAGGACTTTTTATTGTCCTTGATACTTGTAGCTAGCTGGAGTTCCATCGCAGCCTTGGCTTTCCTGGTTTGTTCCCTGCAGAACTGGACCAGTGCAGAATATTCCTCCTTGGAGGTAGATCCCATCCTCCATCCTTTGTAGGCCTTTCTTTTTAGCCACTGTTAAACCTTCCAAAGACTAAGGTCAACAAGCTCTTAATGAGCAGTCCTCAGCTCCAGTAATTCAGATTCAGAGTGAGACTGGAGAACATTGAGTATTTCCTGTACCTCAGAAGCTATCTCTTGCAGAAGACTGACATCAATGAAGAAATCCAACATCACCGTAAAAGGTCAAGTGCAACCTTCAGATGCCTGAGGAAATGGCATAACATCAGATCCAAAACAAAACTTATGGTTTATCAAACAGTCATAATCCCCACTTTACTGTATAGAGCTGAGATGTGGGTAGTGTACAGGAGACACCTCAAGTCACTGGAAAAGTACCATCAACGCTGCCTGTGGAAGATTTTTCGAATCCACTAGGAAGACAGGTGCACCAACATTAGCATCCTTTTGCAAGGAAACACCATGACCTTTGAGATGATGGTCATCTAATATCAACTTCACTGAGATGGCCATGTCATCTGGATTTCTGACTCCAGCAGGATTTATTCTTCCATCTCAGTCAAGGCACACGCTCAAGAGAAGAGCAGAGAAAATGCTTCAAGGATGTCCTTGAGGCCGACTTGAAAACATGTAACATCAACATCAATTCATGGAAGACTATGACTGAGGATGACTTCAGTTGAAAAAAGAGTCTCCCGCAGGGATCTCAGTACTTTGTAACCTTACAATGACAGCAGGAGATAGAAAAGTAGAAGCAGCAGAAACAGCAAGTTGCAGTCTGAATCAAGAATCCAGAGCCACCCACCCCACACAGGAACATGTGCCCAAGTTGCAATCCCAGATCAGTCTCATCAGGCATCCTTGGACCCACAGATAAAGCAATCATGGAAGACAATTATCCTCAACTATGAGGGATTGACAAGGATAAATACAGGCTTCCATAATGTGCTAAAAGTGAGGTCTTTGGACTAGGGACTCAATTCAGAAAAACATTTGGGCACATCAAACAAAATAAAGATGAAAGGTCTGCCTAAGCCTAGCTAATCCACTGAGCTAGGGTGAAGAAGGCACACCAGTTTCTGTAGCCAATGAGACCCAAGGGAGTGGTGTGGCCTGCATCACATCTGGCCACCCTTGATTATCCAGCTTAAATAATTAAGTCCTTACTCCTGTAGGCAGCTGGAGGTAGCTTACAGGACAAGTCCAGAGCAAGATTCAAACATATATGTTTCTGGATATGTGACAAAGCACCTTAACCAGTTTATGCACATTGATTTCAATGGGACTTGAGTACAAGCTTAAAACTAAACAATAGAGAAAGAAGCAGCAAGAAAAAAGTGAACATAAGGTTTTGTATTTATAAATTACTGCAAAATATTAGGAAAACTATCCTAAAATCTTTTATGATGTGTTAAAATGGGTAGCTTGTAAGACTAAATATAATACAGGTAGGAACTTAGCTCATAACAAAACTGAAATTGTAAATATAAAATGACATAGAAGAACTCCTATAAAGCTAGTCCAACATTAACACTATGATTTTGTTATTTGTATATGCAAACAATAAATTAAGTGAAAGTAGGTCATTAAAATACCTAGTGACGCTTTATGAAGAGACAAAAATATGTTATACTTTCAGAAGAGTCCTTTATCATTGAGACTTCACCTTTGGCTGTACTTCTACTCGTATGAAAATAGTGGACCTATTGCAAACTTGAATATGAGGACTTATTAACCAGAATGGAAACTTCATTTTTGGAAAGGATGAAGGTTTGCAACATGCTAATATGTGTATCTAAGAAAGAAGAGTACATTATTTGAGAAGCATTATGAGATGTAGTAATTAAAGTTTGTAAACCAGATTCTGCTTTTTAATTATACTAGTATAAGTCTGAAGAAATGCCAGCAATGTCAGTAATTATTCCAGATTTACAGCAGTATAGCTGTGAAGCTCTATGTTGTAATGAATACAACCAAAAGTTAAGATTAAATATTTGCCCTATAAGTTCGCATTTTCCTGGTGGCTGTAATTTCTTTTTTATTTATTTAATTGAATAATATTAACACGTCGGTAATGTAGTTCAACACAGAATTTTCTTTTCTGTTGATGTAAAAAATGGAAGCAGTTAAAAAAAAAGAAAAGAAAACTGTTGTGTATTCATTCAAATGATCAGCCAGGAGATCTCTGAATCATGATAATGATGCAACTGAAAAAGTGTGAATGGATTCATGTTTATGGAGATGAAATTAAGCAGGAATGCTCATACTTGTCATATGATAGCTATGTTGGAGTGGCTGGGTCCAGTTTTGCTCTCAGATCTGCTTGTGCAAACACCACTGACTGCAACTCCATGCAGTGCTGGAGTGGGTGGTGTGAGCAACTGTCCAGGGCACAGTGATCAGGGCGGCAGCAGTGGCATGGAGCAGCTCTGCAGGAAGAAGCGGGGGTAGGGCATTGTGGTGCAGCTCTGGTATTAATATTCAGACAGCTATGGGATATGATTGTTTATACTTGTGAAATAAAGAACAATGGGTCATAAATGGGCCTCTAACTCCCTTAGTTGTCTGAATAGTAATAAATACCAGGGCCACACCACCCCAGGGGGCAAGGGTGAGGGGCGGCTGCTCACCAGTGGCAGCAGCAGAAGCAGGTCCTGATGCTAGTTTTTTCACCAGCCATGACCCTTGCAAGCATGTGTCAGGATGTGTAAGCATGTGCCAGGATTTGCAAGGTGTGCAGATGCTCACTTTCATTTACACTGGCTGTGAAACTTGAAAACAAAATGTCACAGGTACCTAAGAAGAGAGTTTCAGGGGCACAGGACAGGGAGTGAAATTCACAGTTAATGACTACAATGAAAAAAGATGCAGATATGGTGAAAAATGCTTGAAATCTGTTAACAATAACCTGTGCTGTAGTAGCGAGATGGTTACAGTGGAGACTTCACATGAAAAATACATAGATGATCCACAGTTTAATTTCCAAGAATCATTGCAAGAGAAACAAAGAGACTCAAATGAAACGCAAATTCTTCATCCAGACCTGAATAATGACAATACCACTAGTGATAGAAAGTAAACAAATCGCATTATAGTCATTGGCACTGTTGTTTCTGTTTCTGTCTAATGGCTTAATCTAATGCCCAGACTTTGAGATCTGCTACTGATTAACAGTCCACCAAAAGTAAAGGACATGGATTTTCCTCTGGATGAGTAGAATTGCCATTTTTCTATGATGTTTTTATATAGAAATCTTGAAATGGCAAAGTTCTGAAGGGGTGTTGGCTGCTTTACTAAGAGTCCACTGACAAAGGTTTCTGTTTCTGCTGCAAGCTCTTTGACTTGAATCCAAAATCATCCCTAGCATTTGAAGAGTTGAATGATTGGAAGCACATGGCTCATGTTCATGCATCATGAAAAGTCACCTAGGCATTTCAATTCCTGCTGAATGTGGATTGAAGCAGAGAAAAGGATAAAACAGGATAATTGCATCAACATGGAGCTTCAATGTGTGATTAAACAACAGACAAAACACTGGGAGAAGATTCTAGAGAGGTTCATGAGAATAACACTTTATCTTTCTAAAAATAACATGGCTTTTTGAGGCACATCTGACAGGCTCTTCCTGGCAAACAAAGGGAACTTCCTGGGTTTGGTGGAGTTACCCTTGGTATGATATCCTTTTTCAAGGCAATGTGGTCAGCAAAAATATACAAAGCAAGAAAACTTCAACATTTTGAAGTTGAATTTTGAATTTTGAACAATTTGAAGTTTGAATTTTTAACATTCAGGGTTATTGCAGTCACAGACTTGATAAATGCTTGTCATGATTATACTGTAAACTACAGAGAAGTTGAGTATGAAGCAGTTCTGACACCAGCTAGGGAATAGCTGAAAATCTTGGTGTTAATCTAGTGTTCAAATCACCCCCACACATTTGCCATTAAAAGAGTCAATTTGGCTACAACTGTGAACAGCTTGGCCAGCTAAAGTCTACTTCCAATGGACTGTAATGCTCCTCAAGAAGTTCTACAATTTATTTATAACATGAACTTTATGACAACTTCCCAGACACATGGATAGCGCTCAGGATCCTGTTAACCATACCTGTAACAAACGGAGCGTCTTAAAGTTGAAGCTCTTAAAAACATACTTGCAATCAAGCATGGGAGCCGGCAGGCTATCTTTGCTGGGCATCCTGCCTACCAAGAATGCTGTGGCTCAAAATACAGACCTATCACAAGCAAAATCAGATTTTGCTGCTGCAAAGGCATGCAGAGTTGTTGGAGTCTTGGAGTCTTGGGGTATCTTTACACGTGCTCCATGGGTGAGGGTGGAGGGGGGCGCTTTAATTAGAGCAGCTCCAAGAGCCACTCTAATTGAAGTGCCCACAGCAGCATCCCTTGCTTCAAAATGACAGCAGGGGCGCTTTAACTAAAGCTCATTTGGTGAGCTTTAGTTAAAGCGCCCCCACTACCATTTTGAAGCAAGGTGAATACATGAGATGCAGGGGCTGCTGGAGTGAACTAATCAGCACGCTCCTGCAGACACAATCGAGTCTGCTCTGACGCACTGTAATTACAGCGTGTCGGAGCAGCCTCCCTACACATCTACAGGCACCCTTGGCAAAGAAAGTGTTTATTTGTTATTGTTATTTATTAGTTTTAGTTTAGTGTTTAATATTTAACTTATTTGTCACTTAACTATCATGTTATTTTTTATGACATATTTATTATTGGAATAAAATTATATTTAATTGAATTGGATTTTGTGTCATTTCCTCTTTTGTATTTTTTTTAAGTACCAGTAAATTATAACTTTTTAGTTTACAGTTTTATTTCTAAAATGTGGGGGGAGGTGTGCCAAAATACAAGTTTGCCCAGGGCATCATTTTCCCTAAGGCTGGCTCTAACTCCAAGCTACTATCTCCCAGGGCAGAATTATTCCCCTTTTGTATAATGAGAAGCACATTTTGTGTATGCATGTATCAAACTGTATCTTGCCTCTGGGAGTATATAGCAAAGATACACTTCAGCAAAAAGAGCAGGCCACATAGACATGTCTAATCCTGTTCAGCCTCAAAGTATATAGTTGGGCTCTCTGCTTAACCATGTAACAGAGAGCAGAATTTAGCAAGTCTGAGTTGATGTGTAGTTGTGAATAGGAAGGAGCACAGTAATTTGTACTTGCATTTGCTGTTATGTGTGGCTGTGAAGCATGTGATAGGATGTGAAGGAAGCTTGTGTATACACATGGTTCAGCTTGTGGTTAGCAAGGTGTATGCAAGTGTCATTTGAGTAGCAGTATGCAATGATACTGGATGCTATTGGGCACTCAGCATGTATGTGTTTACGTGGAATTTGTGGCTTGTGGTGACTGCAAGGCTAAACATGTCATCCTTGATCCTTCAATAAACTCTGCCTAGATAGAAACTAAAGCTTATGCAGAGCTCACTGTGGGGATGTGGAAGAGGCTCTTAGAGATGTTTTATTATACATAAAAGAAAGCAAATTTCTAATGATCTCTGACTTAATTTTACTTTACTGCAGTGGGACTACTTATACTTACACTTAGGCCCACTGTAAATGGTTGCAGGATTAGAGCATTGGATTGCATCTCTTTGGGGCATTTTATTGCAGATACACAAAGAGATTTTGACAGCCATCCGTGCTTTTAAATGTTACTGTAATAAGAAAAAATATGAAATGCAAAGTTTTAAAGTTCATCCATTTTAATTATCCGTTCACAAAAGCATCCAAAATATATATTTTAAAAAAGAAAAATAATTATTTTTCTCCAGATTCCATAATGGAAAATGTCAAATTGTATTTTTTTCCTTCAAATTTAAAAAGAAACTATCGGGAATCATAGAATGCCCACTGTAAATGTTGCATTTTTTTTTAAGTTCCAGGTGAATGAAAGCAGATCTTTTTCAAGGTACTGAGCTTCAATGTTATGGGTTGGCTGCAAAATCAGAGCTGGTTCATTTGCACCATTCAAGGGAAAAAGGGACAGGGAAATGTCAGACAAAAGTTCTCCACTGTTGGGGAGCTTCTTCCTTACACAAGTTTCTCATGGTCATCCCCCGATCTGCCATCCTCACAGTCTCAGGGAAAGGTGCAAGAAAGAGCATGCTCTGATGTTAATGTTCTTGCTCATGTTAATGCTCTTTCCTGCAAATGGCAGGAAAGGGAGAATAGCAGCTAACAAAAATGGAATATAGAGCTGTCAAGCACTTGTACTAGCTGACATCAGTGCTAGCGCTGTCTCCAAAAATTAAGGAGTCCATCCATATAATAGTAAAAGTTCTATAATGAAGGAGACAGTTTAGACAAGCGGTGCCTAACTTTTTAGCCCCGTGGGCTGGAAGGTCAGTGCACATTCCAGCTGCAGGCTGGGTCCAGCTGGTGGGTTTGATCCGACCAGCATGCCGTGCCATGGGGGTGCCCAGCGCAATCCTGATGTCTGCCAGGAGAACAGGGAACAGCTCAATCCTGATCTGGATGTGTGGGTTGGGGGGACAATGCAGTGGAGCAACCCTGATCAAAATGTTGGGTGAGGGGGAAGCACCTTGGCCCCAATCCAGACGCAGTGGGGTATGGGGTGCTGTGGAGCAGTTCCAATTCGGACGTGCTGGCTGGGGGGAGCAGTCTGGCCCCGACTGGATGCCTAGGTGGGGGTAGGCAAGGTGGAGCAGCTCTACCTGGGCAGGGAGGCAGGGAGCAGCCCAGCCCAATCCAGACATGCAAGGGGTGGGCCTGTCTGGCCCTGATCCTGCTGTGCCACAATGGCCTGAACCAGGACACAGAGCCTCCCTCATATCCCAGCTGCCAATTTTTTCCAACCCATAGGGATTGCCATGGGCCGGATGTCATGGCTCCAAGGATTTGGCCTGCAGGGTGGAGGTTGAGCACCCCTGGTTTAGACTGATAAATTTGTGTCAAAAAGTTACTGAAATCCTAATTTTTAGTAAATTAAAAAATAGTTCAAATTTCTTATTATTTGTTATTTTATATATATTAAGAAGACACTCCAAAAATCCATCTTAAATGAACAAACCTCCATAGGCAAAAATGATTCAGGAAGCAATGTTTGGGCTCTGGTTGTATTCAGAAGAAAATTAGGTTTTCTCAGTAATGGCAAATCCAATTTTTTTCTGATTAATGCTATATGTGCCAGGGGAATAAGGTCAGGAAAGAGGTTAAAGTGCGTTGATTTTGGTAAAATAAGGGTTGGTAGCGACAAAAAGGATAGACATGCTTAGGTGCCCAGATCAGCAATAAGGAAAATAAATTATCAAATAACTATGAAATGTGAAGAAATGCTTTTTTACTGACTCTGAAAGAAAAGATGTATATTCAGATCACTTAAAATATACGAAATATTATGTCAGTACATTTTACAGTTTCTAGCAATGTAAAAAAATCTTATAATAAAATTTTTAGCATGAACAATGCAGAGCAGATAGCAGCAGAGTGTCTAAACTGCTTTCACCTTGACCAAAACAATTTTTGCTAATGGTAAGCTTTGATATTGCCACAGTAAAAGCACATCAGAGTTTGGACTTCGATAAAACTGGTCTGTGGGCTGGGAAGTCTGCCTTTCAACTGTGTTTGATGTGTTCTTCAGTTCATTCTGCCAAAATATATTATGCCAAGTCTTTCTGTTAAATCCTTCCTGTTTCAAAGATTTTTGTCAACACATACATGGGGACTGGGTTTTAAGTGGAGTTAATCATTGAACTCAGAAAAGAGAAACACTGTAGGTATACTTGACTTAAACACAGACCACTGCACAAACTTGAACCATTTCTGTAATTATTAGCTTGTTTCCAAGGTATTGCAAGTTAAGCATAAAATCTGGTTTACCCTACCATATCTATTCAGTTTTAAGACTTGTAATGCAGATTTGAAGAAGCAGATAATTAAGATGTTGAGAGCTATATATTTGTCAGCAGCTGTCTTTTATGAAGTTCAAATGGAACCTTTTGAAGTCAGCTTTAATCAATTATATCAGAGTACTTGTTTTAGAAGCCCTAAGAAATAATAGAACTTTCTAAGGTACCGTTGTTTTCTGATTTTTGTTAGTAAATGTTAATTATGAGATTTACTGATACATTAAAATGTAATTCACTCTACCTGTAAAAACAAAACTCAGAAATTCTAAAATAGCAGTACAAAATAACATAGGAAAAAGTAGTGGCCTTTGTTTGATTTCTGCTGCATCATCCAAAAATTGCTCTTAAAATAAATTTAACAAATCATAATTTTTTAAAAGGATATTTGGGTTCATTGCACCTGGGTTGTCGCAGTGGAAAAGTATTAAATAAAGAAACACTTTAAAAAAAGTATTTACAAGATTGCACTTAGTAGTTAAAAGGTACTTCCAATAATATACCTAAAAGTTAAATAAATCTTATATACTAAAGAATAAGCATTTATTTAGAAGAAGTAATTCAATATTCCTACCATTGTGGTGTACTCAGGTATATGCACTCATTAAACATAGTTATCTAATGGGAGATGCTAATAACTGTAGACATTTAGAATGTGGTCGTTTTCAGTACCAGAGAGTATTGCCAAGGGCATGTTCAAGTGAGGATAATATGGAGTGAAGTTTAGCAAAAATAAGCTGCAGTTTTATTAATAACACAACATTAATTCTTGAGGCAAAATCTACCCTCCAGCACCATCCAGAATGACTGATCTTGGTGGTGGAGTGTGGGGTTGGGAGAAAAGAGTAACATCCACAACCAAAAGGAGAAGAATTCCTTCCTATAGTTCACAGACGGGTGGTAAGGCTGCTATTGCTACCTAATGAAGAAGTACCCCCACCATTCCTGTACTCCCACTTTGTAGAACACAGTGGCTCCGGGGTGTGCATAATCCTGGCCTGCTCTTTGTCATGGTAGAGATATCCCAGGAGAGGCACTCACAGGAATGTTAGCTAGCCCTCGCTCTTCTCCACCTCAGATTCTGCAAATAAATTGTATTATTTTCCATTGTGTTTGTTACTCCCCATAATAATTGTCACCCTAATCCTCTGTCTCCTGTGGCACCTGGGAATGAAAGGGGTGCTCATGACATGGAATGGTTCATAATAGCAGCAGAGAGTGGACACTGTATAGCTAGTATTATTCCTAATCAATTTACATTGTTCAGTTACAGATGGGAACGAAAAGTGATGATGCAGAGCGAAAGGTCAGTGCACTCAGAAGTAGCACATTAGTATGTTCAGCCAGTAAGCCAACTCCTCTCTGTGTTTTGAATGAACCAGAGGTCAGCATGGGTGCTTTTTGTTAACACCTCTCTGTTCAGAATCAACACCCCTGGTAGAAGGAACCAGTTCAAACCCAGGCATATTGTTTGGGACTAAAAATAACAGAAAATGTGCTTGTTGGAGTATCAAACAAAAATTGTCATTCTTATTAATATTTGTGCAATAGAAAGCTTGATATGGATGGCAAACATTAAAATAGATGGCTTACCAGTAGCACACACATACAGTCTCAGTATGAATTCTAAACTCAGTCTTTATTACCAGGCTGGCAGGTGTTAGGACTTTTACAGGAAGCAGGCAGTCAGCCTAGGCAGCAGCTAGAAGAATTATTAGTAGCATTCATTATTTTTCTTATTTATTTAATGTCATACTCACTATGTGCCAGGTGCTTTCCAAATACTTAAGAAGGATGGACTCTACACCAAAAGCTCACGAAATAAGATGGACAAATAAGCAGAGGTCAGAGGAAGGGAAGTCACATTAAACAGAAATTCCTTTTGCTATTTTGGTAGTTCCCAGTAGAACACATATGAAGCAGTGCTGACCCTTTCCAGAGAAGCATTTGTTACTCATCATTCCATGTTTCCCCATCAAAGATTTAATGGAGATGAGTGAAAAGGCTATTGAGAGAGTATTCCATCTATATATGGTAGGGGTGCACCAACAGAGATTTTGGGGGTCGATATCGATAGTCGATTTTTAAGGAGGCATATCAGCTGATACTGATCCAATTTCCAATACAGCTGCATGCAGCTGGTAAGTCTGTTGTGGTGGAAGGGGCATGGAGAGGGCAGATCAAGGCCCCTATGGTGAGGGAGGAGTGGGGCTGGGGCAGATGCAGGGCAGGGCGCAGGATGGAGCTGCAGCTAGTTCAGGGGGCGCAGGGTGGGGGGCACCTCCTGCTGCTGCAAGCAACCTGGGAGGGCATATGGGGGGGCATGTGCCCTTTAAAACTGCGTGGGGGCAGCTGCTGGCTGGGGCCAGGGAAGTGCTGGGCTCTTTCCAGTGCATGGGGGGGAGGTTTGCAGGGCTGCTCTTGGGGTGGACAGCAGCAGTGCTAAAAGGGGGCTATGGTGGGGAGGCTGCAGCCACCCCAAATTTTGCCATAACCCCCCTCTCAGTGGCACTGCAGCCCACCCTGAGTGTAGCCCCAGCCCAACCCCTCCCCATGCACCAGGAAGAGCCCAGCACAGCTGCAGCCTGCGTGCCCCCGCCCCACCGTGTCCTCCCAGGGTTTGCGTAGTGGTGGGAGCTGCCACCCCCTGCCACACCTCCCGGATGAGCCATGGCTCCATCTCACACCCTGCCCCAGCCCCTGCCCCACTCCCTCCCTCACCATGGGGAGCATTGTTCTGCCCCTCCCCATCCCTTCCCTTCCCCCTCCCTTTCCACCACAACTGCACGCAGTTCTCCAAGCTGCTGGACTGTGCTCCTCACTGCCTACATGCTGCACTGTGGCTACACACATGCACAGGCATTTATCAGCCAAATTATCAGCTACATCCTGCTGATTTCCAATACAGCCAATTTTCTTTATATCGGTGCCGATCCAATATCAAACGGATGTATCGTTGCACTTCTAATATATGGAGTTGACCAGAAATTTTTTAAAATAGTTTTTTCATCAAAATATTTAAGGTTTAGGGAGGAGATCCTTCAAAATCAGCCCGCCCTTCAGAAAAATGTTGATTGCAACTATTTTTTTTTAATTTTTTGGTTTTTCTTTTCAAAACTAAAATATATTGTTCAAAATGTGGATTCAAAATATTTTTTCAGCGTTTACTTCATTTCCATGTTAAATTTTGATGCTTTGACTTTTTGACCCCACTTTGAAATGAAACAAAACCTTAAGGTATTGGAATATGAACAAGGCCTTAACCTATTATGTTTTCTAATCAGTCCTGTATTAAATATAAAAGACTTAATGGAATATGTGCCAGTAGGTGGTGCTCAAGAATATACAGGTTTATGTTTAGACTCTTGACCCTACTTGCTTAAACACAGAACAGGAACTGTGCACTAGACTTAGATTCAATATCTGAAAGGGTCACAGAGAGGCAGGGGGAGGAATGGGCTTTATATTCCTTTGATTGTCCAAGTCATTCAATGGCATCATCTATTTCTGCAAGATTACACTGATGATTGGCAGTTTCATTATTAGCATGCTTATTCTGTATTTGGCAACTTTTTCTTTTTCTTCCAGTCTAGTTTTCTAGCAAGTACAATCAAAGCTACCATGACTGATATCATAGGTAAAGAATACTTTTTTCCAAGGAAGGAAACAAACTCATGGTAGTAGCTCTGTGTTTCTTTAAAGCAAGAGCCAGATAATTTGCAATGTGTCCATTGCCTTTAAGCCTCAGAGCTTGAATACTTTAACTTTTGTGCACATCAAAAGGTGTTGCCCTCCAAAAAAACTGTCAGTTAAAAGGAGAAAAGATGCCCTTTGCTACATGCCTAGAGCCTTATATTTTTCTGTATTGAGTAGTAGCTGTGGCAATGCCCTGCTTAATGCAGGGAACATCTGGGCTGCATGCAATGTCTGCGAGAGAAGTGTCAAAAGTGTCACAGACATCCTTGAGCAAAGAGGGATCTTCACATTTCTAACACAGAAGTGTCAAAAGCAGTATTACTGAACATCAGGTTCCAATTTGGCATGAAACACATAACTCTGAAGAGATGAAATGATTAAATCCCCTCCTAGGAAACTGCCACCTAACATTATGTTTTCACAGTTTCAAATTAACATTTAGGGGAAAAAAATCAAAACAAGGGTAGCCAAGTTGATGAAAGATATCTCTCATTTCTTAATGCTTACTTGGCAACCTTATTAGCTGCCCACTAAATGAAATGAGATTGACTAACCCACTGCTATCCTAATTAGAGCACATTATATTAATCAAGCCTGAATTGCAAAACAAGCCCATGTGATACTGCTAATTTGGCATAACAGATTCATAGATTCATAGGTGATAGGGTCAGAAGGGACCTCAGTAGGTCATCTAGTCCAACCCCCTTCCCTGGGCAGAAAAGAGTGCTGGGGTCAGATGACCTCAACTAGGTGCTTGTCCAGTCTTGTCTTGAAGACCCCCAGGGTAGCGGAGAGCATCACCCCCTTGGAAGCCCATTCCAGGTTCTGGCAAACCTGACTGTGAAGAAGTTCTTCCTAATGTCCAACCTAAATCTGCTCTCTGTCAATTTGTAGCCATTATTCCTAGTTACTCCAGAGAATGCCCTAGTAAATCGAATATCTCCTATTCCCTGCTGCCCTCCCCTGATGAATTTATAGGCAGCCATGAGATCACCCCTCAGTCTTCTCTTGCACAAGCCGAAGAGATCTAGATCCCTCAGTGGCTCCTCATAAGGCCTTGCCTGCAGGCCTCTAACCATACGAGTGGCCTCCTCTGGACCCTCTTGAGATTCTCTGCATCCCTCTTGAATTGCTTACTGGAAAGCTCCAGCTCAGGAAGAACTGAAATCTCAGGGAGACCAGCTATCCTTTCATCCCCAAAATCCATTCAACCCTGTAAGCTTGATAGGATGGCTTTGGCATCACATTGGGTACCTTACATTATAAAATTTGGGGAGCCAAGGAGGGGGTACCAATCTTTTTCTTTCTACAAAAGGCTTCATATACCCCTAAATATGTGCCTAATTTATTAGCTCTGCCCCAGACAAGAGGGGCAACAAGTTGGGGGTGCAGGTGCCAGCAGATATAGTCACAGGGGAGAAGCAGAACAGTAGAAGTGACACGGGGGCAGGGGCTGGGTGCACTGACACTAGCAGGAACAGACAGCAAGGAGGGCAAGTGGTGAGGGAGATGGGCCACTTGACTCCCTCTACTGCCTGCCCCCCTGCTGCTGCTTGCCCTGCTGCAGGAGTTGTGGGGGGTGAATTTAAGGCAACCCACCAATAGTTATGGGAGATTATAACAAATTTACACAGTTTCAATGTACAGAGTCTAATTATTGGAGGGTTGTCTTAAATTCAGTCATCTTGGATTCAGGGAAATATGGTAGTCACTTTTCAAAATATTAGTCTATATAAATCACTGGTTTATATAAATATGATGCATGTGTATTAACTATAGCTTACAAAGAGGAACATACCTGTGCTCTGATGCCGAAAGTATTCAATGGGATGTTGTCTTGTACTGTATAGAACAGTGTGAGTAAAAATCAGGACTGAAGTGTGTTGTAAGTGATGCAGATATCACCTAGTGAGCCTCTGCATAGGAGTGAGTTTCTCATTGCATCTCCATCCCTTTGGTTGCCATTATAACAGTTTACATTTGCCTGCAGTTACCACAAAGAGGTATCTCCATTATTTTGCATTCTAAGTCTATGGTAAAATGCTGACTTTTTAATGGTGTATACTGTACATAATTTCTCATATAAAAATGGTGTTGATAATATCTCTGCAATACTTTTTTTCTCTGGCTTTATTAAGTTGTTTTTCTGGGGAGTATTCCCTTTATCGGCTGTCCTGATAAAGCAGGCAAAAAGAACCCCCCCTAAAATGTGAATGTTCTGGTAAATAAGAAATGCTGCAGTAGTCTCATGGGAAGCTAATTTGACATCTCTTTTTAAAAAATAGATTAATATGCCTTAATGTCTGAATCAATCAAAAAGTAATTTGTGGGGAAAGATTGTTTACGAAGTTAGCAATTCACAACCACCATCACTTTACCCACACAACAATGCTTCCCGATAATGAAAAAAACTACCCACTGAACTAAAGATGTTGACTTATTAGAAGGGTGCATATTGTATATGAAAAGAAAAGCTGTTTTGAGTGTTTGAAACGATTATTATGGTGTGTATGTGTCTGTTTTCTAACATAAGCATTCACATCCAAGGAAAGGGAAATGTTAAGCTATAAAATGTTAGTTTTAATTGTTGTATATTTTACAGTTCTTCTGTAGTTTGAATCCCAAATGCTCTTTGCATTAAAAAAATTGCAATTGATAATTCCTCTGGGCTGTTATTTGTAGTATCGTAATTTTAAAAGGAGGCAAAATGAGGCAGTGGTTTTAAACATGAATAATATTGCTCCCAGCACTCTGCTTTGCAGCCCACACATTGTGTTTTTTGGTATGATCATGGAAATTTTTTTTAAAATAAACATTTTTGTGTTAATTTTTTTAGAACCAAGCTATTGCACTCGACGTTGACACAGCTGGTGAAGACGCTCGGTGAAAGGTAAACACACTGCTTAAAATGTAATGTACCATATTGTTGTGTTTGGTTGTAAAAAAATTGAACCCTCAAAAGAATATTTTTAGCTAAGTTTGTTTATTTTGTTTACTTTTTAATACAGTTTCAAACGTAGTGGTGCCTGACTATAAAACCAACCTTTTTAAACCAATGACAGTGGGAAAATTGCATATCCCAATTGGCAGCTTTTAAAAAAAATTTCATTCTTTCCAAAAATAAGGAAGTAAATGAAATACTATGTTATATCATTCAGCAGAATGTAATAGTGGGAGCTACTAAAATCAATTTCTTTTAATAAAATTCTGTCAAAAGAGCAGGATTCAATAACAAATGTCTCCAGCTGTTTTTAACAGAAGAAAACTTCCAATGAAATTAGAATCAGTTTGAGAGTTGGTTCAGCAACAAAAATTGTCTAATTTCTTGACATAATTGCTGAGGTTACATGTAAGTGAGGTTGTGATAACACTTTATATATTAGATTTGAAGAAAAATAGGAGTTCAGTTCCCATGGTTACTCACAGATAACTTTGGATTACTATCTCATGGAGTCTATGAGCACCATCTTTGTTTCTTGCTTTTAAATTGCATAAATTTGTGTGATGAAACTGAATATTATGGTGCTCTAAACTCCTACAATGGGACCAGATACTGGCACCAGAGAGAGCCAGAATCTCATGGCCCAGCATGGCTTAGTAGCTGCTGTGTGAGCCGTACCTTCATGAGTAGCTTATGTGTTGGTGCCTCCTCATGAGTTCGTTTAGCAGCTAGCTTTCACAGGAACAACATGAAGGGAAATTGGAATTAAATAAACCAAACAGTAAGTCTGCTGTGTGGAAGATGACCAGTTATATATGTAATCTTAACATGCTTGTTTCTGTATATCGTGTGTGTGTGCATATATACAAAATGAAATATGTGATATGTATACACATGCTATACAGTGTGACATCCAAGTCATTATCATAAAACCTGATTGATGTTTCCTGGCCCTAACACTGGACGTATTGTTTTGTACAAGTTGGGCAATGCACTGGTTTTCAAATCTTAAATGGTCATAATGAACAGCATCCTTGTCAGCTTTCTTTCATGCTTTAATTACATTTAAAAGGATTTCCTAAAAAGTTCCAACTGTTCCTGTTGCTGATTTTAGTACACCCTGAGCATCAGTGTTTCCCAGCCTTCTCACAGTATTTTTAAGATATAATTATAAGAATGAATGGGTGTCTGCCCTTTATAAACGAGTGAATATATATATTTAGATAGAAACATGAAGTACAAAATAAACATTTAATATTTAGACTTTAGCCCGGAAGTCAATACTGAATTAAGATGATTATCTTATGAATTCCAGTATAAATTTCCAAAAGTGCTTTAACAGTTAGACAGATACTATAATACTCCCATAGTTAATGTATTCTGCTTAAACTAGGAGAAACTACCTTGAAGTAAGTAGAGTTATGAAAGGGTCAAACCTAAGGAGGGGACAGTCACTTCCCTTTCCTTATATTTTAAATGAAAGGAATCACTCATAAAAACAAAACAAAATACCATGGCACCTGTTCCCCCTCTTTCTTGCTCAGGATTTCCACTCAAGCCTGTAGGCCAGGCCATATTAAAAATTTAGCTAAAAAGTTTTACTGCATGTGACTTTGCTGAGATTTGTGGCCTTGTGCTGTGCTACAAGAACTGGCCCCCATCCAAATAGGCTGGAAAACAGTATCTTCTTCTACAGCTAAATTTCAGACCAGGTTGTCAGTCCAGGCCTTCCTGTTCACCTTCTGTGTATGTTGAACCAATAAAATCTATCATAGTCCTACTGAGAGGTGAGTGACACCAAGGGAGTTTGATGTAAAGTGCTCTTCCCTGACAACTTATATCAGAGAAAGAAAAGAAGCCTTCCCAAATTCTGTGAAGCTGCAGGGCAGCATGATTCACCTGCATCCCAGGACCCATTCCCTAGTGGATCATTTGATCTTGAGAACAGGGTCCATGCCCTATAAAACCAGACAGAATAGCATAACAAAGAAGTTTGAGAGTGAGGGTTTCAACCTGATTATGTATCCTTTTCTTGCTGCTGGTTTCCAAAGCAAGCCCTTTGCCAAGTGCAGTGCCTAAGTGAAATGATAAAAAAAGGGAGAAGTCAGTTTGCCAGTGGACTGGGGAGCAGAGCTGGACTGGCATAGAGGGGGAATTAATTTGGGACCAGTGTAGGGTAAATAAGGAGCAGATTACCTCCTTATAACATGAGGAACCAGGAAGTGAATGCTGGTTGGGAATCACAGTTCATTGGGCTCCTTGGATGGTGGTGATGCAAGCTACATGTTAGTAATGCCAAGCTGTACATTTCTATCTAACTCAAACTTAAAATGGGATAGACTCTATTAAGAAAGTGGTCAGGGATTTTGTGATCTACAGTGTTATTCTTATTATTGTAAAACCTGTATTAGTCCCATTTAAAATGAAGTTGTTGTTGATGTTAAACACAAAATATCCAAGACAATTTTATGTCCATTCTGAACACAGGAAAAAAAAAATCAATGTTTGCCTAATAGAAAAAGACAGCATTAGTAGGGAGAAAATTATATTTCCAAGATGTTAAGAATACAGTATTGCAAAAAATAGGGTAAAAAATAGAAAGAGAGAAAAAACCAATAAAATCTATAAAGTTTAATTCATAGCGTGCTTTTCTGAAATCTGTGACATTCTTTCAGCAAACACGGTAATAGAATTCTAAATGCAAGTGAGACTGGTAGGATGCATTTTCATTTCCACTTGCATTTCATCTGTATGTTTGAGCAAAGACATTAACAAAGAAAAAGCTATATATTTCTTTCTTTACACTTAGATTCAAGATTGTTCGGGTCACATCAATAATTAAAATACGTATCAGTTACTGTAGGAACAAATGTACTTACTACCTGGACAAAAATGTCATGGTATTGAGCATAACAAGACACTTTTCTCTTTCTAGTAGCTTTATGTCCAAATCTGTTTTAGTTACTTAAACTGGGGGAAAGACAATATTCAACATAATATTTAGTGGAGAGTATATTCAATATTCAATACTGAAAGTGATTCAAATAGTTTGGCATATTTTCAGTTCCTTTAGAGGACATATAGTAATTGTCTGTCTCTTCAAAAAGAAACAGAATCAAACAGAGTTTATTTAAAAAGTATTATAGCAAGCATGGTTTTTGATATAAAAGATCACAGAATAAATCTACCAACTGATTATAGAACTAGAATTCCTGGTATAATCAGAATTTCAAATGCTATCCTGAATGAAAGAAATGTTAAGCAAAATATGCTTCCAATATCTACTGGAGGATGTGTGACTGTGTATGTGTGTGTGTATATGCACATGATAATATATGTCATGTGTGCATGTGTATGTCAAGATGTATATGTCTGTGTGTATGCATCTGTGTGTGTGTATAGACATATTTGAAAGAAGAAATGAGACTGTGAAAGACTTAGTGTTACAGAACAAATTGTTGTTGATAATGTCTCCATTATCCCAATACCATTTAAGGAAGCTCATCTATAAGCTGGTAGAGTGGGCTGTGCCTACCTATACCTAACAATTTTGGCAGAGACATGATGAAGTTTAGCCCAGCCACACTTCTCTTCTGCTAGCATTGTTCTTGTTAGAATGCTTTTATTGCTAAGGAATGAAGACATAGTTTTCCTGGTTAGGCTGTAGTAGTAAATATAATGAAATATGCCTAACACTTTGGGAAGCTGGCATGCTTTTTATGCAAATTTCCAGAGGAAAGAAAGCTTAAATACACTTTTGTTTGTTCTTTCAAATTTCCCTTAATGAATCCAAAATGTCAGTTGTTCTTCTTAGATTAAATAAAATTCAGTTTCTTCTCTTTGCTCCCCATGCTTCTATCCAGCTCTGGAGTGGAGGGAATACCAAACCTATACATCCAGACTAGGGACAGACATTATACATAAACCGGTTTAAGTCATCAGAACCTGGTTTAAACCTGTAACAGAATGTAAGTTCAGTGTGCATAAACCGGTTTGAAAATGGCTGAAACTGGTGTAAGATAAACCTGGTTGAATGTAGTGTCAGACTTAACTGATTTGGGTCAAACTGGTTTATGCAATGTCTGTCCCAGACCCTTTCCTGGTTTAAGTTAAACCAGACTCCCCCAGCATCCCAGCATGCTCTCTGGGCTGGACTCTCTGCTCCAGACAACACAGCTGGCCCAGCCCCTCTGCTCCCTGGCCAGAACTTGGGCAAACACTGCAAGCACAGCAGGGTCTGCCTGGTTTCACCCTCCCCCCCTTCCCTCACTGCTCAAGCAGGGATCCCATCCTACTCCCTCCCTCCCATCTCCCACAGCATGGACCCCAGCCCTATGGACCCTAGGCACATGGTATGCTAGCTAATGCTGATAGGGGTCTGTGTGTGTCTCCAAATTCACCCAGACAGCCAGACAGAACTTAGGGTTTTTTGGAGCTAATCAACAGGTCAGCTGGTAAGATGGTTCTTTGGAAAAAGCTGTTTAAGAAGAGCTTAAACTAATGGACAGAGGGTACTGTTTTGCTGATGGGGTGATAAACACTGTTATCAGCCCTCTGATGCCTTGCTTGCCTGTAAGTTTGCTGCAGACAGTATAAAGAAGCCAGGAGGGAGATTTAAAAGCTCTGTACCATCAACAGATGTATGCACTGCACACTGTCTCTTGCCTCAGAGTGCTAGCCTAGGGTTGGGGTCTGACAATACTCCCACCCCTTGAGCAGCCAGTGGAAAAAAGCCTGGGATTGTGCAGGCAAACATCCCCAATCAGAGGTCCTGCCCAGGCCTGACCACACCCCCCCATCAGCTCAGGACTAAAGAAGGGAAGGGAGGGCTGCTCTAGTGCCCCCCGGCTTCTGTTCTGAGCCACTGCAGGCATGTGCTTGTATTTCCTCAGTCCTGAGTATGTCTGTGCGGTTACAAACCAGTTTAGGCTAGCCATGTTGGATTAACGTGCAAAGGTTGAAACAACTCAGGATCAGGTTTTTTAATGTCTGTCCCTAGCCCCAATCAACAGGGGAACTGTTGTAAGACTGAGGAAGGTGCCTCTGCAGCAAGCTCTCTCCCCCCCTACATTCTACAGCAGCCCTTCAGTGATAAAGGGACAAGCTCTGCTGAAGTCTTAGCAATGATACTTTCTGTCTTGTAGTATAATAGATTTAACTTTAAGACAGTACTTGCCATACTCTGGGCCAAATTAATACAACCTAACTAAATGGAAAGTAATCATTTGGATACAATAATTCTGTTTGTAAGGGAAGAGTAGTCTGAGTATAATAGCAAGTGAATGACTACAAAACCACTGTAACAAACAGTAACTAACACATTTCTAAAGGGAAGTGCAGAATTTGCAGTAATGTGAGCTGTTTGCTGTGCTCAGTCACACAGTGCTGATACAGGGCAATGCATGGATTGACACCAGTGTAACTAAGAGCTTTGTACTGAGATACCAACTAACTTTCCTAAATTCATTGACTAATGAGAAAATCCTTCCTCACAGCTTTATGAAAGACTTGAGCATTGAAAGGCTGCTGTATGAGAGACCAAAACATAGACCATAGCCAGGAAGACTTTTTACTTTTTCCTGGAGTAAAGAGGCTGTTATGTGAAAGGGCAGAATCTCTAATCAAGCTTCTAGTTAAATGTTTGAAAGGTTTTGGAAGAACAGGTTCCATGCATCTCTTTGGCATTTGAGGGCACCTTTTAAAATTTGCTGTGGTACATTTCCTTTATTTGCTTCTTTGTAAAATGGAAATAGATCAATGACACTAAAATATGAAGAATTGTGAGTTCCTTAGATGAAAAGCAGTATATGAGAGCTGGGTTATTATTTTCAGGTGACTGCATTTAATTGTCAAAATGATTCCAAACCAAATGAGCCTGGATAAAACAAAAAGCCTCTGCTAGGCTGTAAGAGAATCCATTAGGTAGAGAGGTCACAACATGAACACCATTTTAAGCCATTATGTTTTTATATACCAGAACCTTCCACCTGTCGGTCCTAAAAGCTTGACAGAGACAGTGCAGTAACTGGAACTGAAAGTCAGCTAAACTCAACTATACCTACTAGAGTAGAATTCAAAGGCAAGAATGTGGCCAAAAATAAGGAGTTAACAATTTTAGCAAATTCAGTTTTAACAATTTCAGTTAAGGTAAGAGAGAATAGCAAATGACACTGTGATAGAGCCCTGAGCTCCCTTGCTCTGGCAGTTGGAAAGAGCCAGTGTCTTGAAGCAGCTGCTGCTTACAGCATCCAGATTGCAGTCATCACAGGGAGGAGGCATCTCCAACAGTCTCAGTTTTCTGGAAGGTCCCACTGCCAGGGTCTCTACTGACACAGCTCACAGGGAAAGGAAAGTGAAAATCAGGGTAATATGATATAATAGAGGTATATATTATGAATGTCTAATGCAGCATTAAGGTCTCTGGGATAGAAATAGTTATACTTTCCTGGTTTTGTACAGAGTTTAACACATGATGTGCTGCCACAGCACAATGAAGTGCAATGTAGTACTACCCAAGCTAGTGCTAAACAACCTAGCTAAGGTACCAGAACTAATACAGGCCATATCTGTGCCACTTTCATTCTAAGCCCAGGGCCACTGCTGAGAAGGATGACTCCACCTGCTTGCTCTTGTTCAGTACATGTCAAAATCCAGAAATTAGGCAGTAGTATTGGCTGAGGTAGGCCTTGAATGCCAGGAAGCATGTCAGAAGCAGAGAATCTGAGAGCAGAACTCGGGCATGTGCTCAGGTGTTGCTCAAAGTTAGGTACGTCACCTAATCCAGAGGCTCCCGACCACTAGCCCACAGTTGTGGTTGTGGCACGAGCCCCCCACTCAGACACTTGTCCATCTGCCCGGACAAGCAGCTTCTGCCGTTGGCAGTGATGTGCAGGGTTAAAGCTGGGGGGTGAGGCAGCCCTAGGAGGGTGTCAGTTGGCTGCCTGCACCCCGTCCTACTCCTGTGCCGGTCCACAGGTTGGGAACCACTGACATAATCCAGTGGTTCTCAACCTTTTTTGTACCAGGATCCATTTATAAACATCAATGGCCAGTCCTGACCCACTGTCCCCCACCCCCAGCCCCCCAGTGTGTGGGGTGGTGGGGGGATGTGGGGCACAAGGGGCCCCAAGCAGGCTGGAACTCTGCCAGGCTGCAAGGGAAAAGCCACAATTTCCCACATTTTTCTCCTTTAAAGGAGAATCCATTTTTAAAGTTTGTTGATCCAGTTTTAAAGTTTGTTCATGACCCTTTGATATATTCTTCCAGCCCACTTTTGGGTCATGACCCACAGGTTGAGAAATGCTGACCTACTCCATCCAGGCTTTGACACATGGTGAGTAGGAGCAATTGGGTGGCAACTGGCCACAGCAGTCCTGAGATCAGTGTTGAAACAGTGCCGACAAGTGCCCTAAGTGTATTACATGGAAGTCCATACAGACTAATTTACCATTCTCAATACAAGCTCTGCATCTTGTGGCTAGACTGCCTGTGGTACTGTTAAGAGATAGTTTTTAGGGATGTGTGAAGCTTTGGTCACTGATTCGAGTCTTAGAAGATTTGGCCCAAATCACTGAATCCGAATCAAGTCGGGAGACCAAAAAAACCCTCCAAATCGATTTGGAGCCTCTGAATCAATTTGGAAAAGATTCTGAAAAGGATTTGGAGATTCAGAAGGCAGTCTTTCAGGGGAACAGAAACTGAGAAGAGGGAGCAGGGTGGGAAAGACTGATCTGTAGCTGGCCAGTGACTGTCATCTTTCCCCGACTCCCCTCCCAATCACAGTGCTCTGGGGAAGGGACATAGAAACAGCATATAAGCCTCTGTCTGCAGCTTTTCTGCCCCTTTTGTGAGCTGTTTTTGCCTGAGCAAAAGAGGGGTGGGTGGCTGGCCCAGAAAGAGGTGGGGAGGCAGAGGTCTAACCAGCACTGGGAAGGCCCCCTGTTACAGGCTACCATCACTGCTGTTTTCATCCAAACCTGCCTTAACACGCACAACACAAATTTAGCTTTCAGCAATTTGAGGTGCAGTTTCCAGACACCCCTGTACCCGTCTCCTTGAAACTTGGCAGGCTTCATGCCCTCAGAAGGGGTTATCATCCCTACTATTTTCATCCAAATATGCCAAAAAATGACAAAGTTATAGGTATTTCAGTGATTCCCCATTATAGTCCATGGCCAAATCACCAAGTCAGTGCCAAATCCTCCGAAGTTGATTTGGCCGAATCGATTTGGGAATCTCTAAATCGAATGACTGTCCTCCGAATCAGCCGAATCCGAATCCTAATTGAAGCCTTCCCTATTCACACAGGCCTAATAGCTTTGGTATCTCTGTTATGCACTGTGTTGTGTCATGCAGACATACTCACAATGGGGTGCTGGTCCATGTTTGTGGCTTCTCTGTAGTACGTATTATAAGTCATAATAGGGTGAACTGGAAAAGAAGTATTTTGATTGCATTGAGCAAGGAATCACATGAATACAGGTTGACATACCACCAAAGTTACCATCAGTATGTGAACCATGTAAGATTTGGCAGTTTCAATTCTCAACAAGTGCCCTTCTTGTAATCAGTTGCTTTCTTTTCAATTTGTGTTAGTTCAAATGCCTCCGATTTTTCTTTGTTGTGTGAAGACTGGAGGAAGAAAGGGAAGACGGAGAAGCATTCTTGAGTAATCAAAAACTGTTGAATGCGATCCATTTGTGTTTGTGATGACCACATATTTGCTTTTTGTGAGTATTTGGATGGGCAAGTTTTGTTCATAGAATTAGGGGTGGTTAGGGTGTATACAAATATACTTGTTTATATGATATGCTATATGGTCACCAACATATTAATGTGTATAATATAACATATTATAAAGCATAACATTTTATCAAGTATAGCCATCAACTCACAGACCAGAAACAATCTCATCAGCATTTGCTATTCAAACTGTGCAATTGTGCAAACAGTGAATTGAATACTCACAAGGAGCAGTTTGTATGCAACCAGAGGCGGAATTGTTCACATAAAGCGTCCATCAAATCATTGAAAGTAGTGACCAATTCAGGTGAAAAGAATTTGGCTTTGGACAATTCACAAACAGAAAAAAGGTCAAAGACTAGATTGTGGCTTTCATAACAGCAGTCTGTAAGGGAGGTGTCTGGCTGTGCCATGCCACAAGGAAAGAGGAACTCATGGGAGGCTCAATTCTTTATTCTCCTTGGGTAGAAGGAATGTATTATTGGCCCATGCCAGTAAACCATTACATGGAAGGGAATTTTTCTGAAGGAAGAAATTAAGTCTTCACCTGTTCCCTTGCCCTATCTTACCATTCGTATACAGCATTGGGGAGCAGATGTCCCAGGGAGTCAAAGTCTGAGGAGGCCACACAAGGCCATGCGTGCAACAGAGCTTTTTCCTGTTTTATATCCCTGCACAGCTACTTAGTTTCAGGGCTATATCTGACCCTCAATTTGTCCGATAAAGCTGTGTACTATAAATACACAGCTGGGACTAGAAATTTGGACCCTGAGGAATATTTCAACAGATCTACATGGAATAATTTCAAGTTGCAGTGTAACAGGTGGGCTTCATGTGGCTCAGGTTTTGTTGAAAATGTTTCTTGTGGCTCTAATCAGGAGTTATACCATTTTGTTTTTCTCCTTCCCTCCAATCTACCTATGCCCAAGAGTCAGGCAGGTATTTAGGAGAAGAGCACTCTTAATATGGTTAAAAATATTGGAAACTCAGAAACGGGGGCACCCCCACTTTTCTTGTTTCCTCCCGGTTCTTATCCCATTCTTTGTGCAGCATTATTAAGACTTCATGTTTCTATGGAGATGTTTAAGCTATTTTGCTAATATGCTCTAATAAAATTGCAGATCCCTTCTTAACTGGCTTAAGCAAATGGAAAAGGAACCCTGCAGACTCTGTCTGGCAAGTAGACAGGAGACCTGGCGAAGCAGTCCAATTCCCAACTGGCCAGTGGTTGTTAGAAGCCTGGAAAGGCAGGCTGCATGCTGACTGGCAAGTGAGATGGGAGGGCCAAGGAGGTGGTTAAGTTCCCAGCTGGCAATAGGAATAGGGGCCTGTAGAAGTGGGCTGCTTTCCGTTTGGCTTCATAGGCTGAAGTAGAGGCCAAGAAATGAGGTTCAGTTCCCATTAGTCTGTCTGATTCTTGATTTGCTTCCTTAGTTAAAAGAGGCAGAGAATACTGATGTTGTTCTGCCAGGGGCAGGATTGAAACTGAGTGGCACAGAAGAATAGAGACTTAAATAAGCACAGCTAACTGTCTCCATTTGCTCTTTGCAGTTTGTGGAACAACTTTCCTGCCAGAAACCTTACTTACTAAAAGGTTGAAAAAGCAAGGGTCGCAGGAAGGTTATATGTGCAGTTTGGTATTTAAGCTTGAAAAAAGAAGTATTACAGAACTGCACACATCACAATAAAGCCCCAGTGAGGCCTTCCAGTGTCTCAGTGGTTTGAATATTTATGGTGAAATTAGTATTTACTGACACCTTTTAAGGTATCTTTTAAAATTAAGTTTATGGTCTGTCTGTTATGAGTTATTAAATATATCCATGGTTTTTTATGTGACAGGTGACGGGAGGTAAATCTTGTAAGATATATTATTTTTGTTAAGGTATTCTGTTTACCTGAAAGATTACCATAGCTCTTTTTGTTAATAAACAGTTGGGTCCTTTTTTAACACCAGGGGGTTTTTTTGCATGTTGCCTGTGATTGTTCCTTTTGAATTTCTGTGGCTTATTTTTTTAACTATTCTATAGCAGCCTTTTTGTGGGTTTGGTAACAAATGTAGTGTGTCGGAAATACAACTTTTGCCTTTTTTCAGCTCCTTCTGAATTTCGTTTTTGTTTTTTTTTAATTTAAATTCATGGAAGTCTTGACTCAGAGGATGATTTTTTCATGATTATTTTTTAGTTTTGATTCTATAAATTGTATATGAGGCATTTTCCATCTGTGAATTGTGGCACTAAAGTTCTGTGTGTAAAATTTACAGTCAGGGTATAAGAGACCACTATTATCAGTGTAAAACACATTGATAAGCATGCAATAACACGTGTATGTTTTTATTGCACACACAGGCATTAGGGTGGTTTTTTTTTTTTCAAAAGCTCATAAACTACTTCAGACAAAGTCTTGAGGAAATTCTAGGGAATTAAATGTTCTAAAGTTATGTCTACACTTCAGCTGAAAAATGTGATTGCATGCAGATATAGTCAAGCTACTTCTAATGAAGTTAGCGGAGTACTAGCGATGGCACAGCTATTGCAGCACACACTTCAGCCGTTCATTAAGTACCCCTAGCGGAAGGAGCTTGAGCAGCTATGCCAAACCATGTTTTGCCCCAGCTTCACTGCTGTTAGTACCTGAGCCAGCTAAGATTAATGCTAGCTCAGGCATGTCTATACTTGCCGCAGTTCTTTTTGCGGTGCAGACATGGCATAAGTTGCTTTTGAAAATACTATTCTTTTGCACTGGCTTTTATAGCAGATAACTATGAAGTTGACTGTTTGCAGCATCACCTTTGTCATTCACTCTTAGACACAGGAAGTTGCCTTCTCACGGGCACAGGAGGCCTGTTGGGATTGACCCCCAACCCCATTGCTTTTGTGCCAGGCTTGAATCCAGTGCCTGCTGAGGAGCCTGTGTGAGGTCACTGATTCATGAAGGCTCACCTAGGGGCATCCATGCATCTCAGAATCTCACAAAGATGTACTGAAGCTTGGCACATTGAAGCATATGTCTATATGGCAAAATGTAATGCTGTGCAGAGATATCTCAGTGGGTTCAAGGCTAACTTAAGTGCTAAAAGTAATATAGCTACATACATGGCATTCTGTTCCATGGGCTAATCTGTTGATGCATTTTGCCATGTAGATGTATCTTATGGGACATGGATATATTGTTATGGATGAAGGGAATGAGTCAGTAGGCTGAGGAACTCTTCTTATCTACCTGTCCTGATACCTCAGCATCAGCAAAACAATCTAAGGATGTCCTGAGACCTGACAGTGCTGCTACATAGCTTACCAGGACAATTAACTGTGTAACCAAACAGAAATAAAGGGAAAGTAAAGTACTGGGGCTGATTACAGAGGGTTCAACTAATTTTGAAATGTGTCTTTTCCAGAGATAGTCTGAGACATGCAAGATGCTATAGTGCCATTTTTTTCAGCCCTTTGAAGTGATGAGGTACTTTCCTTTGTATGAAACTAGGTCTGACAACTGTTAAAAGATGTGAGAAGCCACGGTGAAAATGGAGAGGCTACCAATGCTGCAGCAGTAACCTGGAGTAGGCAAGAGAATGCACTTGTCAGGATATGGTGTTGCACCCATAGACTGACTTCGTTACTGCTGTTCAGGTGATACCGATTTGGCCCTGCATTTATTTGCCTGCTACAAAATCTTATGGGCAGTTCCTTGAAAGAAACTTCTATCTTCCATAATAATGTTTTAAATCTCAAATACCTGTAAGTTGGTTCTGTATTCTCAGATTTTTTAATGCCAGTAGATTGTCGAGTTTCTCAAGTAATAGAAAACAGTAAACTGTTCTTAACCATTATAAAAGCTTAAAATAGTAAAACATATTTGTTTAAAAAAATCAATGAAAAAAAACAGTCTTTCTGGCAAAGATTTTGTGCACCACCTTTCATCCTGGAGTATATCTTCTTAGCTGAGTTATAAACCCCTCATAAATGGGTTTTGTAATAGAACTGCTGACACAACCTTAACTATAGAATTTTGAATGGCAATACTGCAATAAAAGATCAAGCTTGTAATGCTGGAATATAAAGAAAGAAACACGGTATGCAAAAAAGCAAAAGGTTTACAGAAGTACTGTACTGCAGTCCATTTAATCAAGGGTCTATATTTTCTTTTGCTGAGTAAGGCTCTTTTTGATATCCAAAGTATTTTAGCTTTTTACCTATTGATTACAGAGATATTAGATCTGGCTGGAGAAGAATAACACTGCTGGAAAGAGAGAGATTGGTTCCAGGCAAACTCTTAAGCAAGCTCTTGGAATACTGTTCATTTGGATTTCAAATTGAAAGGGACTGGCTTCCCAAGAGGAACCAGGTTGTTGGTATAAGAATTAAATACTGGGTCCACTGAACTTCCACTGAAGCTCATCAGGTTTTTATCATTCACGTTTGGCATGCTGCAGAGGCAGATTCTGCCGACTGAGCTAGTGAACAATAGTTCGTTTGCAGTGCACTACACAATCCAAATTAAAATATGTACCTGACATAAATGTGCATCTGTAAGGACTCCTTAACCAGATAAATCCATTGTGAAACATTTCTACAACAATGCAGGGTCGGCACTGTCAATCTAGCTCTCCTACAGCAGCAGAAGCATCATCCAAGTCAATGGCTGGCATTCTGTATTATAGCTGCAGGAGCACACCGGAAGAGTTCATAAGAGTCCTTACGGGGTACTGCTTTCCCAATAGCATTTTTACCATCAGTTTACATTTGTCAAGTTAAAGGACTGTTTTTATTAGCAGAGATCATGAGGAAATTCACCAGTTAATAGCCATCATCTCTTTTTTTTTTTT
>NW_017728911.1:21916575-21930025 GCF_001723895.1 Crocodylus porosus
TAGCAGAGATCATGAGGAAATTCACCAGTTAATAGCCATCATCTCTTTTTTTTTTTTCTGCTTGTGTATTATAACTAAAATGACCAGGGAGCCCCTTTCGGAAGCAATTGGAATATGTCAACTCCTTCTGTTGTTGTTCAGCTTGGATGTACCTGTAATGTAGTGAACCTCATGCAACTGAAAATCAATTTGCTTCCTCAATTCTAAACTAGCTCTCAAATTAAACCCTATAAAACATTTCAAATAGAACAAAGAAAGTTGGCTGAAATAATATTGCATTTGAAATTAGGATTCTTCAAAGCCAGTCACATCACACTGGGCTGAGGAGGACACTGCTCACTTGAGAGTCTATTGAGAATCTGAGTGCTTATAAGTTCAAGTCCATCTACTGCAGACTTCATGCACTACTAGCTATTACACCAGCTTGACAATAATCTCGGCATCATCTTTTATGCCAGTCACAAACGGCTGTCAAAAAGCAAATAGTAAGAATTACTATAAACAGCAATGATTCAGTCTCAATGGCTTTGGCTCTCTATATTCTAGCAATGTAATCTCGTACTCTACCCTTAAATTGGATATAGCATATGAAGTCCGTCAGCCATGCAGAAAGTGAAAATGTATATTGTAGAGGCCTTTGCTGTCTGGAAAACAGCTGATGAAGAGTCACAAAAGGAGTTTTAAATGCCCTAGAAGAAATTCTAAGTAGCATTAAAGTCACAAATAGAAAATTTGACATCTCCCTCTGGACTAAGAAACCTCCTTCAAAAAATTTATATTAGCTTCACGCATCATTGTTATAATTTATTAAAGTACAATTTGAGTATTTTCAGTCTCCATGGCTGGGGAATGGTTACCGTAACTTCTTTTTTCATGATAAACAGCTGTTGAAAGATTTGCCAGTGTTCTCTGACATTATAATTCAAAAATAGCTGCATTGCTTTTTCATATTTGTTTTCCCCAAAGCTTAAGATACTATATTGATAATTTAATCAATGAAATCTGTTTTCAATGGGTATTATTACACTGTTAAGATTGCTAATGGCTATATTTGCACATAATCTATTAAAATAAGGTATACGAATTGTAATGCCATTAGGCAAAGGCAAATTTTAACATGGGTTTTTTCAGTATTTCATTATTCCCTGTCTATTCTGATTTGTCTTTGATTACAATCTCGGGAGCTAGAAAAAAAGAGACACAACTGATAGGCAGTAAAAAAGCAGAATTTTGAAAAGGTCATCTAGGAACAGGATTAAAAGTTTGATTCTACCTGCTCGTTATAGAGAATGTTACATACAAGAAATGGCATAAGTTGAATCTTTTCTTCTAACAATGATTATTGTAAGGTCAGGAAATGCCGTGTACAATTCTTACTGCAGTCTTCTTGTAGTAAACTTGGGCCTCTGTTGTATCCAATGTTTACCAACCTCTAATGCTTGTACTGCTTTCATAGGAGAAATTTCAGATTCTTCAGCTCCAGGAGCTGTTGTAATTTACTGTGCAAGTCTATTACTACATTTTACAGTCATTCTGTGTGACCTGGGATTTCACATCTGAATATCTTTGTGAGCAACACGACATTACTTCAACTGGGTATAGGTGCATATTATGTTGATAAAGCTTTTGTATATCTCCATGCAGCATGAAAACCAAAAATGCCAGAGTGATATAAGACTCACACATGGAGGATAGGTTTGAATTTTGAAATCCAGAATTAGTTGTTATTATAAATCCACACACACATAAAGCATTTACCACATACTTCCCTTAAGTATCATTCAGTTTGATGCAGATTAGGGGCCTAACTAATGTGCTTATAGAGGCATATGCAAGAACAGGAAAAGGTCCCCCCACCCCGCTGCAAGTTTGCAGCGTGGGGACAAAATTAGAGCAAGAAAGAGACGGAGTTAAAAAAAAGCAGGGAACCGGAGGCAGGGCCCTCCACAGAGATGCTCTGGCTTCCAGAACATCTCTGTGGTCAGCCCTCGTCCTGGTGCTGTAGCATGCTGCCTGCCCATGAAGGGGAGGCAACGTGACAGCAGCAGGGCTCCAGTGCTGGTATGTAGCAGGTCGGGGGGCTGGAGGAGGAGAGAGGGGACAATGGGGAGGCTGCAGCAGTTGACGGGAGATGGGGCCAGGTAGGGCAGCAATTGGCGAGCTGGGGTGGATCATGTGGGCTCTTCGGTGGGGTGGTAGCCCCTGTGGGGGCCATTTGGCCTCTGTTGGGGGACAGTTACCCCTGTGGGGGCTGCAGCCCCTGTGTGAGGGCTGTGGCCCCTGAGGGGAGGCTGTAGCACCTGTTGGGGGGCAGTAAAATATATATTCATGGATTCATTCATTCATGAAACATGTATTTAGAGTTTCATAGTTTCTAGGGTCGGAAGGGACCTGAGCAGATCATCTAGTCCGACCCCCTGCCATGGCAGGAAAAAGTACTGGGGTCAAACGACCCCAGCAAGGTGTTCATCTAACCTCCTCTTAAACACCCCCAGGGTAGGAGCCTGCACCACTTCTCTTGGAAGCTGGTTCCAGACCCTAGCCGCCCTGACTGTGAAGTAGCGCCTCCTGATATCTAACCTAAATCTACCTCTGCCGCTTGTGACCGTTATTCCTGGTCACTCCTGGCGGTGCTCGGGGGAACAGTGACTCCCCCAGTGCCTGCTGGTCCCCTCTGACTAGTTTATAACAGGCCACAAGATTTTGTTTAGTTCATTTTATTATTATGATACAGACACTAGTAGTCTTCCAAATTGCTTTAACACTGTAGATATATCAATAAAACATTGCCCAACTGATCGCTGTCTCGGTCTCGGTCTCGGTCTCGGTCTCGGTCTCGGTCTCTGTATCTCTCTCTTTATAGTGGTCTCTTATTTTAATTGTGGAAGAACATGGATTTTGGGATATATTACAGAGTGACTTTGGAATTTTTTTTATCAGGGATTTTTCAGTTTTCCAATAGGAAACACCAAAATTCCTGCTACAGAGGCCAGTGGCAGGACCCTGCCTGCTTAGAGCTGGCACCTTGGACCCAGCTGGCTGTGGCTGACCCCCTGGCCAGATGGGGCCAGGAAGACATGCTTTGACAGTTCAAAGCTGGCTACCACACCCAGAACATCTTCCAGGTGATAGCTGCTCAGATGGCCAGGCAGGGGTCACACATGGCAGTAGTGTTGCACAGAGGCCAACTCTGCAGCCACAGCCCACTGGCAGCTGGCCCAGAGGGGCAGATGCCTCTATTGGCTGTGCAGTCCCCATTTGGGTCTGGCAGGTGCACAGCAGGTCACAGCCAGGCAGCAGCCCCCACTGCCAAACTGCTGCAGTGGGTACAGGATGCAGGGAACTCTCAGGGCTGCTTCAGCAGTCCAACTGGCACAAGGGGTAGTGTCCCCAGGTACTAATTGGATGGGCCACCGAAGCTCCTGAGAGTGAGTAGCCCTGAGCTACTTGCCAAGGCAGTTTTTTGTACTGATGGGGACAGCACAGGTGCTAGCCCTGGGCTCTAGCTCCCCCCTGGCTACAGATTCAGGAGGAGCCAGGCAGGGTTATTTTGCCCCAAGTGGCACAATTTGCTCCACCACAAAGTGCATGTCAGAGCATGTGTGCTTAGGTAAAAAGCCCCAGCTCAAATTTGCACCACTTCTATTTGACCTGCTGCAAGCTCACATGCTTACATGTGTAGACATACGCAAGGAGGTCAAAGCAAGGCACAGATAAATGGCAGAGGAGTAAATCTTTGGGAAATAATCTATAATTTTATATTAAATTCCACTCTTGGCTTTCCAACTGATGTGCTATTTCTTGACTGCAAGCTCTAGGTAATGTAAATCTCAAGCTCACTCTGACTGAGGTCAGTGGCAGAACTCCTGTTGTATTACACCTTCTGTATATTAATTGTTAAGTATAGCACATTCTCAGTCAATATTTGTCTGAGATACTTTATTTTGATTCTGAAATGTTGTGCTGACAATGACAACAGAAATATCCATGGTAAGGCATCATTCAGCTACCCGTATAAAAATTTAATAATGTTGTGCTTCCCTGCATCACCACACATACTTCCCACTTCCTCTGCTCTCTTCCTATTGGATAGATTCCCATTACCTCCTTGAACTCTCCTTCATAGCTATTTGGAAGTGGTGGCAGTTTATTATATAAACTCTGCTATGTCCTTAAGTACAGAGCAAAATATAAATATATTGAGGACCTATGAAGGAAAAGGCAGTAGAAGATGGTAGCAAAAGGAAGTCTGGGTGTCAGTGGGCATGTCTACAAGAGATGCTGACTGCTCAGTAGCATGTCACAGCATGGACAGTGTTAATACAACAAAAAGATGTTTGCTTGTGCTACCGCACAGTTGTGTCTCATCTAGATGTGCCCACTGAGTACCAAAAATGCAGACAGACTGTGAGTGTGAAATAGGGAGAGGACGATAAGCAGTTTCCCCAGATATGTAAATTTATTTAAATTGCCACCACTACATGGCATCATTTTAGATAGCAGTGGTAAAAATGCCACTCTGACACTAACCCATTGTTCTGTAGCAGCAGTTAACAAATATTCTCTTCTCCAGACTGTCCCAGAACTCATTGTTTCAATGATGCTTGAGCACAAAGAGAGTTGTTTTGGCTTCTGTTCTACTACAAATGAAACAAACCAAAAATGTTTCACAAATGTTTGCACAGAACCTTAGATCAACATAGTAACAATAGCTACTTTGATAATTACCCAGGGATAGATAAGGTAATAGTACAATTGAGTGTTTGCTGTGGGTACATTTAGGTAATGACTCTAATAAGCTATAGTATAATAAAGTAATACTATAGTCTTTATGCCTAGCACCAGGGCTAGGGACAGACATTCAAAAAGGCTGAGCCTGAGTTGATTCAATCTTTGCAGGTTAGTCTAACCTGGCTAGGCTGAACTGGTTTGTAACTGGACAGACATTCTCTCTGGACTGAGGAAGTTCAGGCACATGTCTACAGTGGCTCAAGCTAAAATCTGGGGTGTGCTAGAGCAGCCCCCTCTTCCCTTTTATAGTGCTGAGCTGACTGGGGGCATGGCACTTTGATTAAGGAGGTCTGCCTGCACCATCCCAGGCTTTTCCCCACTGGCTGCTCAAGGGGCAGGAGAGTTGCCAGACTCAAGCCCTTGGCAAACACTCTGAGGCAAGGGGTTGTGTGCAGTGCATGCATCTGTTGATGATATGGAGCTTTTCAATCTCCCTCCCTGCTGTAATATACTGTCTGCAGCAAACTGACTGGCAAGCAAGCCATCAGGGGGCTGATGAGTGTTTATCACCCCATCAGTAAAACAATAGTCTCTCTCCATTAGTTAAAACTCTTCTTAAACCACTTACCAGCTGACCTGTTGATTAGCTCCAAAAAACCCTAAGTAGACAGTGAAACTGGAAACTCACACACAGACACCTCTTGGCATTAGCTAGCATACTACAAGCCTAGGGTCCATGAGACTGGGGTCTGTGCTGTGGGAGATGGGAAGGGATGATTCCTGCTTGAGCAGTGAGCAGCAAGTGTGAAGGGAGGAAGTAGGGCAGGGGGAAGCCAGGCAGACCCTGCTGTGCCTGCAATCTGTGCAGGAGCTCAAGCCAGAGAGCAGAGGGGAGGGGCCAGCTCTGCTGTGGAGCAGAGAGCCCCACCCAGCCCAAAAAGCATGCTGGGATGCTGAGGGTGTCTGGTTTACTTTAAACCAGCAAGAGGTCTGAGACATACAGTGCATAAACCAGTTTGACCTAAATCAGCTAAATCTGATATAACATTCAATCAGGTTTATCTCAAACTGGTTTCAGTCATTTTCAAACTGGTTTATATGCACTGAATATCTCTTCTGTTACAGGTTTAAACCAGTTTCTGATCACTTAATCTGGTTTATGTGTAATGTCTGTCCCTAGCCCAAGTGGCTGAAAGTACTTTTGCACCCTCCCTCACTCAGTACCAAATGCTAGTCAGCAACACCTGGGATCAATGCTATCCATGTTGAATGGAATGTCATGTCTGTGCAAATCATATGGAAACTCATATTCAACTCCCATTCACTCCAGTACACATCCAGTTTAACTCTACTGATGTCACTGTTGTAAATTACTGCAGCACCTAGAATCTGATCCCTGAAGTTTAACTTTAAACCATGGATTCTGTCATTGGGGTATATCTGACCCAGATACTTCTGGTTTGTCCAGTATATTTGATTTTATTAAGGAAATTAAAGTGTCCTAAGGTGAATGAGTATGAGAAGAATTTTTTTTGCAATTTCATTGGTATGTCTTTAGACAGGTTTGTAATAGAAGATAGTTAAAATATGAACTGAATGGTATCTGAGTAGAGGGCATAAAAGGTTTTAATCATGTCACAATCAAATGTCTCTCCCAGAAATATAGTACTTCTAACAAGCCAGCTTTGCAAAACAACAAAACAAAACTTTTTTTCTGTTTATGAAGTTGAGGTTAAAGCCCAGGATAACTAAGTCAGTTTGCATTTTGTTTTCCCCTATGTATGTTTATTGGCGTTTTCTTTCTAGCATATGTTATAATTTCAAGTTTGAGGAGGAAGGAAGTGCTTTAATATGGGGATCATTCTGACTTTATTTCCTCACTTGGAAATTGCTATTTGATGCAAAGTAATGAGGAACATAATCTGCTTTCAGACTGAAGTAGTTGCATGTATAGCAAGGAAGGCAGAATTTGTCTCTACAATGGAGGAAGGCAGGAATTAAAAGAAGTGTTGGGGAAGAGGTTCAGACTTGTAGAATACATAGATGCTTAGGGATTAGAGAGACCCAGGCCCACATAAGATCCATCTATGCAGCAAATGCAGCTGGATTCTGCGGAAAGGTATATAAATTCTGCAGCATATAGTTTGAGTCACTTTTTAACAACTAGCTTGGAGACAGCCTCTGTCCATAACCCCTGTGTTAACAGAGGAGTAGCCCCAAGCACATGGACCACATCTGTGACTGACCTCTGCCCAGCACGGGTTTGTTGTGGGTAGGTCTGGCCTGACCAATCTCATCTCCTTCTATGATCAGGTGACATATCACCTGGACAAGGGAGAAGAGATTGACGTCATATATCTGGACTTTAGAAAAGCCTTTGATCTGGTGTCTCATGATCTCCTCATGGAAAAATTGGCCAACTGTGGTCTCAGCTACATCACAGTCTGATGGCTGGGGAATTGGCTCCAAGGTCAGACCCAGAGAGTGCTAATCAACAAAAGTGAATCATCATGATGCTCCATGACCAGTGGCGTCGCCCAAGACTCTGTCCTTGGACATTGGTGTCAGAAGTGGACAGGCCAAGTTCACCAATGACACCAAACTTTGGGGTAAAACATTCACACATGAGGATAGGCTAGTGATCCAGCCCACCCTTGACAGACTCAGAAAATGGGTGGATTAAAACCTGATGACATTCAGTATGGAAAAATGCAAGGTGCTGCACCTCAGGGGGGAAAAAACCTGCATCGTGCTTATAGGGTCAGCAGTGCTACGCTTGTTAGCACCATGGCCAAGAGGGACTTGGGGGTCATGACTGACCACAAGATGAACATGAGCCACCAATGCGATGTCACAGCTGGTGAAGCGAACAAAACTCTGGCTTGCTTCCTGAGATGCTTCTCAAGCAAATCTCAGGATGCCATCCTCCCACTGTATTGGGCCTTGGTGAGGCTGCAGCTGAAATAGTGCATCCAATTCTGGGCTCCACAATTCAGGAAGGATATGGAAAAGCTTGAGAGAATCCAGAGGAGAGCCACATGCATGATCAAAGGGCAGGAGTACAGTCCTTATGAAGAGAAGCTGAGAGCTGTGGGACTCTTCAGCTTAGAAAATTGCAGGCTCAGGGGTGACTTAGTGGCTGCCTATAAGTATATAAGGGATGTACATCAGGATTGGGGGAACACCTGTTCACCAGAGCGCCCCAAGGGATGACAAGTTCAAATGGTCACAAACTCCTCCAAGACCATTTCAGGCTGGACATAAGGAAAAACTTCTTTACCATCCGAGCCATCAAGGCCTGGAATATAGTGCCGCCAGAGGTGGTGCAAGCACCTACTCTGGACTCCTTTAAGAGACATTTGGACACCTATCTGGCTGGGATCCTTTGACCCTAGCTGACTTCCTGCCCCTGGGACAGGGAGCTGGATTCGATCTTCCAAGGTCTGTTCCAGCCCTAATGTCTATGAAATCTATGAAATCTCTAAGTAGGATGCATAATATGTTAAGAGAGGACCTCTTGCATTTGCACACGCTTATGCACAGATCTGGCACATTACTGCCTTAGTCTTTCCCTTAGGTTACATTAGCAAATAATTACGTTAATTAGTGTAACATTTTATAACATTTTTAACATAAATATTTAAAAAGAAAATTTAACACAAAATATTCAGAATTGTTCCAGTCTCCTTGCTGTGCCACTTCAGCCCACCCCATAGTCCCTTTGTTTCATCCTTCTTCTACATCATTGTAATTTCCACTTCCATTTTCTTACCCATAAGCCCGCTAGCCCTGCAGCTCCACTTGTGGCTGGTGTTCTCGTTGTCACTTAAATATGTAAGCAGGTGTGTGTGCACACACAAATAATTTGGGGTCTGTGAAGAAATCATCACTGGCATTTTCTCCCCAGAAACAGGGAGAGATCCAGTCTCTTGGCATTAACGATGTGATCTCTCCATGATCACATATCTCAGCTGCTCATTGGGTGGTTATAGGATGAGAATGTGGCTCAACAGTCATGGTGCTGCTCCTCTCCCTACATGTGTGTGCTAGGAAGGGACATACATGGGCATTTATGATTAGTTTCTACAGAGAAGTAATAGTAATAGCATTCTTAGTTTTATAAAGAAATAGCTTTTTGAACACTATTTCTGTGAGTATGGGTATGGTAGTCAGAAGAATCCTCTAATCCAGGGGTTTTCAACCATTTTTAAGGAATATCACCCTTCTGGTGGGTCCCTCTTCCAGATGGGGGAAGAGGGGTGCTGATGGCCAGCTGGATGCAAAGCTGGTGGCACATGGGGAAGCAGCGTACAGCAGCGGCACGGAGTGGTAAATGACAATGGCGTGGGGCAGGGAGCTCGCACACGGTTGCCAGCACCTCCGTTCACCCCTCTGTGCCGCCACCACATGCCACTTCCCTACGCTGTGGTGCGTACCCCCTGGGGATGTCCCAAGTACCCCCAGGGGTACCCCAGTTGACAACCCCCACTCTAATACCTCTATAAAGCTGTTTTGTTAAGTCAGGTGTTAGGCATCTCTACAGCTGTATATCATTTTCCAAATCTGTGCTCTTTAAAGAAAAATAGAGCATCCATGATGTTTCTCTATTAGTTAATGGCAGACTAGAATTCATTAAAATATTTTTTTCATATTCAGTGAATACTGTTTGCATTTTGCCAATAATCTGTATTACTCTCTGAAAGCTGCCTCTGTTTTTCAATTCAACTGCCATTTTCAGTGTGTATGAATCAAAGAAAGAGCTAATGGTGTTTTAGAATAGGCCTGTAAGCAATGTCATTGTCCTCAAAGCCATTGTCACAAGTAACACAAAAGCTAAAAACTGTAACAGTCCTTTCTCAGTCTACTCAGAATAATGCCCAATCTTATACACAAAGCCTGTTGTCTTAAGGCCCCAATATGTGCAGCATATGTTAAGCTATTTATAGATTTACAATTACCTCAACAGCCAGAGTCAGGCAGATGGTAAACATTACTACTAGGCATAAGTACATTTAGAATTAGACATTTAAATAAATTCAGGTCTGTCTCAAGCTTATTTAAGTGATTTTATCTCTTAAGCCATTTTAAGTGTCTGATTCCACTGAGAGTTTGTATCGCATGCAAATACAGTTCTGTGTGGCCTATGGTTTATAGATAGCTGTAGAAAGCAAATGATATTAGTTCCTGTCCTTTGAACCTTACATGTGTAATTACACTAAGATTTATTAATCTGAAAATAAAGACCTTAACAAAATTAGATTGTAAATGGCAATTGCCAAATTATTTCATGCCATTGAAAGAAAATACATGCTTGAGAGAGCATCAGTTGGTCTCTCTTTAAAGCCAGAAGGCTTCACATAGAGATTAGAAGGTGACAAAGATACATGCCAAAGGGCCAAATCATAATCTCCCGATTTCAAAACCTCAGGCTATGCTAGCTTTTCATATGCATCTCACAGAGCAGCAAAAATAAAGGTTAGAGCTACATTTGAGGATTGGGCGAGTATTTTAGTTGAATCTGGTTAAAGATTTCTTAAACTGCTTAAAAAATATCTTTGCCTGTTTCAGAGTTATTATTTTAGATGATTTCAGAATATAAATAGAGGTGAACTATGTTGCAGAGTGAACCAAATCAGGGTTGTAAAAACAGACGTTAGCATTTTAATTGAGTTACCTAATGCTATTTTTTGAACTGTCAAGATACATTTACTGTATATCATCAGACTTCCTCCTCCAACATATTATGATGCAAATCTGGAAACCTGTTTTTTCTTTGGATAGAAGGGAAAAATGCAGTGGTGGTTCTCTGTTATGATGGTGTAAATTTGAAGCAATTCCACAGAAGTCAAAGCAGCGTCTTCAGAATATATGCAGCACAGCTGCGAATAGAATTTGGCCCTATGTCTCTTCCAGACAGTCTGGCCCGGGAGCACAAAGCAGACTAGAAATGAAAATATGTGCATAGAAATGCCATAGCTTACGGAAGGAAGGGAGGAAGTACAGTATACGCCCAAGCATGCCCCTTAAAATCCTGAAACTCATGCATGGGCTGCAGTAGGTCTATTTATGTTCTCCATATGTGAGCCTCTGCAAAATCCTCACCTGCACAACAGTTCTTATCTTCTGACAAGGTCACCCCGGGCTTGTGAGGGAGCTGTCAAAGTTATTCAGGCAAAGTGCCTGCTGGCTGCAATAAAAGGGAAGCCCATAAGCATAGTGTTGATACTGCCCTAGATGTCCCAGTGCAGCAGAGGGGTGGCAGCTTGTCAGAGCTGACCATGTCAACCTTGTCACACTCAGGTAGGGGACAGCAAATCAACAGCAAATCAATTGATGTGGAGTAGCATTCCCAAAGTATCTAAAAGTGAATTAGCCTGAGTTAGCTTGTTGACTTTCAATGGGATCTAATCTCCAGATCCTTTAAGTGTCTTTTAAAATTTGTGGTACTTAACAAAATAATGCTGTGGGAATCAACACAAGGTAGCTGACAGACCTTTTGGTCTACGTTGTCAGTACAGGGAATGTGAGAGCTGTTAAACATGGTCTCCTTCTCTGAGGCATGGTCACAAAATAGTATCTGCTAGGTCTGTGACTTTGCATGTCAACCAATTCCTTTCACTTTGAATACCATGGTCTCTCCTGCATTTAAAGTGTAAGATGGGTACCCTTGTAGATGGGGAGATGCCCAAGTTAACATTGCTGGAGACAGACTGCAAATGCCCATCCAAATCCTTTTGACCAGACTGAGCACCTACCGAGATTTCCTCACTGGTGTTCTTCACTACAAAGTTGTGAGGTATGTTCTAGCACATGATTCAAAATCCTCAAACCTATGCGAAGTCTGTATTTAGCAGTTCTTATAAAAATCGATTTGTCCCCCAAGGGATTTGTGAGGCTTCATTAATTATTGTTTGAAAGGCTCTATCTCTCTATCAAGGCTTACAGTGTTTTTTATGACTTTACCTAGAAGAAAAAAATACCTCTTATTTACAATTACCTATATACTTCATGCATAATGCGATTTCCCACATAATCACCATTCTTTTCAATTTGCCATGAAATTGTGATCTGGGATTTAAGCTTTCTTTAAAAAAATGCTAATAAGAAAACTTTCAAAATATTATAAATCTGTCCAAATCTGCAGAAAACAGTAATTCTGAAAAAGCATGCAAGTTCTGTGTTACTGTCAACCGAGTGTTAACATTGATCTCTAAAGATTCTCCTTCAAAGAGCAGCGCTGTTGACTGTTTCTCTGAAAATCCATTTCATAAGCACTTGAAGATCTCCATCTTTGCTGGAGGTGAAGGGAAGTGCCGAGAGGAGTTGTAGTGCATCAGCCAGCTGTAAGCCCACTTTGTCCGGAGTTGTGAGAAATCCAACCATCCCTTCCCTGCATTCTTCCCACATTGAAAGTAACCTCTTCTCGTATCCCAAAGTGGAAGGAAAAAAGGAGATACACCCCCCCATTCTGACACTGAAAGACTGAATTGTCCCTTGAGTAACTAAAAATAAAAAAGTGGCAGCCAAAATAAAACTACATTCAATATAATGCTATCCTATGGGTACTTCCTGTGGTTCTATGCTTTGCTGGGTGCCACATGGGGCTGGGAAGGAATTTTCCCACTTCTGTTGTTACATATCAAGAGTGTTTTTTGCCTTCCTAAGAAGCATTGGGTGCTAGCTGAAGCCAAAGCTGCAGATTTTGACGAGGGTGTGACAGTGCTCCTGCAGGTCTTACCCCTCCACTCAGGGTCATGCCTATTGCCACATTTGGAGTCAGGAAGAACTATTATCCCATTGTCAGATTGTGTAGGTTTTTGTCTAGCTATGTAGCAAGGGGCATGGTCCCTAAAATTGCTGAAGCATATTTTAACAACCCTTGCAGCAGCAGGACATTGGCCACTATTATTCCCTTATTTTGGTTCTTTGCCTTGTGATCATGTGACAGGGTTGCCTGTGTAGTTTTAGTAATAGATTAGACAAGAATATTCTCAGGATGGTTCAGACAGAGAATAGATGACCTCCAAAGATCCCTTCTAGCCTTCTGCTTTCCTATGATTCTGTGATAAAATTAAATAACAAGGGATACTACACTGATTGTACTAGGGCTGGCTGGGGGTAGTAGCATGTCATCGGAAGGATTCTGCTATGTATTGTGGATTCCCCATGGACATAATCAGGTCATACATGCTGCACAAGTCACAAAGCCCTGCCTGGAAATTTAAAGATAGAACACCTGAGGCATGTTGCCATACATATCTATCTGTACAAGTTATGAGATTGCAAACAAAACATCTTTATTTGATCCATGAGCATGTTGAACCCTGGACAGAGATAGTCTGAGAGCAAATAATCTTTTGTAGTCAAGCAAGTAATAAATATAAATTGTTTGCCCAGCACTATGTAGTATCAATCATAAAGGATACTGTTCAATATAAACTGGAGTTAAATATGAAATTCACCAGCATACTTGTATGTTATACTCTGCAATTGACAAGGTTTCTGCAAAGGACATGCAGGTCTATCTAAGTATGTGGAATGGTCTGAAGGCTTTAAACTATTTTATTCTATACTGAATTATTATTCTATAGTCATCAATTAATAAAGAATCAGAGGAAGGGCATTCTGAAGTGCTTTGGGTTAGATTACAAGGCAGTCGAGGGGAAAGAGACTTAACAGTGGAGGTCTACTACAGACCTCCCAACCAAGGGGAAGAGCT
>NW_017728911.1:21930036-21956478 GCF_001723895.1 Crocodylus porosus
TCTGGAACCAACTTCCAAGAGAAGTGGTGCTGGCTCCTACCCTGGGGGTCTTTAAGAGGAGGCTAGATGTACACCTTGCTGGGGTCGTTTGACCCCAGTAATCTTTCCTGCCATGGCAGGGGGTCAGACTAGATGATCTACTCAGGCCCCTTCTGATCCTAGAAACTAAGAAACTATGAATTAACATGCTAAACCTAATCCCTGCCACCACTGGAGACAAAGAATGAACATAACTGCCTTATTGCAGCCGGTTCAGTCCCACATTTCTAGTTGCCTGGATTCACTTCACTCTTGCATAGCTGTATACTGAAACTTCTTCTCCTTTCATTGCCTTCATAATAATTGAAGCCATATGGGGGGAGGAGGGCAGGGTACTTACTTAATGAGCCTTCTACAGATAAAAAAAAGCAATAATAGGCTTACCTTCAAAATGCTGCCTGATAAGGATAAATCACTGACAAAAAAAAATTGCAGTATAGTATAAGTAATTATAAATGGATTAATACAGCACATCATCAGACCCTAAATATTTAGTGTTATGATCACAGTAGAATATAATTTTTTTTGTGGTTTAGCACTATAGAATCAATATGATCACTAGGGCTATGAAAAGTTTCAGTAGCTGATGTAGTTCAGCCGAGATTTGGTGGCCGAATCTCTGAATCTGAATTGAATCAGAGGACCCTTTAATCTCTCCAAAGGAAAGATTCAGCCATTCGGACATAGACATAGCTTCAAATGTTTTTTCTACATGCCTGTAGGTAGTAGGCGGCTCATGAACACTGCAGTGCTGGGGTGCATGGGGGGCTCCCCAGCATGCTCAGCAGTAGACCCAGAAGTGGACCAGAAGTGCACAGGGCCCCCCACTCCCCCTGGCTCTGCAACTGGTGGTCTGGGGAGGCACCCGGGGTCCCCCCATGGCTGATCGCTGAGCCAGAGAGAGGCAGGGGGCTCCCCAGTGTGCTCCCTGGAGGACCCATAAGTGGATCAGAAGTATTTCTGGTCCACTTCTGGGTCCATTTCCGAGCATGCGGGGGGGGGGGCGCTATTGCACTCCTGTGGGACACTCCATCCACCCCAGCATCACAGCATTCACAAGCCATGCCTGGTACCTCGAGGTATGTAGAAAAAACATTTAACGCTGCATCTATGTCCAAATCGCTGATTCTCTGAATCAGCATCGAATCTTCAGATTTGGCCGAATCGAATTGGGGGCAGTGATCCGAATCAATGAATCAAATCACTGTCCCTGATTTGGGCCAAATCTGAATCTGAATTAAATAGGGCCCGTTTCACACACACCTAATGATCACTATGCAAATGTACAGAAGATTTTGTAGAATTGTAGTTTATATAGCTACTTCTAGCAATGTCCAGTTTATTTCAGATAAGAATGTTGCTTGTTCTTTGCTTGTTGGTCAGACCCAGCTAAACAAATATGTAATCAGTTTTTCCTTGTAAAGGAAATCTCTAATAAGATTTGATTTGGAAAAAGAGTTAACTGTGTATTCTCTCTTCATGACATTGCTCATATAATTGGTGTGCATAGGCTAATTGTTTAGTTCCTTGACATTGCATTTTTAATCTGTTTCATGAGAATTTGTTTATTTTGCTCTTATGAAATTAGGAGTAAGCTAGTTTGATCTGACAGCAATGTGTTCTGCTCAGTACCTGTAGATTGTAGTAAGTGAAACTTTATTGATAAAAATTATATCAAAGCAAAGTATTGTACCAAAGTCTATAAGTCAGTGAGGGAACAGAG
Organism: Crocodylus porosus; assembly: GCF_001723895.1. NCBI lineage: Eukaryota > Metazoa > Chordata > Crocodylia > Crocodylidae > Crocodylus > Crocodylus porosus. The sequence goes on from NW_017728911.1 coordinate 21,931,799, forward strand.
GAAGAAAGCTTTATCTAAAGAGAGCTAATATTGGTTTTCTAATAGGAATCTGGTGGAAACAGGAGTTGTGGAGGGGAAAAAACCTCTAGTTGTCAATAAACTGGCAATGAGTATCTTGAGTAGAGCTCTTTTTGAGTGCAAACTCTGAAAGTGCAGATGGGGAATTGTCTATTTTTAGATTACAAGTTCTTCCTTGACAAATAAAAGGAAGAAAATACAAGCTGATGCATTTTAAGGGTGATATTTGCTATGTGGTTAATGGAAAGGCTAGGCATATTGTGATAGCTGGTCTACAGTCTGTACGTTATGGTTGGAATTTTCAGAAAGTCTTAACACTTATATTCATTTTCAAAATATTAAAGCTGCTTTGTAGGCAACTAAGTGAGTGCATTTTTTCAAAAATCTGGACAGTGGCACCACATTGGAATCTACATCCTGGCCCTTTTGAAAATTTGACTTCAATTTCTGCTAGTTAAAAATGTAGTCCCAAGTGTGTTGGCAAATCTGACCTTAGAACAAATTTCTTAAATCTGTTGCATTTCCATATACAGTAATGGGAAGAGAAAGTCTCTATCAGGCTTTATTTGGGTGCTGAGGAATCATTTAAAATCAACATATAACACTTGCAGAACTTTTTGGGAACCTACTTTTTCCACAGCTGTACTTTCTAAATACTGAGTATTGAAAATAATTAGGGGAAAGAGTGTGTGAATGTAATGTGTCAACCAAAGGCATGGCCAGAATCATGGAACGTGGAAGGATACCTTTTCTCTCCAGCAGAAGTGGTTAGATATTTAATGAAAATCAGTACCAAGGGATGAAGAGACAAAAGAGCTCCTAGCTGTTTTTCACACTCTATAAAGCTCAGTGGGTAGAAAAATTCTCTATAGATTTTAAACGATATTTCAAGCCTGTGCAGTAATGCACTGCTTTTTTGTTGCTGTTGAAAGCCCAGGCGCACTCTATTATTTCACCAAGAAAAGTTGTTATACAATCCAAATGAATAACTGCTCCCCGACTTACCAAAGGTAATATCACTTTAAATTGGCAGCAGGAAGCTGGTGCTTTGCCATAGAGGTGCCTCCCAGCACTAATGCACTTGGATTACAGTGTATGGATGCAATGTTCTGAGGTGACACAACACTGGCTCTGCGCAAAAAACAGAACATGGTATGTACATCAATTTTCAGCAAAGAAAGCCTGATATCATTTCCTTCTCTGCTGTAATAACTCATTGTGCAGGTGCAAACAAAATGTTCTCAGTGATAAGCAAACTTACTCCTAGTTTTCAGTGCTGAATAGTAACTTTAGGAGTAACAACGAGCCAATCGAAAACTATATTTATATTTATCAGGATGCTTAGTCAATGATATCAAAGGCATCAATATAGAAAATAGTCACTCTGGTGTAAGGAAAAATATCTGGCTGGAATAAGTTGGGAAAGTAAGAAATATTTCACAGCTAAAAGGAGTGGAGTGCTGCTCTTAGTAGCATGACTTCTTTGCAGAAGCCTGTGGGCTCCAAGGATACTGCTGTTTCCCAGCAAGTTGCACATACAGCAATAAATCCAGGCATGGGATGGGTGACCCTACTAATTGGGATTGGCTGATGCAATGGGGCTATCATCACAATCATGTTAAAATGATGCATACTGACTGGCTGGAGAATTATTTGAAAGGAAAAAAAAGCCTGCTAGGGACAGCTCAGTCTCATTTTTAAAGATATCTGCAGGGATGGAAGCAAATGTATTCATGTGTTTCCATCTTGGATTCTAAATAAGCTAATTGGAACTATGTTAAGGAGGCTTTTTGATAATTAGATAATTAGAAGCCCCTGAATATAACTGCATTGATACAACCAGTCATTATAATGTAAACTATATGCAGTTAACAGTCACTTTAATGTACCATATAATCTGATTACATTTGATAGAGCTGATCAGTGGATATAATTCAAATTGGTACCAAGAAAAGCACTGAATGGGTCAGGACTGAGGAAGCATGTTGTGTTCTTGGAGATCAGAATACAAGCAAAATATATTTTATTGATTGTTAAGGATGTGTATTCTGTAAGATGGAAATTCAAGCTTTATATCCATATGTCCTGGTAGGACAAGTATGCCTGGCAGACATAACAACATCATTTCTCTAAAATGTGATGCAAAAAGAGAATATTTGTTATATCGCACAGTATCTACGAAACTATTAACTTGATTGGATTACAGATATATACAGCAAAACTACATTAAAGCAGAGTTTTATTTGAAAAGGGTAATTTTATCATAAATTACATACAGTGTTACATCAGTGCAATATCAAGGTTGTAATATGCCATGTGCAGAAAATCTGGATATTCATAGTTAAGGTTTCCAGATTAATGTTAAATTCTGCTTCACTGTGAACATTCAAAAGACCACACAATTCTGACAGTAATATATCCTATCAAACCGACTATATAGTGAAAGAATGCTGCATTTTATCTAGCAATCAAAGACATTTTGAGAGCAGAATTCTACAGAATTATGATAATATCCCTGCAGTAAGTGTGTGTTAATGAGCTGACTGGTGTGCTTTTATTTTACGTTTAAATAGAATTTTTAGCAACCTGTTTCATTTTATATTTTTGCATCTGTGTTACAGTTCTCTGAAGGAAGACCCACTGGGCATCACAGTTAAGGCAGTTTTGAACCTTGAAACAGATTTTTAAAAATTTTGTTCTAACTAACTGTCAAACATAATAATATAAATATGAATAATATCAAATTAAATTCAAAACAATTTACATGAGAGACATTCATTTTATACATTTTTCCCTGTGGATTTTTCATCAAAATATTACTTTTTTTTAAATAGCAAATGATTTCATCCAGGGACCTTTATTGAGCTAAAAAAAATGTTTTGACAAAAATGTTGTTTTTAATTCTACCAACAATAGATCCACCCCTGGAACAAGTTATGAATAGATGGGTTGCTGTACACGCACAAAGCCTCACTGGAGTCAATAAGGCTCTGTGTAGCCTAAGAGTTCTCAACAGATCCTAGGAGTTTCCATTATCCCCACATGACCTTCATGCCATGATGGGCTCAGACTTCAGTAATACAATAGAAAAGTATTCATTTTTAAATTAAATTTATGATTAGACCAGAGCATAAATAACAGATTGGTACAGTAGAGTCCAGTCTTGCAAATTGTATAAGCACACAAACAAGATGTTCAGAATTAGAGGCTGAAAGAGGGTTGCTTTGCAGGTGTTTTTGTATGGCAGTGTTTTAAAAACTATCTCCATTTCAATTGCGAAGTCAACTGGATTCACCTTCGCAACATGAGTTTAGTTCTCCCAGCTTACTTCAAGAGAGGAAACCTGTGTAATATGCACATTTGGAACATGCGCTTTAAACATCACAGGGATTATGTCAGGAAATGAACAATGTCGTTTTCCCTTTGTTCCTCCCACTAGTGCAGGTTATTCTTAATTGTCTGAATGTTTTTTCTTCTGAGTTTCTGAAACTCATAACCAAGCTATAGCCAACCAAGAAAACCTTATTCTTTGAAGGTGTCTTAGAAATTTCAGATGAAGAGAAGGCAGCAGCATGGATATTTCATCTCGGCCTTAACTCTGGCATCTCTAACTGAAAAAAAAATTAGCTATTCTTTAATTTCATTTAACTTTAAATTGTCAATTTTTTGGAGTTTAGGTATATAAATAAAGTGTTTGGTTTGACATATCTCATAAGAATGTATATCAACAGCCTGTCTGAATCCTTAGTAGTTACCATAGCAGCATCACTTTTCCACTCTATCATTATTTACCACTTTTGGTCACAGTATTTTTAAACTTTGGTTGTTGTGATTGCAAAGTACAGCTGTAAACTTATTCATATAATTGTTTTTCTTTAAAGGTCATTTGGCTACCTATTTCTGTTCATCTGTAGAAGCTCTTAGGATCTGCATTAGTATTAATTAAAGGCACAGTTTATATTTATTGTCATTGTTAAAGCATCATAGTTGTGATTAAAGTACTGATCTGGGACTAAGGAGAGCCTGAGTTTAGTTCCTGGTTCTGCTATGAACTGGTTTTGTGAACAAATGAACTCCTGTTGAATTTAATGGGCATTGTAGCAGATCCTTAATAGGCCCATCTCTCTCAAGAGTGAAAGAGGGTTTTGTCTGGTCTAAATTCCCAAGTAATGGGTCTTCTCAAAAAAGACTTTTTCACCTCTCTCAGTAATCCAAGTTCTCTGGGTGGGTGAGTGTGGTATTATAGTAAACGAGATCAGTTGTTATACTCGAGCAACAAATCTCCTGAGATAAAGGAAGGGCCAGATTTGATTATAACTATTTAAATATTTGTGAAGTATTTTTGCTGAGCTGGTTGTCTCAGAATTGCTGCTTCTGTTCAAATGACAGAGTCCCATTAGTCTATCCTCATGGTACACAGCTAGAGCTTATCTGCTTTCCCAGACTTCTTGAGAATGGAATGAAAAAGGAGGATATATGTGGGTTTTGTGAGGATATTATTGATGGTTCTGATGTATTAATTGGACAAAGAAGCATTTAGAATTTCTTATTAATATGTAATACATATAATTATTTTCATTGGACATATGCCTAGAGTAAGTAGATGGATTATTTAAAGCATTTAATTATAGAAACTAAAATAAATCTTTGGACCAGGAAGCTTTTACTAGGATTTTACTTAAAACTGCTCTTTCTTCAATATCATCCAATTCCTCCGTGGTACCTCAGTAAGTTTCCCACTTTGTTGTTTATACTCTTCAAATGCCCCCACAAATAGTGTTGCCCCCTTAAATATACATTCTGTATGTGTGTGTGCGCGTGTGTGTCCATGCATGTATATGGGGGGGGAGAGAGAGAACATGAGAATGTGAGTGTGCACATGCGCTTCTGGTGAGTGTTTGCCAGTCTTCTTCCTGTTTATCTGTTCTTGACAGATCCTCTTCTTTCCTAAATATCTTTGTGATTTCATTCCTGCTTCTTATAAAATATATGGCCTCTGAAGAGGTCCTTTAGACCTCAAAAGTCAGCTCTCCCGGGAAGCCTACAAGATATTGTTCAACTAGCAATGGATAGATTGAGAGACAGTGTCATATAGGTGATGAATGTTTACCAGAAAAATGTATTATAGGTTATAGAGGTAGCTTAGCTTGTTCAGTTCCTGATAACTTTGTCGAATTTAAAACATTTGTATTGGTAGTTTCCATGCCAATTATCTGTCCAAGGCTGAATCTTTTTTCTAACTTTGCAAAGATTCAGCAAAAGCACCACCACACAGTTTTTAACAGTGCAGCCATTTCAGAAAACAAAGATATTAAGAATAAATGTTGCCCATGTTAAAGAGATCCTTAGAAAGATTTCATGGAGAAGCTCTAATACCTCCATTTTTTGGCTCAGGGATTTGAAATTTTACAGGAGAGTCTATTTTGGAGTTATAAATTTGCCTTTTATTGCTTTCATAGAACACTACCCCAATCTGCCCAAGTTATAGGTCTTTGAAAAAGCTATTTCCATGTGCTTAGTAATAATTAGTTACAATTTGGAAAGTATATTGTCCCAATATTTTATTTGCACTTCCCAACTCTTCAGCTAAGTAGAGACAGTCAAAAAGCCCAAGGCTGAATCAATTCAGTCTTTGCAGGTTAGTCTGAGCTTCAGAGATTAACCTGAGAAACAACTGGACAGACATTCACTTTTGATTCAGGAAATGAAGTGACATGCCTGCAGCAGCTCAGACCAGAAGCTAGAGGCACTACAGCACAGCTCTCTGGTGCACAGCCAGCATGGGCTGTTTGTTTTCTTCCTCTTCCTGCTGCCCCCAAGGTCTCTGGAATTTGCAGTCCAGAATCACAGCAGAAGGACTCTCCAGGGTTTCTCATCACTTCCTCTTCCTGCTTCCAGGTGCCTCTGGGATTTGTAGTCCACAGTCGCAGCCAGCAGTAAGTTTCATAAATTTAGCAGCAAGGCAGCTCAGTACTTGGGGAAGGTGGGTTTAATCCCCCTCCCTAGCCCCATGAGCTTTTAGTTCACGTGCCCCTGCTGCCAGAAGGCACAGGAGGCTGCTGGGCACAGTAATTACCATGCTCCAACAGACTTGATCCATTGATTCTGCTCTGATGTGCCGTAATTACAGCACATTGGAGCAGCCTCCCTGCTCATGGACACGTACCCAAAGGGGCCAATTTAAAGTTGAACAGATAACCGTAATTTTGGTCCTGAGAAGACTTGATAAAGAATGCGTTGCATTCAAAAGTTTGTCTGAATTTATCCAAAACATTCAATTTGTCCAATAAAAGCTATCACCCACAAAAATCCTTGCCTTTCTGGTCCGTTCTAACTTTAGAATTCTTGGATGTATATACACATGCTCCCGGAATGGAGGGGGGAAGCTCTTTAATTAGAGTGGCTCCAAGAGCTGCTCCAAGTAAAGCACTAAGAGTTCCATATGTATCAGCATCCCCACACTGAAAATGGTGACAGGTGCACTTTAACTAAAGCTTGTCAAGCAAACTACAGCTAAAGCGCCCCTGCCACCTTTTTTCAGCATGGGGACGCTAATACACATAACACTGGTATCTACTGGAGCACAGCAATTACCACATTCCAGCAGAATTAATTAATTGAGTCTGCTCTGACACGCTGTAATTACAGCACATCAAAGAAGGCTCCTTGCATGTGTTTAGGTACCCCTTATCTTCACAACCTTAATGTTTTTACTTTTTTATTTATACAAAAATGTAAAGCGTATAAACCATATACAGACATACAAAAATATCACACACACATTTACTGTATCTTTGCTCTCCCAATTTGTATAGATCTTCCTGTCTTATACTTCAGGGTAGGGACCAGGACTTCTTGTATGTGCACTTATTGCCTACTACATCGTGGGAGCCCCAGGACAAGCAAATAGTAATTCATGTTAAAACCATCATGTTTAATTTTTTCTACAGATTTTATAACAGCATTTATGATAGATGAAAATAAAACTCCTGAACAGCACCTCTTAAGATCACCAAAAACACCTCATGTGCCTTGCATTCAATACTGTGTCTGTTAACACATGTTGCTATAAACCTTCATTACTGAATTTTCTTTTATTGGCCTACCACTGATATATTAGATAAAACACAAAACAGAATAATGAATCCCCCATTACTTGAACTGTCAGGGCTGACAAATTCGTTAGGTATCATATCTTTAGAAAGATGTGGTGCCAGAGGGAGAAAAGTAGAATGATCTTGAACTGTATTCCCCATACATCACTGATTCTATTGCCTCTCCTGGCAAAACTTCATTGCAGCATCATTGCAATCTGGTGGTGGGTGCTGCTATGGACACCAGTAGGAAAGAGCCAAATCTGAGAGAGAGAAAATTCATGGAAAACAAAGGAAGAGAAAATACTTGACTCTAACAAAAACAAAAATGTTATGGGTGCTATGGGTACTAGTGGATCAGCTCTACAATTCCAGCTCAGGGTCTCATACAAACACAGTTTTCTTCTCTTCCAGAAGTGGTGAAAAAAATCTATCTTTAAACAGCTCAGTCTTACATCTGCAGCTCATCTGTGGTAATAATCCAGCTGTATTTTGAAGTGAACATGGATTATTCTGATATTTTTAAGAGCTCAGTTTTTAAACGTTTTACTCTACAGCTGTATACTCTTAACCCTCCAAAAGCACTGCCAAGAGTAAAATGAAAAGAATTAACTTGTGGTTGGTTTTCTTACATAGTGCAAAGTGCTGTTCTGAATAGGGACACAATACAATGTCTGAGTATTTTAACAGATCAGAGTTCCTTCCTGAATATCTTCATTTTTGCAGCTGCTTTCCTTTTTAAGTCCTCACATAGGAAATATTTTTCACATCCTTCAAAATCTAGGTTTCACTTTGAATCCTCTCTCTCCCTCTCTTTCAAACACACACTAACATCTTCATATACTAAAATTCTATGCAGTACTTAGTTTTGATGCTCTAAAACAGTAATAGATGAGACTGTGGGTAGCTCCCAAATACATTCACCACAGAAAGCACCATTCATTTTTGAGGACATTTTAAAAATTGTTCTCACAGCATAACTCCCAAAGAGCTCTATGCATCAGGTCCTGTAACTTTGTGTCATAAAATAGTTTCGACAAAGAGATTTGGCATAAACAGGTCCATGCCACACAGAAGAATGGTGTCAATAGGTTCTGCTTTTTTCTCTACTCCCATCCCTACATACAAATATACTGTGGAGACATAGCAGGAGAGATCTCAGGCTTTGGAGGAGCCAGTATTTCTGAAGCACTGGAATGGGACTGGTGGAAGTAAGGCACAAGAAGGGGCGGCCATTATGTAAACTGTCTCTGGGTAGAGATCTCTGGGGACAAAGTAAACGACCCCTACAGATTTTAGTGGAGACGTTGTGCATCTGTACGGCTATTCCCAGCCCTCCCCTGTCAATGTCAGCTGAACTGGAACAGTTGCCAGGATACCAGTTATTTTGAGGGACACCTCTCATTTTAGTCCCAGACTTCCATGCCATTCTGATGTCCTGTTGCTTTGTTACAAAGATTTATGTGCATTAGAGATAAATGCCCATGAAACAGATGTCATCTACAGAGTTACTTGCACTAAAAGAAGAAATCTCATGGCACTTTAACCTTCTTGCAGGAATAACTTTTGTGACCCTCAGCTCAGCTGCAGGTCACACGTTGCACTCCACAGCGGAGCCTGTGCAAATTGAAAGGTATGGCTACCACTGGCTCCAAGCAAAATATCTATTGTACTGACTTGTGAGGGGAGTGAAGTGACGTAGGGCACACAATAAAGTGACTGCAGCTGTAAACAGCATTATTATGGAAAGGATTTTTTTTTTTTTTTTGGTGGCAATTCCCCTGTTCGCAGAAGAGACCTTCCACAGAGAATCGGTGGTGCTCACAACCCAGCTCCTATGTCCAGGCTTCAGCTCATGGATTCTCAAGGGTACTTATGTTTTTTATTTGCATGAAGGGTTGCTACAATGTGCAAGGGGAATATATGGCTTTAAGGGGGTTAGAATAAAAGGATTGTGTCAGTAATCTTAGATAGTTTTGTTCTTCCACATGGCACAAGTCTTATTCAAACCTGCCTCAACTGAGAGAGGGAGCAACTCCCTAGTAACCAGTTTCTTTGAGAGATAAAGAAGATAAAGCTGAGTTTTGTTATAAATATACAAACCCTTTGGTCCAGATTCTCCCCTGCCTGCAGGCTGTTTTAAACTATGTAATCAACCACAAGACTGTCATCCCAGTGATATAGCTAGTCTATAAGTACCCATGATAGCCACTCTTCCTGAAAGCTGGCATTATGCATATGGCTTTAGCTTCTGTGTTCTCCAGCAGTCCCATTACTTCAGCAACATCTTGGAGCCATTTAGTTTTTGGTGTAAGTTAGAGCTGTCCTTAGACTTTCTGATTTATGCCAGTCCAACCCACAGGATATGCATAAGGCTACCTTTGCACATGCATGCACCCAACAACCAAAGATCTGTGCTGGGTCATTGTCTGTGGTTGATATCCTAGGCTTTATTAGAAACAATTCCAAAGGAAGATCTGCTGCTAGGGGTCACCGTGCTTTTAAATGGTGGCAGCAGTTCATGCTGTGCTTCAGTCTAGTCTGATCTGAAACTGATGAGCACTTCTTCAAAAAAAGTGTAGCAAATTGATTTGCAAATTAAGGTAAATCAGACCAACCTGCTAGATGATCCATCATTCTGTGAATATAGTGGAGGCTTATTGATTTACATTGTCTTTTCAAATAGGTATTCATAACTGAAAACTCCATATTTGACTTGATATTGGTGTCCTGTTTGTGAGGACATATGTTCTCCTTTAGGTTTTCATGTCTTGTTATGCTGTTGATTGCCTAGTGTCGCATCTATTCATGTTGCATCAATTCATGTGCCAATGTGACTCAAGGTCAGGGAAATAATAATACATAGTGGTAAAACTGGAAGGCAAATACACCTATCTTTGGATGAAATATTGTGCCTACTATCAGCTTAGATAGTGGACAGTCAATCCCAGTTTAAGGAAGATAGGATTCTGTTATCTGCAAAAAGTGGGTAATTTTCTTTGGCCTTGAACCATACATGGAGACTAAAATACCTGTTCACTATATCTCTAATAGGTACACTGTGGATATAGCCAGTAGTTTTATACATTTTTTTTGGGAAAAGATAAAGGAAAAATAGTTATTATATAACAAATAATAATTCAACTCCTGACCTCAACTTCACAGAAAAAAGATGAGTGTATACACAGTACCACCCAGAAAGTGTGAAGAGGCCATCATGCAAATAAGAATCTGGCTCTGGATGTCAATAGCAGGGCAGGATATTGGGCACAACAGTTTTCTTTAATAGATGCTGAAAATAAAAAACAGTCTGTAATGTTTTCACTATTAGGCCTTTTTCGGAAGCAACCTATAAAGTAAAGATCATTCTGGTAATTGTATTGCCTGCTTTCTGGACATGTTAGAGAGAACTTGTAATGCAGGACTCCCTCTCCTCTACCCCTCTGGCCAGAACTTTGAAATTATTCAAACAAGTCTGATAGGTTCATTGGTAATAGATGGTTATTACCATATGATAGGGGTGCTGGCTTGCTCCCCAAGTATTTTCAAGCCCTTCCTTCAGGGTAGTTTATTATTCAAACACAGTAAAGCATTTGAGCATAAGTTCCATCTATTAACCTAGTCTTTTCCCTTGACCAAAATAGACATCAGGGTCCCAGAAGCCTTCTACCCTGCATCAATTGTCCCCACTACCCAGACCCTGCCACCACAGCCGAACTCTTCCCTACAGCCCCTTTAAATGAGCTTGCACTATCCTATGTAGCAACCATTTAACCCCTTCCCACCTGGGTTTGATAATCAAACAGGGTAGCAGGCCCCAAGGCCTTTTATGAGACTGACCGCCCTGATCTACATACCATTTCCCTGAAACAAAGAGACTTTTTCCTTTCATTAGTAACTTTTAGCAAACCAGGCTAAAATACTAAGAAATGTTTAACTCTAGAACATCTAGAAGTTTTTGAAGAGTCCTGAGAGCTGCAAAGAACATTTATATCCTTTTGGAAAAGCACACATATAAACACTTTAGTGTGCCCCAATAGCAGAACAGTCAGAGGCTGGAAGAAGTGAATGAGCATTGGGCTGTTAATGATACTTAAAAAGAACCCACCTCTCACCTTTGCTATTACACTGTTACAGTAAAACACTGTTCAAGAGTTTGGGGACACGGACCAAATGATGACATGACAGGATGCTGGAATCTATAGCTAAAATATTCCCACTCCCTCCTCTTCCTGAAGCTACTATATACTGTACCTCATCAGAATAATAAAGAAAATGCTATCCATATGTGGGCTTGATGGTCACCTGTTCTTTCCAACATTCATCTTAATTTGTAAGCCACAATTACTATAAAAATTGAGATTAAACTATAAGAGGGACATATCTAGAAGAAGTAGACTTTGCTTTCAAGGGTGTTATGATATTGTAAATACACTCCAAAGAACACTATCCAAAGATCCAAGAAAAGGACAAGATCAGCAACACCCTTTGGTAAGTCAAACCACGAGAGCGAATCTGTAAAAGAGAACATCCAAAAGGTACTTAAAATCACTCCCAATGTGCAGAAAAGACAGGAGGGTCAGTAGTCAACAAAATGACATTTTCAGCTGTAAAGAGCCTTTATGACATGTTGATCCTGTATCACTTGAGGGATGATAAGGGTCTTTTTAGCCAGAATGTCAGTTTTTCTTGTCCTATTTTTGTTACCTTTGTTACCTTTTGCTATGACTCTTCCACCGTTATTTTTGGAGTTATCAGTTGAAGCTGCCTGATATAACTTTGCATTTTAATGAATTTTGATACCAGAATATTCTAATGGATTTGAATTGAATTGAGATTAAAAGAATCTTACCAGCTATGCTTTACTTTTTCATTAATCTGTTCTATTTCATGCTGCCTTATTATAGTGTCTCTGCAGCAGACTGTATATGGAAACAGGCAACAATAACATGCAATTGTAATAAAACCAATAGCAAGGAAAAATGTGACAGATGCCCTCAAGATTACCCACACTAGGACACCTTGATTCCTTGATTTTACTGGCAAACTCAACAATAGATAAATTGTTTTTTTTTAAAGAAATTAAATATAAAAGATATGTTAACACAACATTAAAGCTGAGATTTTAAATGAACATTTTTCAAAGTTACGATTCCCAGAGCAACTGTAATTTCACTTCACTGTGTGCATTCTATAGTAAGGCATAAAAAATTAACACCAGACTGTATACTATAAAATATACTATTCTAGTACTATGCAGTATTGTAAACAGCCAATATTAAAAGTGGAACAATGGAATAGTTTCAGGTCTTCACTCAACCGAATATGTGAACACGTGCTTAACTTCAAACATGCATATTGAGGTCAAGTGAACATAAGCCTGTGATTATGGTGTCAGTTTAGCTAGATCCTCATATACAGCATAACTTGTAGAACATGATTTGTCTCTTAAACTTAATGGGATTTATTTATTTGCTTAAAACTACATGCACACTTGATCTCGTGAAACCAAGTCTTTTGTGAAAATGGCCTACCCTTTTCCATTCAGCAATTCTTTGGTCAGCTGGTCACAGCTTTCTGAACTTTCTGCTTCTAGGGATAAAGATTTCCATTCTTCATCTGTGCCTGAGGGTGACTTTATTTATCTTTTTTTAAATACGGCTTGAACACAAATGATTCATCATTTCTGAGAATGAGGGTAGTGAAAAGAGTGCATTTTTCCCATTACAGAAATTGGTCGTGACTATTATTGAACAACTCGAAAGCCACAGCATGTGGGGTAGGAACTTAAATTTGGCAGGGATAGAGGCTTCTGGGGAAGAGGTGCCTTTCAGTGTTCCAGTGAAAATTGATTTTGATTTGCCGAGTGATGAGAGCTCAAAAACCATTGTTCACTTGTACTTGGTAGCCTTTTATCAACAGCACTTTTTTAGCCGCCATTGTTCTAAAGAAAATGTGCTATCCTACAAGTGCACATTGAGTCGATTAACTGCTTATGAAAAACAAGGTGAACTTACCCGTTGAAAGAAGCAGGGGTTTGTGTTGTTAAATTCTCTGTTATTATTTCTTTAGCTGTCTCCCAGGCTCTTATTGACTACTGCTAGGAACATTATGCTGGTGGTCATTTTTTTACAGTATCATTTTAGCTAACAATTTATCCATACTTTGAAAAGTTTATATAAACTGGTGTTCATGTTGTATCATGAGATTTAAGTCTTCCTTGCTATAAAAGCTTGAGCAGAAAAGGTTGGTGCTCAGAAGACAATGACACTGCCTTCAGGTCTTTAGATGCTATTCAACATCAGTACAATATGTGGAAGCTCAAAACTACACATGTAGTCCTAAGCAGTTTGGTTAGACATTCTGCAGTTGGTAGACATGATTGAGAAAGCCAGGATGCTTTCAGAGTAGAATCTATTATTGCAGAGCATACAGAGACAGCTGGTGCTCAGCAGATGAGCCTGCTGGCTCCTGCATCTTTTATTATCATAAAATACTCACTACAGCCAGAAACACCTCTGTTTAGACTAACTTCATTTACTGCTTGAAGTGCATGCATATGCTGGAGAGTGTGCACACATGGTAGTTAAGAAAGTCTATGTGTGAATAACACCGAGTTATTGGTTCCATTGTTTTTTGCAAGGGTTATTGGTAACAAGTGAGTCATATACAGTCGGTATAAAGGATTTGTACATTCTTATCAAATTCTGTAAAGCTTTTTCTATTGCCTAAACATATTGTGGGTTAGCATGTCTCAAAAGAAGACAGTAGTACAAAGGCACATAGCCCCTAGGGCAGCTCCTTGTCTGAGGCAGGCATTCGTGGTTCTGTGAGCACTAGCAGAGCGCAGCTTCTGTTACATCCATTACAAGATGACAGGACATGATTCTAATCTCACACCAAGCCAGTTCTGCTGGCTAGAGATTAAGGGCAAGTGCAGATGTTACACTTCGATCAACCTAACTGGGGTTAGGTTGATCTAAGTACCTATATATACAGAAGTTTGGGAGGTTAGATCAGGCAAAAATGGCCAGCATGAGCTACCAAACATTTTTACACATTCAGAGCACAGTCTCAGAGCTGGAAAACCCCAGCCACTCACCCAAGCCCTGGGGCTGTGCTTTTTCTACACCTCTCCTCTTCCCACTGGGCTATTTTTAGCCCCTTGCCCCCTCTACCTCTAGACAAACATCCCCCACTATGAATCCACCAACACCCGCCTGGGCACCTGCTACCCCCACACCCCAATACCAGCAACACCCCCCACCCCCAGACTCACTAGCCTTCCAGATCCCACCTGCCCTGACTTAGACTGTTTTCCCAGCATGACTCCCAGTACTGGCAGCATGACTTCCCAGCATGACTGCATGGCAGCATGCCCAGCATGGCAGCATGACTTCCCAGCATGACTCCCAGTACTGGCAAACTTCTGCAGAAGGAGGACCTAATCTATGATCATATGGCTTAAAGTAAGCCATGTGATCATAGATTGGGTCCTAGGAACATCTGTACATGCCCTAAGAGGGATGTAGCCCCTATCACTAAGCTCACTGGAGAATATCTATCCACTGCAGGCTTAACCTCCAATAGTCCTCGGACTCCACAGGGGCAAGAACTAACGTTGTCTGGTCCCAATACAGAGCGGACTTCCCCATACTTAGAAAAACACAGTTTCCTTTACTGATCAGTAGAAATCTGATGACTGAGCAATTCTCAATATGTTGTTTGGGAAATCAGGCAGCGCATTTAACTTTAAAATAGTAAAACATTAAAAACTTCTGTTATTCAGTTTTCTGTTACATTTTCTCTTAAAAAATAATGAGGGACAAATAAGGTAGTATTGTTATTCCCCTAGTGAATCTCCAGCTTGTGGGTTTGTAGAATAGATGAATAAATAGGGGATTTCCAAAGTGTGATTTAGAGTTCTTGAATTCACAAGAAAATGTGAATGTAATGTCATTGAAATGTGTAGGAACTTTACTGAGTGAATATAATAAATGCTTAGGGTGGAAAAGATGCAGCTGTTGCAGAAAAGACTGAAAGGAGCTGGTCAATTTAGAGGGTGCATGGGTTAGCTATGGAGTTTTATTACTAGGTTTCAGAGAACAAGCAAATGGCTGCAGTGATGAGCATTATATGGCTGGCTAGATGCAAGTTTGAATCCAGTCCAGCTTGATAATGTTCAAATGTTGTTTTTATCAGGTAACTGTTCAGTGGCGCATGTGAAATGAGGTGTTTATCACAGTCTTATCCCTAGTAGGCAAGTGCCAGCATCACTCCCCAAACATTTGTTAATAGGCCATGTACTCAAAGGACATGGAGTTTCCCACCTCAACTGCTATTCTTTCCAAGATAGGACTGAAGCATATAGATGGGTTCTCTCTGTGGTAGAACAGAGGACTTCAGAATCCTTGCCCTTTTCATAATGACAAAACCTGAAGAGAAAATTATACCAGGACTGCATTTTTAAAGTTAAGGCTAAGACTAACTTATTGTTTAACAGTCATTTTTTCTAAGTGCTTTGAAGTCCATGTTAATATTTGTTACAGACTGAAAATTGTTGTAGCTCACAGGGTCCAAGGTGAGGTTAGCAGTTCAAATTTGAGCTTGTTTGAGCAGTATGCTCCTCTGACACAGCCCTTCTAATACGGTCACATGACATCAGACATTAGCATTTCTTAACATGTATTTTTAAGCCAACCTAGGGTTTAAATTAGGATTTATCATATGAGTTGATAGATATTTCAGAGTACCCTCAAATTCATATTCATGTTCAGATTAGTCTGGAAATTGTATTGTTTATCAGGTTCAGCATCAGCATCTAAGGTGCCCCAACAGTCACAGCAGCCTCAGGACCGGCTGATGTTCAGGTTCAGAGATCCATCAGTGGTACAAACTTGAAGTCATTCAGTGCAGACACACTCATATATGGACCCTCAAATAAGCAGCAAAACTCTTCCATATAATGTTATAACTATATATATTGCTTAATGGATCTCTGGGGGTTAAAGTCCTCTTTAATAGTCCCCTAACCATGTTTCAACTTCAAAATATTACTGTCCACTCTCCTTCTTACATTTATTCATAGCTAACTTGGTACAGAATAGCCCACAAACAACACTTACAATGCTTATGCTGCGATGATCAGAATTTAGAGGAAACATAGTAAAAGAAGAGATGCATGGAAGGAACATAAATGTAGGACAATGAGTATGATTGTACAACAGTCTTGGCTACTGTTTATTTTTTTAAAATGGATCTTCATCACTGTTACCCAACCAAAACTTTTTCAGTATTAAGAATTACCCAGAGGGCCCTCCTGACTTTCCTTAAGGAGAAGAGTACCTAAACATATATTTGAGAAAGCCATAAAATTCAGCTAAGGTCTATATTTTCTCTTATAACCTCAGCTTTTACTTCCTTACCCATTCTTGGAACTGCCAATAGTTTCTGGGAATTCTTCCATAAAGATGTTGTTGTATGTAGTAGACATGAGGAATAGCTATGAGGATGTGCTGTTGTTTGTGAGAAGTATGACTGTTCTGTGAGGAGGGTTGCATACATGCCTTCAAGAATCAGTGTGCTTCACATCCGTGCTGTGTTCTGTCATTGTGCCAGTAGGGTGCATAAGGGCTGTTTCTTACCTTGGAAATTGCCAGCACACTAGTGGCATATATGACAACAGTCTTTAGCAGCTAATACCAGGCAAGGGAAGGGAGTGCCTTAGAAGGAATTTTGGAACGAGGGTAAAGAGCTGTTAGTATTTTGCAAGTCTGCAGTTGTGTTTGTAAAGTAACTCAGTGTTTCAGTACAGGTCATGTGCAGCTAGTTCATGTTCACTACCTATGCCCTAAAGCTGAGTTTGTTTTAGCATGGAGATGAATAAAATGATAGCTCTTGCCCTCCATTGTTCATGTGTTCTCATCCCAAAGTGCTGATTGTAAAGATACAGTGCTTATTTATGTGCAGGCATTGCTCAATGGTCAGAGTTTAGGCTGCATTGTGAGGAAACTATGCAACTTAAGTTTGTACTTTCTAGAGTTCAAAAAATTAAGTTTATATGATGTTAATTCTTTGTTGCCTGATTTTCAGAGGCACATTAAATATTCTCAAAGGATGTGAGACACTGTGAGCCAACCTTACTTTTGTGTTAAGTTGTGCAAGAGAGACTGTCAGGGAAATTCCTTGCCCAGGAGAACATTCA
The DNA here is from genome assembly GCF_001723895.1 of Crocodylus porosus. NCBI lineage: Eukaryota > Metazoa > Chordata > Crocodylia > Crocodylidae > Crocodylus > Crocodylus porosus. The sequence goes on from NW_017728911.1 coordinate 21,949,115, forward strand.
TTATCCCACTCTCCTGTGAAATACAAAATATCATAACCAAAAGGAAACATAATTCAACATCCTGCTCGGCACCAGACAACATGGAGGTAAATAGACTGTTCTAACTTCTATCAGTGCCTAACTTGCACAAAATGAACTATTCTAACCAGGAGAATTTACAACACCATCAGCTCTCCTGTAAATACGAATTTTCATTTCCACCCATGAGAAATATTACAATCTTTGCGTTCTCCTATGCCTGAGGAAGGGTGAGTATACCCAAAAGCTTGCAAATAAAGAATTTTTTTTGCAAATATCTAGTTGGTCTAATAAAAAAGTCACGTCTGCCATGAGTTCCAATTCCCTTTGTAAAGGAAATAGGCATTTTTATTTGAAATTTGCAATCAAAGCATAATTTTATTCATATAGTTCATGCCTCAGTTGTTGTAGGTAAAATTGCTCATACATTTATCATGCTTCAGATGTTACTTGTAGAGCTTCCTTTTGTGATTTTAAGGATGTAAATATTTGTTTTACTTTAACATCTCACTGCTAATAACTAACAGTTAATGGCTTGATTTTTTTTTTACTCATAAAAATATTTTTTATACCAATAATAGTTCAGTGGGATATTGTGATCTGTCAGAGCTTTTGCTACATAGCCACAGTTGGTAGCCTTTCATCATTCTTTTATGTATTATAACTGTGTTATTTGTAGAACTATCCTAAGAGAGTTTAATAAGTTAATAGTACTCTAATTGTGGTGAATACTATCTCTGAAACTTGGACTCAAAGATGACTAGACAAAACATATAACTTTTCTCAAAATCAGTTTTATGTTGTAATAGGGGAAAGCACAGTTTCACAGAAATAATTACAAAAAATTGTAATTATAATGAATAATTGTAATTGTAATTATAATGAAGGTCCATTAAAGCCAAAGGAGAAACTGCAGTTTGCATGGGCATACCTGAACAGGATTTCATCAAGCTAGTTCATGGGTCAGTAATAGCATCACTGTGACAGATAGTACAACATGGACTTCAAAACCTGCTGGGGTACCTGGGTAAATAATCAGAAGGCTGCTCCATGGTGCTGTGGCTGTACAGTTACAAAGACTGAACCTAGTGACAAAGTTTGCCTAAACGAGCTGCAGTCTGACAGCTGTATAGCTACAGCCAGAGGCAACCTGAGCCCAGAGCAAATCAGCCCATGCGGGGGGGGGGCTGCCCCTGCTCCAATCCCACGGGCCCCAGACCTGAAGACCTGCTGCTGCCATCGGCGATGAGGTGGGTAGTGAGTGGCTGGACGTGGAGCCGCTGTTCCACCCAGCTCTGTGCCCTGATTCTGCCCCGCCTGCCCCACCCCAGGGACTGCCCCGGCTACAGCTACACTTCTTTCTGACTGTTACATAGGCCTCTGGCATTTATTACACTTAAGATGTGATTAACTAGTTAACCACAACTTACATAGTTACCTGGCTCCACATTAATTTAGTTAATGACATGATAAATGAGGAAGAACCCACAAAGTTATTACACAAAAGCTGTGTAATAACTTTATGGCTGGTTCCTATCACACCATTAACTGAACGCATAGTCAGGCTGACTGGGGCTCCCAGCCCCAGAGTGCATAGGAGCCCTTGACTCCCATGCAGTCCCAAGGCTGGGGATGCCGATCAGCTGCTCCCAGCTCAGGGCCCATCAGAGTCAAGGGCTCCAGTGGACTCCCAAGCCTGGGAGCTGTTATTAGCTGCCACTCCCAGCCACAGGGGCACATCAGAGCCTTTGACTCTGATATACCCCTTGGCTGGGAGCAGCAGCAGATTTGGCCTCCCAGCCTTCAGGGCACAGCTGGAGTCAAGGGCTCCACTGCACCACCAGGCTAGGAGCTCTCCCAGCCATGGGGATGCAACATGCATTCCTGTGGTTGAGAGCCTAGATCTGCCATGGGATTGCATGGTGCACTCCTGCAGCTGGGAGCCTTGATCAGCCACAGGAGCACATGGTGCAGCTTGGAGTCCCATCAACAGATCGCAGCTTCCAGCCACAGGAGCTTGCTGCTAGCTGGTGCAAAGGGAGCTCTGGATCAGGATCCTGGGCTCCCCCTTCCCCAGTAATATGGTGTGATGGGATCTGATACTCAGTCCCACAGTCATGCCTCCTGCCATGCATGTGTGGCATGGCAGAAAGCATGATTGTGGGGATTATGCATCTTACTCATCACACCTTTAATTGCATGAGTCGTAGATACACTCCAAAATGCTAAATTTTTCCAGTCTGCACTGTTACCACAAGCAATTCCATACCTATATTATCCTGCAAATAGCAGGTAATCTGTAACTTGCTTTCAAGTTTTATCATAAACTCTAAATTAATTTAAATATACTGTGGCATCCATCTTACCTTGCCGATTTTATATTGAATAGAAGGGTATTAATTATTATTCAAAATAACAATATATATCAAAACAAATACAACTCAAGGAGTGGTTTGAATAGGGGAAGCTTTTGACACACACTTTGTATTAGCATGAATGACTACTAGGAGATGCAATGCTGAATTAGGCTCCAAGTATTCTGTGATGGATGGAAGCAGTATAAGGCCATTATATTAATTAGCTCAAAAGACTCTCTTTCACCATGAAAGACAAAACTACTGCCTATGGCTTATTTCATTTTAGTTTCTTCCACTTTATCCAAAAAATCCCTGTGTGAAAATTAAGTAAGTACAGCATGAGGCACACAGGAAAGAGGAAAAAGCTGCTGTGCCTTTATAAATGCTAAACTGAAGAATCAAGATGTTTAGAACTGTTGTTTTGTGTAATGTTTCATGAAATTCTTTTATGAGCACACTTCTTTTCCATGTGGCAGCCTAATTTTCAGGAAACAATATTGCATCATTCTATTTATTGGAGGCTACAATATTTTAAAACATTTCAATGAAAGCAAACACAGTTTGAGGGGCTGCCATCTAGCTTACAAAATCAGCTAAAGACATGCAGATAAGCTGTTGCTTAAAAACGAAGGCACTCATGCTGCCTCATTAAGTACAGCTAGTATAAGCACAGCATTAACTGACTAATGCAGAGCAGAATGCCAAATGTAGTCTAATCAGACTGGGTTCCAATTTATAGAACAGATGAACTGAACCAGTGGCTTGATGTTGCCCTCATCAAGTAGCGCTGATCTTGTCATTAAAGCTTATTTACTCCTTCACTCTGTATATCACAGGTCTAGCTGAATATTTTTTTCTTTTTTATGTGGGAAATAGGATGTGGTTCAAATTTACTTTACAATTTCAAGTCTGCTTCTTTGTTAAGGACTGTGCCTATTAGCATCTTTTCATAAAGTGAGGAACAGTGGCTCTTACAGCTAGCAAGTAGATCTGCTTTAAGTGCACAATTAATGCATTATGCTGCAATTAACACAAGGCCACATACATGATTTTAAAGGGTATATAAATTAAAAGGAAATGAATATATGGGGAGTACTGCACAACAGAAGAAATGTGACACCCATCGTAGATTTTATTTTTGCTGTGGTATAATGTTACAGCACAACTAAATTTGTCGTCTTAAAGTCTTGATTAATTTCTTTCTACATGGCACATTATGTTTGTATTAGCTTGAGTTGTTAGTCTGGCTGTGTTTTTATTGCCCTCCTGTGCTATTACTCAACAGTACATTTACTGAACCCTGTATGCAGACTCTTACAAGTTCAACTTTACCTTTCATTGAAAAGGTCATGAGTTCATTTCCCAGAGAGACTGACTTTTCAGCCTATTTACCTGTAATAGACTGTTGCCATTTTTAGTTGCGTGCCCTGCTCATTCCACTGCAGAGAAAAACATCTTGGAAAAACACTTAAAAATAAAACAAAGAGTTGACCTTATCATATTCCCCTGTGTAAAAGCTTACCAAGTATCTATGTACATGGTCCCACCAGTCACAGACATTAAGATCACTGAACACTTCCTAATGGGACCTGCTGGGCTGTGAGTTTTCCAGTAAGATATTAATTGATTTTGGAACTTCCAAGCATATTTTCAGTCCAGCCTTATGCCCTTTCTATCAAGATTTTTTTCAACTATACAGAGCTGTTCGAAACACTTTTACAGTCATAATGTGCCATAAACAGAAGGGGTTTTTTAGGGGTTTTTAAAAGTTTATGCTAATTGCAACTAAGTTGTGCTAATTTATAGCTCATGCTGTGAATGTTGTTAAAGATAATGTTCATGAGTTCTGTTCTGTTCCTCTACACAGGCCGAAAGCCCCTTTGGCTAGGGACTGCCAGACTAAGCTGATTTGGGACAAACCGGTTTATGCAATGTCTGTCCCAGACCCCTTGCTGATTTAAGATAAACCAGGCTCTCCTCCAGCATCACTGCATGCTCTCTGGGCTGGGCAGGGCTCTCTGCTCTGCAGCTGAGCTGGCCCCTCCCCTCTGCTCCCCGGCTGCTGCTCTGCAGAGACTTGCAGGCTCAGATTGTCTGCCTGGCTTCTCCCTGCTAAGCAAGGATTATTACCCCTGCCTCTCTACCTTACACAGACACCTCAGCATTAGCTTGCAGACCACATGCTGGCTATAGTCCATGCTGTGGTAGAGGACAAAGGCAGACAGGCTTTTGGGAGCTGATCAACAGGTAGCTTAATGCCCTTCCTTGAAAGAGCTGTTTAAGAAGAGCTCTGTTAGTTAATGGAGAGAGGCTTTGTTTTCTTAATGGGTTGATAAACAGTGAGTTAGTGGTGATAAACATTCCCTGCTGGGCAGCTCAGGAAGTGGGAATAATCAAAGTGTCCTGCTGGGGCCTGGCCAGGTCCCCCTCAGCTCAGCTCTGTGAAGTGAAGGGAGGGCTGCTCTAGCACCCCTAGCTTCTAGCTTGAGCCACTGCAGACATATGCCTGCATTTGTTCAGTCCAGAGGGGATGTATGTGCAGTTGCAAAGTGATTTAGCTTAGCCAGGTTAGACTACCCTGCAAAGATTGAATCATTTTAGGCTCAGGCTTTTTGGATGTCTGTCCCTAGCCACTGACTGGAGCCAGTATGTAGAGTTCAAGACTGGAGATATGAGAGAAGTTTTGCCATTGACTTCAGTGGGGCCATAATTTTACCCCAGGCCTCAAGTATTCTGTCATGGATCAGACCTGTACAAAGATCATTACAATAATTACATGCTTACCTCTGCTACTACAATGTTGAAGCCTGAGAAAGTAATGTTGAAGCCTGAGAAAGTAACTTTTCCTCTCTGTGTACCTCAGTTTCCTCATTTTCAGATTCTACCTGCCATTGTAGAAAGCAGCTGAGTTTGTATAAATGCTGTTATTACTTATATGACCACGATTTGATGCATTGCCTGAATAGCATTTTCTGAATAGCTGGGAATGCTATTCCCAGCCATAATATAATGAGAAGAGGCAGCAAATTAGGTAGGCTAAGCATAAGAGCCAAAATTATCCAAATTATTTATGCTTATTTCTTTCAAAACTTCTTTGGGGAATTTTTACTTTCCTCAAAACCTTCATCTTTTATACCATAGAAATGGCACAGATGGGACAAAGACCTGAACTGCCACTGCCTGATGTGTAAAGCAGATTGGTGTGGTGTGGAAGACTTGTGTATTATGAGTTGAATGGGACCCCAGATCTGATGCAATGTTGATAAAAAGACCACTATGAAATATGTACATTTTTCAGCTTAGTTCCAGAATCTGGAAATAATCAGTGCAGTTTTTCTGTTTTAAATGGAGTCCTAGCCTATAAAAGATTTGCTTCAAGGTAGTGACTTACCACATAATTTTACATAAAATTGTTGTTATGAAATTCAGGTTAGGGGAAAAAACAGGTTGTTTTTCCTTCACTGAAATCTCAGAGCACATCATTTTAAACCCAGTCTGCTCCCTTTGTTTCATTCCTGTAGGGAGAAGAAAAGTCTCTGTCTCCCCAGTCATTGATGGGTCCAGAGTCAGCCCTTCATATGCCCTAGCCTACATAGGAAGACGCTTGGGGTATGGCCATAGCATACTCCAGCAGTCCCCAGTTGACACATACTCCCTTGGGGTCCATTGTTAGCTGGCACAATTTATGGTAGCCACTTAGCTTCTGCAGGCTTCTCAGGAGGGCAGGACTGGTACAAATTGGCCCAGAAAATCAAAGAGCTGTAATTTTCTCCCTGACGGCCACCCACCAACAGTTATTAGTGGAGAAAATGATTCTGGTCTGAAATATTATGTAAATATAAAATCAAATACTAGATTGGTTAAACTACTACATTTTCTGTGCATCTGACTATTACGTACACAGTGAGGCCCCTCTTGATGAACACACAATAAAGAACAGCAATAAAACCAGAATAACAAAGCCACATGGTATCCTGCTGAATCTATGTTTCTGAATATTCTGAGCTCTGTGTTTTGCATCTGCTTATGTCAGGACTGATCCTTTCGCAGCACCCAGATGAAATCTAATGTGACCTGACACAATGGAGTGCTCATATCACCTTGCAACATATTTTGAAAGGGTTCCTGATTTCTCAAAATGTGTTGTAGTAGAAGATTATTAATTACAGCACTTAGCTGCTGTTATTTTGCTGCTGGTCTCAGCTGTAAGGAAAGTATCTGAAATGTTACTGCCAGCACAGCTTTAAATTTATACTTTCTATAAATACTGTAACATTGTTATTTTAATCTGTAAATCAGATTTGTCAAGGTCAATCCATTAAAAATGGCTCCTGTGCCCAATATAATTTCTGGCAGCCCTAATTTTAGTGGATAAGTGTTGATTTTAAAAGGACTCTTATGCCCTGAGCTCATCATATTCCTGCTTGCCACAGAACAACCATGCTTTGGAAGATCAAGGGGGGAAAGTGTTTCTGCTAGTGAAATGTTTAGTCTCCACAGGCTCTGAAACAGAAATGAATTGTCAATCCTACCATTCCCCCCAAAAAAGACTATTTTTCAACTGAAGATTATTGAAACAGGCATTACTGTACGGACTAGGCTGGGCACTTCTTTGCTATCCTAAGAGGGATCATGTGTCCAAGAGCTAATATAGGCACTAAAATGCCTCTGTGGCTTGACTTCCTTTGTTATTGTATGAAATCAGAAATTTGAATATATGACACTAATACCTGCACAGGACCAGCGGGCTGATGACTGACAACCCATGTCCTTCTTATAACACAGGCATTGTGTCATGATTAGGTATGAAGTGAAAATCATGGCAAATCAGATGAGGTTGTTCTGATTAATTCCTGGTAGCGCTATTGTATGTCGGCACTGCCCACAAGAAAGATGTCAGGAGTGTTCCAAGGGAGTCAGGGGAAAACGGGATTATATGAATGTTAGAGTTCAATTCTAGGGCCACCTTTAGTGAGCAACTTCCTCCAG
>NW_017728911.1:21957418-21975101 GCF_001723895.1 Crocodylus porosus
TTATCTTGCTGGGATCCTATGACCCTAGCTGACTTTCTGCCCTTTGGGCAGGGGGCTGGACTTGATGATCTCCCGAGGTCCCTTCCAGCCCTAATGTCTATGAAATCTATGAAATCTGTCCACACAAAAACTTCCACTTGTGAAGTGCCTCTAGTGGTGTGTTACATGACCAAGTTTTTCCTTTGTGGGTGAGGTCTTAATCTTAGCCAATCTCTGCATTGCAGTCTGAGGTGTGACTGCAATGAATGTAGGCATATCCACGCTCACTTTTTTCTATCCAGCTTAGGTGCCACTAGGAGGGAAGGTGCAAGAGTCCCAGACTTCAGCTCTAGCTGCCTTGGCCTACCTAGGATCCTGGTTACTTTCTTTGTGGCTAAACCATGCTGGAGTGCTACCATGGCTCCATCACCATTAGCACCCAAACTTAAAAGCTAGTTTAGTTACGTCTGAATGTGATAGCATCACACCTCTGCTTGCCAGCCTCAGGGAATCTAAGTTGCTATAATATGAAGGGCTGAGAGGGAGGATTGCAACAGAAAAAAACAGTTTATTTAGAGTGTGCAGCAGATTGTATGTCACTTATATTTTAACTTCCACCTCTTGTTGGCTTCCCAGGATACACCTGCACCTTTTTACATTCCCACAGAGTCACACCCCTTTCCAGATGTGTAATACTGCCTTACCCATCACTTTTGTTTTCTGTGGTCAAGTGCTGTCATCATATGGAGGCCTGGCTGATGAGTAGGTGTCGGGGTAACCGAACACCGAGTGAATCGGGCCCCAAGGTCACGGTGGGCCGGGGTGGCAATTGGAATACAAACAGGTGGGATTAGCGGTGGTGGAGTGTGAGCTGTACAAAGATGATTTATTTACTCACGCTTGGGAAGCGGAGGCTCAGATATTTCTTCAGTTACAGTATAGCGAACAACAAAGGGGTCTGTTGGCCCACGGGGTTCACTAGCAAGCCCTTGCTTTCTACCCCCTGAGGGATAGGTGTGGCTGCCCACTAGCTAGTCCCAGGGCTGGTCAACAGCTCATGAACAGGATAACAAGCAACAAAAACTGTAACGTAGTGAATCGAGGAACGGGGTTGTGATGCCAGTCCAAAAGACAGTCCGTAAACCGAGGTCGGAGATGGGAAGCCAGAACGAAGTAAGGCAAAGTCAAAATCAAAGCCAAACAGTCCCGTAACCAAGATCGAAAAGACAAGTCGCTCTACCTGCTGTCCGCAGCCTCTGCTTGCGCCTCACAGTCCCTGCCGTCCGCAGCCTCTGCTCACAGGATCGAGCACAGTCTCTCTTCCAAAACACACACGCCCCACCTCACCACACCCGGGTGGCGGCTCACAAACCTTTTATAAGAATTTAGTGGCCAATCAGAACGCTCTTCACAGAGAAATTTCTAGTCAAATTACATCATGCAGTCAGTGAACTGAGCATGTGCGTTAGATCAGATTACCTCATGCTCTGTGATTGACAAGCCTCCAGGTCACCCAGAGGGCACATTCTGGGGGCCTGTCTGTAGTGTCAACTCCCTGTGATGGCAGCACCGAACTTAAGATTTTTCCTTGACAGTAGGATGCGTGATTTTCATTTATACATTAACACTGCTTTGACAGGCATAAAAGGGCTGTGGTGTGAATTAAAACAAGGCCTTAATACTTTTAAAATGAGAGATGTGAAATAGCGTATTTACCTGAATCCAAGGCAAGGCTTTCCACCAGACACAACGTGGCAGAGGGAGACCTCATTCTGGATCTGAGTACCGGCCTGGGGCAAGTTGCAGTTAGCTCTGGCTTTGGCCACAGGCTCCAAGTCCAAGTTGGAGCTGAGCTGCCATCTGCCCTGGCCCTAGGTATCTTATGTGGTGTGGGAAAGGGCACGCTGGTGGGGGGATATAAGGGTGACTGCAAGGTGGGGTGGGAGGGGGAGTGCAGGAGAGACCAGTCTTTAGGGTGAGACCTTACCTGCGCCCTTGTCCAGTGCCTGCCCTCACACCCTGCTGCTTACCTCTGGCTCCAGCCCTTTCAGCCCTGACCTGGCCAGGCCCAAAGCTGCCACCAGTCCTTCTGCCTGGCTGGGTAGGGCTGGCAGCTGGGCCACAACCAAGAAAGCAGCAGAAATAAGTGGCAGGGGAGGGGTGCAGGGAGTAAAGAGGTGGCAAGGGTAGGAAGGACAGGTGGCAGAGGAGAGCAGGGAGTAGTGGGACAGGCCCAGGGGGCCAGAGGTGGCAGGCAGGGTGGAGGGAGCAGGTAGCTCCTTTCCCTGCCACAGCAGTGGGGAGGACAAATTTAAAACAACCTTCCATTAATTAGACTCTATGCATGGGCAAGCATAATAAATCTATAATTGTCCATGTATAGAATCTAATTATGGGGGCGAGGGAGCCATCTTAAATGTGATATCATCCCTGTGTCAGGTAAATATGGTACCTCACAACTTGCAGGGTATTTGGGCTGCTGAGGAGCCAGGAGTCAAAGAGGATTCAATTGGTGGAAGCCAGTTTCCCAAAACTCTGCTGGCACCACAGTTCTTGGCTGATCATACAATTCAGAGTTCCTCCAGTGCCCAAATGTTAGGTGAACTTTTAATAACCCTCAAATTACTCCGGTTTGCTTATGCAACTATTTTAAGAAATAGGTTTGATGGCTTTGCATTTATATTTTTATGGAAAAGATTAGAAGTGAACAATAAAACAGGACAGGTCTCTGTGTGCTGAAGTGAATAAATGGATTAATCATATAATTTACTTCAAGGACTCCAAAGTATCAGTACCTTTTTGGAAAACTATATAACACCTTCGATTCTCACTTCTGCTGGCTCTGATATTCAGCCTCTTTCTGTCTTGTCATTGAAATCTGCTTTTAAAGGGAAAGGGTTGGGGGAAAGGAGTTGATTTGTTTTTGTTTGGTTGGTTTTTTGTTTTTAAATATTATAATAATTTATATTAAAGGATCTTTTTAGGTATTAATCACGTAAACCTCGCAACACCCAGCAAGGTGGATACATTTTGCAAAGGAGAAAACAGAGAAATGAGATTAGTGCAATATGCGCAGTTACCAAGGCAGCATGTGGCACTGTCTACTAAACCAATCTTCTGTTCAGTATGAAGACCTTCAAACCCTTTATTAAAGAGAAAAGAAAGATGCTTTGTGGTAGCTGATGCTTGCTGAGTTGCCCATTACTCAGTACCATTCAGGCATTGAAACTAGAAGTAAGTGTGATTTAAGGTGAAAGCTCTTCTGTTCCTCAGCTGTTCTGAAGCAAGAAGCAGTAGGCCCAGATTCTGATCTCACTTATGTGTTATAAATCAGGAGTGACTCCACTGGCATGAGATTGGAATCAGGCCCTAGCACCCTACAGTGATTCAAAGGCAGATTAGAACTGGTAGCTGTGGAAAGCTCTTCCCTTTGGGCTATTCTGCAAATAAGTACATTTTAAATGGCCAAAGATGCAGACATTTATCCATACAAACCACTTTCCGTATAATTTCATCTGTATCTTTGGGGTAAAGATAGCACCCAGAGCCGTCAGAAGGTCCTTTCCCTAGGAAGGGAATGAAATACACATTACAGCAGCAGGAGAAATTTTAAATGTTCCAAACTAGAAAACAGCTTCTGTTATCTCTTTAAAACTTGTGTAGTTGTAGCTACAGTAGCTTGTATATCAAAAAGGTTCTGATAATAAAATGGAAAGATAGTAAATCAGATTGTGTCCTCTCTGTGCACCCAACTTGTGAATGCTTTATGATTTCATGCTCTGTCTTCCAATGCCAAAATTTCTTAACCTAGAACTCTTTCTGCTCTGTTTGATATATACAGAAGGATCCAAGAATCTTGATCTCATTTGGGTAGATCCAACAATGTTTGAACAGAGATATATCTTAGATTAATTAAGGCCATGGACAGATGTTACATTTTTAGTGCTACAGACACCTATACAGCACTACAAAAGTTAACATAAGAATGTAAGTATTGCCATTTACTGGGTCAGACCACAGATCCATCTTGACCAGTATCCCTAGCACATGGAGCTGCCCACACTGTGTGTGCCCTGCCACCTGCTCCAGAAAGTCCAGGCCGTCCTCTAGGACACTGCCCTCATCTACTTCGCCCAGGTCCTGCATGAGGGCAGTTCCCATCCATCAGTACCCCCAGCCTCCAAGACATCATTGTGGGGCCCCTGGCTTGGCAGGTCCCATGGACCTCTCTATCTCACCATGTTAGCAGGTGAGGTTCCCAATACCAAACCAGTCCGCTTCCAAACCACCCATCACTGCCAGCTTTACATATTCTTGGGCTGCATGCACCACCATCCTGTCTATCCTCGTGTCCTGCCTGGACATCAAGTGGTGGGACCTGCTGAAGGACAGGGGTCCTTGATTGACAAGTGTGTATTCCATCTTGATCATATAGGCCACTGGGGACCTCAGCTGGTGGCTTCTTCATAGAGCCAACGCCATGGGCATGTATCTGACAGGGTTTACAGATGCCTCTAATGCCTGTCCCTTCTGTGATGCCCCCAAAACCAGGCTGCAGTCACCACCTCCTCCAGGACCTCTTGCTGAGGTTCTGGTTACACTACTCCCCTGACCTGTTTACTTATGCACTTCCCATTCATGGCCCCACCAAGTCCTAGGACCTTCTGGTTAGCTTCCTCCTGGCCCCAGCCAGACTAGCCATCTGTCTCACCAGGAAAGCGGCCGTGGCCAGGAGGACCCCCAGGGACTGTGAGGCCACTTTCCTGTCCCTGGTCCAGTCCCATCTCTGGACAGAGTTTCACTGGTTAGTGTCCACTTGTTCCTTGGACTTGTTTAAGGGCCAGTGGGCACTGTCCAGTGTGCTCAACTCAGTATCACCCTTGATACATTAATTATAAACCTTCGACCTCCACTCCCATCCCTGCATTGTTATCATTTGTCCCCAGAAGTCAGTTGCCACTTTCCCAGTAACCTCCCTTTTTGAGGGGGCCTGATAGTTTCACTTGATGGGTTTTTTGCCCATGGCCCCTTAAAGTGGCAAAAACGCCTATGTCACACAGTGGCAGAGAGTGGATGCTGAAAGGAAGAGTGAACTGGATATGACCAGGATTTTTTCCACTGTTCCTCTCTCACTTACAGCCTCCAGTATTTGGACTAGGTGCAGACATTCAAAAAGCCCGAGGTGGAATCAGTCAAATCTTCATGGGTTTCTCTAAACTATGAAGAATAGATTGGGAATGAACAGAACACACGTTCTCCCATTGGTAAGGTGGGGCACAGGCGCCTGCACTGGTCAAGGCCAGCAGGCTGGGGCTCACCTGCAAGCCTCCCAGTGTGCTGGACATTGCCAAACGCAGACAAATGAAACCAATCAGCAGTCCATGTATGACTGGCTGCTGGGCACATGCCTCCAACCCTCTGCTGTTAGCTAGAAGCAAGGGGGGAGTCAGCACAGAATCTCTTCCCAGCCCCAGCCCCCTCCTGCTGCCAACCCCAACAGACTTACCAGCTGGAGGCAGCTGTCAGCTGCCCATTTAGTCTATGCCTGAATCTCCAAAGCAGCCACATCTTTTCTGAAGCTTTTCTGAATTGTTTCTCATGCTTTGAATTGATTCAGAGCTTTTAATTGGTCTCCCGATTTGATTCGGAATCAGAGATTCGGTCCCTGAAGCAAGCCAGATCTCCTGCAAATCGAATTGGCTACTGAAGCTTCGTGCAGTCCTACCAACTAGGGAGCAGAGCTGTAGCCCGCCCAGGGCCAGGAGCTGCAGCTCTGCTCACTGCAGCAAGCTGTCACAGAGCCTTTTGCTGTGCCAGGGGGTCAGCAGTTCATCTTAAGATGCCTGCTTATGCCGGCATGGTGTCAGGGTCGAGTGCTGCTGCCCCCATGGAAGTAGCAGTGGAGATGGCTGCTGTTGCTATGGGGACAGCAGTGACGGCTGATGCCCCAGCAGTGGCAGAGGGGACAACGGGAGCTATGAGCATATGTATGCCCTTGATAACATTATTGTGTAGCTCTACAAAGTGCTAAGGCACTTGTAATTCTACAAATGAACATCTGCCCATGGCCTTTGTTACAAATGTATCATTCTGTTGACGGCAGACACAGTGAATAAATTTGCATGGATACAACATATATGCCCAGAAAAGTGAACAAGAGAGTGCAAAGATGCAAGCAGAATATCAGATATGTTTATTGGTCATTTTGGCTGTCAACTGCATAAGGAGGCCTGTAACCCTATTAATCTGAATTATAGCAATGGAAGCCAATTTGGGGTCCTTAATTCACACAGACCCATTGACTAACTTATGTATACAGAAAGCACAATTTGGCCTTATAAGACGTGGAATTTCAATTCTACCTTTTTTAAATACTTCTTTTTCTGGACTTGTACATATTTTCCACTATTACATTTAATATTTTAAAACTATATATTTCCTTGTTTCTCTTAATGGAGGGCATATTTGACCTTAGTCCTTTAATTGTGCAGTAATTAGTATCTAAATTCATTGCAAACTAACTGGTTAGGATGGTTACAATATTAATTCATAATTGTAATCATAATCATAATATTAATTCATATCTTTTTTTTAACTGTGTAAGTATGATTTCTTTAAAAGGAAAATTCTGTGAAAACATACCTAGATTTTGTTCATCCAGTGTTTCAGTATAACATACTATTCAGCAGGTATTTCACATTTTGAGTCTATTTGTACGTGCGGGAGCCTGCCTCCAGTGCTTGACTATAAGGGTTCTGATTTTCTCCTGCTTACACCAGTTTTACACACCATTGGCTTAACTGATTTTATTCCTGATTTATACTTGTATAAGTAAGAGGAACATCAGATGTGCATCATATAAGCTTTTACACTACATTATTATTGACCATAACCATATGGTACAGCACAAGTTTTTTCTTATTTAATAGAACAGCATTAGCTGTAGCAATGAATTTTGTCTAGACAGCTTTGTGACATGTTACAGTGATGAGTACTAATCTCCCAGGACATAACCGTGTAATGAATAATTAAAATTAGGGCTCCTCATCTTACAGATCATGGAAAGGTTGGCATGTCCTTCTGACTACTTACCCAAGAGCTAGAGTGGTCCTCCATTGTAACCTGGTAGATGGCCTGGTTCTTTTCATGGTCTCAATTCAAAGCACATCATACTATCTTTGTTCCAGGCTTATAAAGGCAAAATTTAATTTAATAATTTTATGAGCAAAGAATTTTACCTGTGCTTTTGGGTTTGACTTTTTAAAAGACAGACTTTTCAAACGTTCAGACTAAAAGTATCAAAGGTATCAGGGATAAGGACATTTTATTATATATGAAAAGCTAAACTATGATGATTCGGCCTTAACTCAGATCATGCCAGAGGGAATTATTTTAATTGAATACAAGTTTAATCCTAAAACATATTACACCTGAAAATTGAGATAAGATGTCTTTAAATTTTAAACTTGAAACAAAAAAAATATTTTCCTTTTCTACTTTTTCCATGAGAACTACTTCCCAGTCAGGGTGGCCAGGATCTGGAACGAACTTCCAAGGGAAGTGGTGCTGGCTCCTACCCTGGCGGTCTTTTCTTTATGAGGAGGCTTGATGCCTACCTGGCTGGAGTCATTTAAACCCGGTTTTTCTCCTGCTCAGGCGGGGGGTCGGACTTGAAAATCTACAAGGTCCCTTCCGACCTGACTTCTGTGATTCTATGATTTCAGGTTCATGTTGATGCTTTAAGAGACAACTCTGCTTCATTATCATTCAGGAAAACTCCCTTAATTTACACAAATAAGTTGATATGTATGTATATTACGGTAAACAAAGAGTGCTGCAAACTTTGGTCACTTTAATGCCTTGATTATATTTAATATATGCAAGATGCTGGAAGCTTTGTGTCATCAACAGCAAAGCATGAAATAATATATGAATTAGGAAAAATCCAATAACAAACAGCAGAACACTACATGCATACATATCACTGTTATTATAAGCAAATACAAGACTGCATTTGATTAACCACAGTTTATTCTTACTTTAAATTTAGTGGACAAATGCAGAAGACATGCTATAATTACACATGCATTTCCTTCCAAAGTTCAGAACCAGTAAAAATATGGTAAACCTGTATAACTTTAAAAAGCATTTGTTACCATTTGCAAATTAATAATAAAATATATCATACTTCCATTGGTTTCCTTTTTTCAGGTTTTGAAGTGAACATTATAGCATTATATTTTCATTGCTAGCACATGTTGAATTTGAACTGGTAATGTATACAGAAGCATCACCATTGCCTTGCTAGAAAAGGTATTATTAATTAAATTTATCAACATGTGAGTTTAAAAAAAAATTGTTACAGTTCACAGTGATCTGAATGCTTTCTTGTGGTTCAGCATGGACAGTACTTTGACTGCAAGATTTTCTTAACATCACTGTGTTCTGTACTTTTTATAAAGAATTTATTATTGAAAAATTATACAAAATAATTTTTTCTATGAATAAAGCAACAGAAAAAATTATCCGAGCCAAAATCAGTCACAGGATCTCAGAAGACGTGAACAAGCATTAGGCATCTTAGTGTTATTTTAAACTAAGTATTTCTATGCCAAAAGTGTAATAAGAGTATATCTATATACGTGCTTAATGGCATCAGAATAGCACATCCGTCTCTGTGCTTTGTTCTGAGCTTGCTGAGTGAGTTGAAAATAAGGAATGTGCCCTGCAAACTAAGCAAGTTACTAAGCAGCTGAGGAAAACTTACTCTCAGAAAGAGTTAGTCTGCTAGAGTTTTCCCCTTCAGTTATAACTAAGGTCACAGTAGTGTAGTTTTGTAGCAGGGTTGCAACAAACTCAGTTTTTGCAGCAAATAAAATTATGTGAATTGACCTGCTTTCTTTTTTTTTCCTAGTTTCATTGAAAATTCAGCACCCTCAGAAAGGTAAGCATTGCTTTAATATTCATTGCCTTGAACTAGTATAGTCAAGACATTTTTATCAGTCTTGCATGGATATATGCTGTGACCAAAAAAAAAAAAGTTCTGTTAGTGAATTTGTGCAGACCTCCTGGAGTCCACAAGTCATTTTCTTGTTTGTGTTTGTGAAGTGGGAATCCAAACAAATAAAATGGAATGTAGTGGCTAAATACTCAGATCTTTAGCTAGAGAAAGACCGTTTTTGTCTTTGGTTTTCCAGTCTGATTAATCCTTTTATGAAACTGAAAGCTGCTAACCTCTGTGGCTAGATCACATGACAGTGTTCTTTTGTATGCTTCTGTAGTGCAGCAGTGCACCTTCAGGAAAGCCTATTCTTGAGGGGTTTTTAAAGCAGGTTGCCTCCACATATCACTGTAATGTTATATTTTAATTATAGCTTGCAATGCACTTCAGACACTCCAGCAGGACTGCCTAATTAACAAGGTTGTTCAGCTTTCATATAGTATCAATCAACTAGTTGCTGAAAATGTCTTGATCTCATTTTCTGAGATTAAAGTATAAATGAAGGACACTTTGCTCCATTGTTACCAAACTAAAGGAGGACCATCTGGTTTGCAAATGTGATATTAAAATCTCTAGAAATGTCTGTGGCACCAACTGAAAAGCACATACTTACTGTTAAACATGGTAGGAGCTCCACTCATCTTAATGAGATGGGATACTCGCATGCTGAAAGTTAAGCATGTGCCTAAATGGTTTTCTTGATCAGGGCCTGAGAGGCTTATTGTCAAATACAATATTGATCTTAGCAAAAAAAAAAAAAAGAGTAATAATAAACTGGCTCATTTTAAACAGAAAAACCTCTCTGTATTGTAATGATTAGTACTTGCTATAGATTTTTAACATGATTTAGGATATTGAATATGATGAAATGGATAATATAAGAATCAATTAAAATATCATTAAAAAGGAAATCATTTAGAGCCTTGAAATGAGAAAAGCCTCCGAAATCTTTGTATTTAGACATCTAAAAAGAAAGGTAAGATGTGCTCCCTGAAAGAACACCACAAAAATTACTTTCAATATCAATTTAAAACTTAAAAAAAATCCTGGTGAAAATTGTTATCACTGATATTGGTAGTATTGTAAATAGATTCAGACTCAATCCAATTGAGCTTGCTTTTAGCTCGAGCTGATCTAAACCCCCTGGATTTCTTTAGAAGTCAATGGAAAAAAAACCCTGTCGTCTTCTTCAAAATGAAAAACAGGTGGTTTTGCCCAAGGTTAGGTCTGGGTTGTGGATTTACCACTAGCCTTAGAAGTTAAGCTGGAGAAAGAGTATGTCTTTACACACCCATAGTTCCACATACAGGAACACAGTCTTTGAGAATGGGATGTTTAGATAGAAACCAAATTAAACTACACTGAGGTGTAATTCATCTGTGTGCAGAAGGCCAGACCTTGTGATGGCATATGTTAGACTTAAGTGGTACCCGGGGGAATATTTCACTTACGGAATCATAAATTGCTTTCATTGTGCCTTTGTGGTTTTTAATACATCATATAATAGATGAGCTTGGGGAGGGGTAAAAAAAGATATTACCTTTTTCCTCAAAACAAGATTCATTCATTTTCTCAATCAGTAGATTATGAAAAATCAGTAATAGTTGTGTGAGTGACATGCCTTACAGAAAGAGCAGGTACAGTCTCCTGCCTGGGAACCCAGCTCATTTATGACATATTCAGGGGTGGCTTGAGGCCAGCAATAAAATATTAAAAACTAATAATAGAATTTTATAATTCTTCCTCTTCAGAGCCCTCAGGTAAGCCTGACACATGCCAGTTGTTGATTACAGAATGCTGAGTACTTCATTAAGTGGAATAGTATATTTTCTGTTTTGTCTTGAACAGTTTTGAAAGTAAATGTTTAAGCCATCCAGTTACAGACAAATGTACTTTGAGCTTTTGAAACATACTCTCTTGTTTTTCTTTATGTTAATCATAGAAGTCTTATGACCCTATAACAAATGCCAAATATAATCAATTTCTACATTTCTTTTTCTTTGTTCTTTAAGCAGTTTTCACATGGGCAGTGTAAGCTTTCATTTTGTGATTGACCTAAACAAAATCAATGTCACTCGAATTATTCCTATATTTAATACTGCTTTTGAAGTAAACATTTATTCTGTAAACACTGATAGTTTACACAGACGTGAACAAGACTGTGAGAGGAAATGCTAGTAGTTGTAACGTGCTGAATAGCTAGCAACTACTTTGGGGTAAAACTGCTGTTCCTCTTTACTGTGGTTATCTTCAGAAACCAAGTAGCAGTAAAGCTTTGTTTGTGGATTAATGCCTTTGAATCAGCAAAACTGTGTCAGATTAACAATTCATTTAGGTGCTGCCATATTTTTATACTATACAATAACAAACATGATTAGCACAGAAATACTATGTTCTCCTTAACCTGTGTGTAATTGGGAGAATCTACCGTATGTATTCTACAGTCCAGTTCCCATTGAAGACTGAAGGTATAATTACAGTACAGGCGAGCTCATCTCTGGTAATTACAGCTGTCGCCATCGATCCAATTAACCAGGATAACTACCTCTGCTGAGCCAGAGTTGACAAAGCTTTCTTGCTAAATCCAGATTGCTGTATAAGGGGTTTTGTTGGGTTTTTTAGACTTTTCAATTGATAAAATTGCTTAAACAAAAAGATAAACTTTGTGGTTTATGGTTGAGAGGGCTAAAAGAGAAATGATATTTCACTGCATTCTAATAAGCAGAGCTTTTTAATGTCTTTGTGAAGCAGACTGTAGAAACAGAAGTGGGCTCTTCAGACAGAAAATAAGGAAGAGTAAGGCCAAGGTAGCTGTCTGATGTGCAAATCAAGCTGGAAGTTCCCCCAACACCTCTATTGAAAGTAATAACGATCAATGACATCAATAGCAACAGTCATTTTGCTCCTACCCAAGCAAACTGGTGGCCTTCATGGGAGTTCCTCCAGTTTTACAGTGGTGTAACCAAGAGCAGAACATGGCCTGATTGACTGACATCTCCTATCTCCTTCTCATCCTTCCCCAGGCAGTGCTTACCCAGAATTGTTTTATTTAAAATATACTGCAGTCTAATAACTACTAGAGGGGGACATATGACCCATTGTGTACATAATACTTAGGAACTTGGGACTTGAAGGAATCTCCTGCACCTAGGTATCACATAGTCTGCAGCTATCACAGACACCATGGCATATTATCTGTTTTCATGAATGTATTGAGTTCCATCTTAAACATAGCTAGGTTTTTGTCTCCGTAATTCCACTTGGAAGGTGGTTACAGAACGTCATGGCTCTACTTGTTAGGAACCACCTTCCAGTTCCAAGCCTAAATTTATTCATGTCCAGTTTTTACCCACTTGCTCTTCCCCCCGCATTGTCCTTTGCTTAGTTCTCCTCCTCCTTACTGTGTAACCCACTGATATATTTATAGACAGCAATCATATCCCATCACAGCCTTCTGCTTTGCTACACTAAACAAGTTAACTTCTTCTGTTATTCTTTCACATGATAGACTTTCCTGTCCCCTGACCATGATGGGGGAAATAGAAACATCTGAAATAGAAGCATGAAAAGCCTCTGCTTCCAATGAGAAAAAGGAAGGGACAAGAGAAAACAAGCTCACAGATCCACTTTAAGGAAAAAACAACAGGCTTAATTGCCCAGGGTCCCAGCCACAACTTAGCCTGTTCCATGGACCCCTATGACTGATCTGACGGTGTGTCTTGATAGCAACTATTTAACACACAATGTTTGGCAATAAAAGCAAAGCATTCACCAGACATACTGCACTAGAACCAGTTGCCTTATAATGTAGCACAAGGGTAAGTGAACTTTATATGCAGCTTAATCATGCTACTGCTTCAACTTTTGATGCATGAAGAACTATTACATTCCCGTTCCCTTGGCTGCTGACAATGTCTGCATAGGGGCTAGATTATGATACTATAATACTTGGTCTGATACTAAACCTTGTAAATCTTTACTTCTTATTCAGTTCCAGTACTCCAGGGGAACTCCTCAGGGTGTAGGTTATTCTCCTGTATAGTGAAGAGTATCACAGTCTGGCTTTCCAGTGAAAGAGAGGATACTCAAGATCTATATATCTCAGGCACATTTCATAATGCAATCTCAGGTGTTAAAATATAGTGAAATCACCAGTGGTTTTAGGGCACTTGAATCTTGAAGACATACATTAATTGCAGGTTCTGACAATGGGCTCTTTTGAAAGACCTCAAAATGTCCAGAGCAGTGGTTTTCAAACTTTTTAAATTTGAAGACTGCTAAAAAATTTAACATGGAGGTGCAGACCCCTTTGGAAATTTCAAATGAAGATGCAGACCCCTTTGAATTGTAAATGTGGGTATTGACATACTTTTGATTGATCACAGTCATCTTTTGCAGACCCCCACAAGGGGTTCACAGATCACAAGTTGAAAACCACTGGTCTAGAAGTACAGGGTAGATAAGATGCCTTACTGTACCATTGACTTAACTGGAGTTCACTATGTCAAACATCATAGAGGAGTTAATCAAATGTTTTCAACTTTATTGAAAAATGGAAAGAAATAGTGATTTACCATCTTTCCCCAGTTTCCTGCCTAGTATGAATACACATCTTTTCTTACTATCAAGACAATAAAATACAGAAAATGCCTATTATCACAGCATTAATAAGAGTGGAATGCATAAGGATACATGTAAGCAGATTATAAAGTCCCAAGCTAGAGCTGGTTCATATGCACTCTCAACAGATATTAGAACTTCTGCTCTTTGTAACATGGCTGAAGCTTTAAAGAAGCTAAGTGTGCAGAGAAGCCTAAAATAAAGCTGCCACTCTTATTAAAATTTCCTAATTGCAGCTCATATCAGATTATAGCTTAATAGAAAAGTCTACAGAGCCCCTCAATAGCCAGATAGCTCACAAAGATACTATGGGAAGAACTCTTGACCATAGTGAAATTCACCTGCCTGAAGAAAGACAATCACATGGACTGTTTCAGAGTATACCCTCCTTTATTCGGTGTGCTATTAAAGAAAATGAACTCAGACAGCCAAAATTTGTGGCATCCTTCACTTTTTATTGCAGTGACATAGTTAGTTTATGCACTGTACTTTACTTGAAGTTGTATTTATAGCCCTACTGAAAGAGAAAACCACTGGATATGCTCACTATGGGGCCACACATACTGCTGCATCTGACTGGGCACATCTATGCAAGACACTTCAAGTGCAGGAGACTAATTGTATTGTGTATTAGCGTGGTATGCAAAACCCATGCTAATACACTAATGTGCAGGAGAATTACTCTACTACGCATTAGCATCACCAAAAAAGCATATGCCAGCTCTAATGTGCAGTACTGCTGATGATGGCACATTAAGGTAGTACCTGTAATTACAGATACAGTGGAGTTGCATCATACGCGCATTTAACTTACGTGAATTCAACTATACGCACTGTTCCAAGCAGCGAAACACTTGAATGATTTAATTTCTGACTACGATCCCTCCACGGAATGAAGCCTTAAAATCACATGTAGTATTACGGATGATTTGAGACCGTACCAAGAAATGTTTGAGCAGCTCAAGAGACAACAGTGACAGTTGCCGATCACCATGTTTTTCAAGAAAAAACAACCAGCAGCAGATGAACCTACACAATCAACTTCTCGAGCTGAACCAGAGCCAACCACGTTGTCTACAACTCGCTCTCCGTAATTTTGACTATCTGCGATTTTTGCCTTATGTTCTGACTTTAGAACCTAATCCCTGCGCAAGATGCGACTCCACTGTACTAAACCTAATGCGTTGTAATTACAGTGCATTAATGAACATGTGGATGCACATACTGATACATAAAATAATCCACAGGTTGTAGCCATTGACTGTGCAATTGGCATTGCTCTCCGTGCAATGTCTACATAGTAACAAAGTAAAATATAAAAAGAGAATTTCAAGCCTGTATCCCATCAATAATATAAGACATTGTAAAAGGGACATAAATGGGTAGTGAGAGTTTTTCTTGCATGAAGCATGGTGAATGTGTTTGTCTAAGAAAAAAATGCAAGTGAATTAACACAGGTGAATCAAAGTGTCCTAGCCTTTGTATGAATAACAGAACAATCAGGCTGGCTTACACAGCTCCAGTGCAATGTTTCTCTGATAATGAAATTTGGAAGCTGCCCATTGTAGCACTGTTAATAAGAGTGGAATATAAAGGATGCATGTAAACAGGCTATAAAGTCCAGTGACGGTTCATGTCCAGTATGTCCAACAAATATTAGGACTCCTGGGTTTTTTTTACATGGCCAGAAAAAACATGCTCACAGATCCACATTCAGGAAAGAACAACACCTTTTAGAGATCTTGTAGCATTTTTTAAACTCTGTTGGATTCATTTCCTTAACACATTTATGAACAATAATAGGGTAAATTTTAGAGGATCATATCATATTGAGGCACCTTTTGCTCATTGCCAGGCCCCTTGTCATATTGTTCCAACGCCAAGAAGCGCCTGCTACTGACATCTCTAGTACTAGTGAGAAATCTCAGTAAAGTAGCTGGATGGTTATTGCTGACAGCTGGGACCCGCTTCACACAAGCATTAAAGAAAAGGAGGTGGAAACTGTGCGTTGTATATTTGTTTATTTTCATGCTCTTGCTTATGATCTTGCATTATGCTTCTTATTCACAGAAAACTCCCATTAGCTGTACCTGAAGCTTCACCAGTGAAAGAAATCAACATTGTATCTTACGCCAGGAGACATTCTTTCATAATTTTTTTCAGTGAGTTTATTGTGTAGTAGTTAAGCCTGTTACAATCAGTGAAACCTTGAATTCCCGGCCCCATAAGATAAAGGCTTGTAACTTATGCAGACATTGCTGAAGAATATTACAGGGGTCTTCCATATATGGAGCTGCTTTAATTGTTCAGGAGCAGGTCCCCACCCTTCCCAGTTACTCTCTCCCCTCTTTGGTCTCCTACATTCTTATAGTACCCACTGTCTCTTCACAATGTATATCCATGCTTACACTAGCGGGACCCAGTGGGAGATTTGCCTATGGATGTAACTCTAATCTGTACATTTTACAGCAGCTATTCCCCAGCACCAGAGATGTGCTTGGTTCCAAGAGTCCTCCCAAGCTCCCATACAACTGAGTGATGCTTTCAGGAAGGACTGAGGGACATCACAGATATAATGAAATTTATTAATAATTAACAACAATTTTAAAAATTACCAGTAAACGTTCATTAAGGTGGAATTGTATAGATTTGCAACCTTTTGTGGTGAAAGTCCTGGGGCCAGATCTAAAAAAGAATATTGGCACCTAAAACAGGACTCGGTCAGACTTTAGATGCCAGAAGCATGGACAGATGAAACAATTATACTGTTAAGTTACATTGACGTCGCAGATCAGACTGAACTGATGTAACTGATTCATCTCTCCATTTTTAACCTGATATTGAGCTAAACACCTGTCATTTGCAGCCTATTTTATTCAAGGCACTCTTGCGCAGTAACTCCACTTCCCTTTTAAAATAGTACCTTATTTATATAAATCTAAGATGAGGTTTTCTTCCTCCCAGTCAGCATGGGGGAAAAGCCCCTCATCTTACATTTGCATACAAAGTAGAGGAGGAGGGGGGGGGGAAAGGCAGCTGCTGCAGCTATGAAGCTGGGGGCCAGAGTGAGACCTACCAGTGGTGCTTGCTCCCACTCCCTGTCCACTTGCCCTCTGCAGCTTCCCCCTCCCCCCTTACTGTCAGGCACAGCTTGGCTCTGGCTTGGGCTGGATTCCCTCCCGGGCACGGAGCACATGGGAACTCTCTCCCCTGCCTGGCCAGGCATCAGTGCCAGTACAGCTGCATTGCCTGCCTAGCCAATCAGCAGCACTGGCACTGCAGCATGGCCCACCAAGGGCTGAGCTTCCACGTGTTGTGCTCTTGGAGAGAACAGAGCATGAGCAACGACTGACAGGAATGGGCAGAGGGCATGGAAAGAAGCAGTGGCTACCGGGATCTAGGGGGTTAGAGGCAGAGACTGCTGGGGGGAAGGGCAGAGATTGTGGGGGGTGGGGAGGGGCAGAGGCAGTGGAGAGCTGGTGGCAAGGGGAGCAGCAGCAGCAGGGGAAGAAGTGTTGGGGTAGAGGGCAAGGCTCTGAACCCCAGCTGGGGTCTGCCTAGTGGGGGCAGAGCAGACCCACACAGTCTTTTTCCCTGCTCAAGCAGAGGGGTGAGGGATATGGCTAGATGCTAGCCGGACCTACGGGCTGAGGTGGAGTTGGGGGGCGGGGGTCCGTTCCTCCCCACTGCCTCAGCCTGGCTAGCATCTGGCCACACCCCGTCCCTCCGCCCAGTCAGACCCCAGCTGGGGTCCTGTGGGGGCGGGAGCTTTAAATCCCTCCTCCCCATAGGGGTGTGTGAATCAGACCCTATTGGATTTGGATTCAGCCCTATTTGATTCGGATTTGGATATGACAGTTCATTGATTCGAATCACTGTCCCTGATTTGATTCAGCCTAATCCGGATCTGAAGATTTGATGATGATTTGGAAAATAAGTGATTCGAACATAGACACAGCTTTAAAAGCTTTTTCTACATACTTTGAGGTAGCAGGCACAGCTCATGATCCCTGTGATGCTGGGGTGTATGGAGTATCCCACAGGAGTGGGGGGGGGCCCTCCACGTGCTCAGCAGCAAACCCA
>NW_017728911.1:21975201-22036664 GCF_001723895.1 Crocodylus porosus
AGGCACCGGTCACTAAGCTGGGAGGGGGCGGGGCGGGGGCCCAGCACACTCCAGCAGACCTAGAAGTGGACCAGCTGGGGTGCTCTGGAGGGCAGCCCCTGCCATACTTCTGCCCCCCTGCTCCTTGCTTGGGGGGAGGGGCAGGAGGCAGCCCTTGCCGGCTTTTCTCTCTTTCTCAAGTGGACAGTGGGGGGCATGGCCACACCCTGGCCTGGGGCTGGCATGCTGAGGTGGGTGTTTAAACCCCCCTCCCACAAGCTCAGAGTGCCAGCCCCAGACTGAGGTCTGCAAAGGTGGAGGCAAAAGCCTAACAGGGACTGTCCCCTCCCAGCAGGGAGTTAAAAGTATGGCAAGGGCTGCCCCCCCCCACACACACACACACCAGGCAGACCCCAGCTGGGGTCCCCTGCAGGCCACAGATGGGCTCAAGCAGGGAGGTGGGGAAGCCTTGGAGGGCTTCTCTCCTTCCTTCCCTTTGGCAATGGCTGGAGATGTGGTCTTGCACCCCCCAGCTTCCTTCCTGAGCAGCTGCAGGCATGTGGCTGCATTTCCAGAATCAAAAGTGAAGGTTTGTTCACTTGCTTCATGGTTGAATCTATGCAGTTTAGACTAACCTGCAAAGATTGAATCAATTCAGTCTCTGGCTCTTTGACTGTCTGTACTTAGCCCTTACATATCTTCTGTTTCCTTTAGAGCAGTTCTGCTCAGTTGCATCTTTTTCATATGTGAGCATTTGCACATATACATATGTTGCATTAATTGTCTAATGTTGTTAGTTATCAGGTCCATTCACTTCATTTAACAGTGAACAAGTGGCACACAATTATCACCTGAACTTTTTTCACATTACTATGTCCCGCTCCTGGTATGATTGACAGCCTTTCTAACAAAGTGGTTTACTGTGCATGTTTTATTAATGTGCAGTATCAGATCTGTAAATATCTTAACAAACACTGAAAAAAGCATGATCCAATATTTCTTTGTTCAATTTTTTCTAGAGGAAAAAAATCTGTGATTTCTTTCCTTACTTCCAAAATGTAGATCCATAACCTCTGTGAAAAAATAGTCTTTTCCAGCTCCACACAGCTCATTAGCACTTGCTGCTATATGGTTGTATCTGGTGTCATTTGTTTCTTCTGATATCATATTATGCAAATGTAATGCACAGCCTTGCAGTATAAATAAGAAGCCTTTCTCAGCATTCATTTCTTTTCTCAAGCTCTACAAAGTGCATTTCACAAACATAGTTGTTTTAAAACAATTGCTTGAATTGGATGATGAATGAAACAAGATGTGTTAGAAGAAATTCCCAAAACTGCTAGTTTTAAAGGTCACAAACTAAAGTCGTTTAGCTTCATAAAATGGGACCCTGTGTCCTGGAGGTTGGCTAGGAGAACTTTGTAATAGCTGAGTGTGAGCAGAGGTGAAAATCCTTGCATGTCTAATGGCAGATTTATGGCTAGACAAGCTCTGAGGAAGTCTGTGATTGTTTTTTTTTAATCCCAAACACAGCTGTTTTGTTAATTGGAAAGACCTTTTAATAAAGCTGAATGGTGGATGCTTTTCAAGTAACACAGTTCAACAACTGAAGTCTTACTTTGAAGCTGAGGCAACAGCACTGCTTTTTCCCACTTGTTCAAAGGTAGTTGTTCAGCCTTATACTTTTACCAGGATATATCAAAATTAGAGCTGGGTGAATAATGGATTGTTCTGTTTTGAGGCCAAACTAAAAATTGGAGGGGGTTGCAGGGTTGGGGGAGGAGATCATTTTGATTTTACCTAAAACTGAACATGTCATTTTGGATTTGGATTATTTAACCCTTTTTTGGCTTTTTTTTTTAAGGTAGATCAGTCATTTTGTAATAGCCAAAATGTTTCATTTAGAAAATATTGAATTGAGGTTTTTTTAAGCTTTTTTTGAAGTTTTTTTTACCATCTGGGGACAAATTATTTACCAAAGTGCTCTCAAACCTAAGTAGTTTCATTCCCTGTGAAATTGCACTTTTGGCAAATTTTATGTCGTATATACTGACAAGAATTCACCAGCTCTAGTCTTGAAGTCCATACTGGTGAAATTTACATTCATTTAATACTACCGAGGTAGCTATATTAGTGCAGTAAGTGAGGTCTTAAGTAGCTGTGCTAAAGTGAAGCACTGCAACATTTCTCACCAAGCCCACCCAGCTGAGGATTACTGAAAGCAGTCACTTGAATATCTCCTGTACAAAAGCACAAGGTCAGACATAGGTCAATATTGTTTTCTTTCATAGTGCATGTGCTAACTCGCTCTACGACTATAACCTGTTATCTCATTCCAGAGTTTTGTTTTTACTCAGATCTGTGCATACCTAGGACCCAAGCCTGCAAACACTTGCTCACACAAGTTGCTCTTGATGGGAGAAATCCCTTTAAAGGCAATGGGACTTCTTCCACTACACCCAGCAGTAAGTGCTTGTAGAACTGGATCCATAGTCAATGCCAAAGCACTTGTACATTCAAACACAGTATTTCTACATGTTAATCTTTGACAAAGTTAAGTAAGTTATGGTAGGAAAGGTTTGGTTTTTTTCTCCTAAGATTGCCAGCCTTAATACAAACTAAGAAACGAGAACAAAGTCATCAGGAATTTTTACATATTTGAACATTTGGCCCCAGGACCTGCTATTACTATATCAGTTAGATTAAAGAGTGTGAGAGAAATGTTGCATCACAGAAGGAGAATGTTACCTGAGCAGAAGGCCTGGTTTTCTTTTTAAAAAATACTCTGTACTTGTATTTAATTTCCCATTTTGATAAAGTTGCATGGATAGTTTTAAACTAGAAAATTGTTAGTTAAACCATTTATCTTTATCATTGTGCATGCAGGCTGACACAGACATTACCTTTGTGCCACCATAGAAATGTTTATGACAGCACAAAGTCCAAACAAACAGATGGCCATGCACCTTGTCAGAGCACAAATGCCCGGAGCAGCCCATGCTCTCCAGCTGCCCTGGGCAGGCATTCCCCCATATACACATGATAGAAGCAAACTGTAAATGGCGATTGAAAGCATAATTCATTAAGTTTATTAGCATAGTATAAGCTATGCATAGGGTAAGGATCACAAATGCAGTTCATGAAATCACTCAGCAGCAACTGGAAAATGTTTCTATGAGTTGGAAAATTGGATTGAATGCTGTATCATGAAAGATGGCAGTTTTGTTGAAGTCTAGAAATGTGATCTCTGTTGTGTTAAAACTTAATGAATTATGCTTTCAATTGCCATTCACAGTTTGCTTATATCCTGTGTACATCCAAAGTTATTAAAGTTTTAAGTTGCACAAGGACTTTATAAACACACTGTACTTCTACACTGTATTTCTGTTGCTCCAGGGGACTATTGCTCTTGAAAATGCCCTACCCTTTTGCTCCCACTCTCACAACTGGAAATGAAATGGTGAACCACTGCTCTCAAGATCCTCTGTCTCCAGCATGCTTAAGAGACCTAATGGGAATCAATCTCAGTGAGACTTCTCTGCCACTTTTTGGGGGGATTGGCTTATGCAAATGCAATGGGTAGAGAGGATGTGCTCAAGAATGATGCTTCTTTGAAGTGCCAAGGGCATGGTGTAGACAGGCCATAAGTTACACCATGTTAATCTCAGGTACAACCATTCTAGCCCCAGAACAGGCCAATCACTATAGACTGCTACAAGTTATGAGCTGTTCTTCTAAGAGGCACAGCACAAGATGTCATCTTAAGTGACCACTGATGGCTGGAAAGTGAAGTGGAGATGCACAAGACGTGCACTCTAATCCTTAAACAGACAGCGTAATGGCAGAAAAGTATGTTTAAGAAGCCTGTTCTTGTTAGAGGAATTTTGAGTATTAGCACCAGGAGCTATTTCTGGGGAACATAAATACATAAGAGGCCAATTATTACTATATTGTACAGCCCAAACAGAACAGCAAACTATGTTTTTTTTTTTAAGAGTTGTTGTTTTCTTTCATTTGCTGATAACTGAAATGGTAGTGAGCAAGAGTTGGAGTACTGTTAAATTGCATACCCTAAATATCTTTTTTCACACTTGGGAGCTGTCTGTGAGAAAGTTACAGCCAGAATCTGAAGTTATCACTTGAATACTGCCTCTAACCTTTGGGGGTTCCAGGGAATGTCATCTAAAATGGGCATGGCATGGTACATGTTGGTTGGATTTGGTTTTTTATTGTGAAGGGAAAGATTTAATTTGGTGGAGAGGGAAGATATGGAGTATTTTAAACAAAGGTGGAACTGAACAGCCCAGGGACTGTTTTTCCTTAGGCTTTAGGCACTGCTGGATTCACAGCAAGTGCCTCTACCAGGCTGAGGCATGGCTCCAGGAATGAACTTCAGGCTGTAATGTTTTCCTACTCCTTTGTGAGGCAGTTCAGCAGATAACTCTTTACATGAGGACTGATTTTGATTGGTGGGTTTTGAGTATTGTTATTTTTGTACTTCTCCATTTTGTGTATCTTTAAGGTACCTTTTAAGGAAAGTCTTTATTTTCCAATTAGATATTAGGCAAAAATATTCATGAAAACATTCTTGTTCAGTAATCTGATTCCAAGAGAGATATCCATCCTCAAAAAGGAGAAATTAAACTCCATGAGCTACATGCCAAATCATAACCTACCAACTAATCTTGAATTTTGAATATGAGAAAGAAGTACTCGCATCAAAAAACCTAGGATCATTTAGTGAAATTATATGTCAAATGATTTTGAATAATGAAGGAACCAAAACAGGTTGTGAAGTGCTTACAGGCAAATCACAAACAGAACAAGAGGCTAAATTTGTACAATGCATTATTCACCATAAATTGTTTACTCGGCTCTACCTACTTTATAGGTTGCATTGGAATTATGCCAGGTTCTACTAGGATTGAGTCTTAGTAATTCAAGAAGAAACCTTGTTATTACTCATGATAAGAGGTTCCAAGTACTTCTCATGATGGAAAATCAAATGAAATTAGAATAGTCTTCAGTAGCCTAGCACTGAATTCCAATGTTGCTTTTAGGCATCTAGGTTCAAAACATCAAGTCACTTGAATCCTTTCACCAGAATTACCTGTAAACTGAACTGAAGGGGAAGAATCATATGTCAAATAGTAAAGACCACATAAAGAAAAATATTACTGGCAATGAGGTTACAAACACTGCTGAGATGGATGAGTCACATCACAGAATGCCCAACAGGAGATTCCATAAAAGATTCATTTTGGAAATGCTAAGTGATTCGAGGAAGTAGTGTGGAAAGAAAATAATTCACTGGAAAGAAAATAATTCTGTGCTTTTACATTTAAAATGTTAATTGGCAGAGACATTAGTAAGAAAGGTATATACATGGACTAGATCCTTGGCTAGTATTTATTGCCATCATCCCACTGCTTTCAACAGAGCTTTACAGCTCTCCATCTGCAGCCTGCTGCCCACTTAGTGCAGGGGTGGGTAAAGTACGGCCGTGGGCTGGATCCAGCTTACAGAGGGACTTTGTCCAGCCCGTAGTGGACCCCTTCGTCCTGCCTGGCCCAGGTGCCGTCTGGCCTGTGGCATGTTCTGCTGCCCCCCTGGACATGCAGCGGGTCTGGGGCGGCTCCACAGCTGAATTGCCTTTCTAGGCAGCCCAGGCAGTGACAGCGCCCTCTGGCTGCTGTCTCCACTGGCCACAGCCCTGTGGTACTGCTGGGAACCTGTGTGTGCAGTCCTGACCCTGGCCACCCCATGCCTGCTCCCGACTCACCCACCCATGCTGAGCAGCAGCAGCAGTGGTCAGGCATGAGTTGCTGCTTGACACAAGAGAAAAACAGCCCTTGCCACTGCCAGGCCTTTCTTGCTGTAGCTGCCAGGAGCCCCTGCAGCTCCTCTGCATTGCTACCACTGCCCTGCTAGGTGGCCTAGAAGTGGCAGTGATGACATTGGAGAGGTGCAAGCACTGGGCAGCTGCAGTAAGTAGGGCCCAGGAAAGGTGAGGGGGAGGCAGCCTCTTTTCCGCCATACCTAGCAGCAGCTTCTGCCTGGCTGCCAACATTGCTAAGCTTAAGCGGGTGGTCTGGAACAGACGTGGGGTGGACCAGGGTTGGAGGTGTTCGTACAGGTTGCAGCTGGTCTACTGAGCCAGGGTGAGTCTGGCACAGGTATAGGGTAGGCTGGGGTCGGGGCTGGGGCTGTGTGCTGTTGGTGGTGGCAGGGAGGAACCGCAGGGCTCTAGGCTGTTCGGGGGGGGGATGCTGATCAGCCCGTGGCAGCTCCCCAGAACTACCTATGTGGCCCACAGGCCCAAATAATTGCCTGCCCCTGACTTAGTGTCATTATTTCCTCAAACATCCATTATTTTTAACTACATGGTGTCCCTGTAACTAGTTACAAACAAATTATGTTCATTCTTAAAACACAATGTAGTAAGGTTAGTAGTTACAAAAATGGCCATTTGTTTTATTTAAAAGGATGCTTCATTTTTAGGGTTAAACAATTTACTGAGTCAGCCAAGAGTAATCTGCTCCTAGAATCAGTCTTCTTGGTAATGGATATTTTTCAAACCTAGACTACATGCACTTTAAGAACATACGTGTTAAATAAATAAGTTGAAATAGCCTTCTCATGAACTAAAGCTGAAAACAGAGTAGTAATAGCTGGTGCGAAAACTATGCAACTTCAGTGAGAGAGAGAGAAAGAGACTCACTGAAAAGACTTGATTCTGAAATGGTAAGTGGGCGTGAGGGACACATGAAGACAGAATTATTACCATGTCCAAGCTTTTCAAGCCCTGCAGAAGCAAAGAGTGTAATTTGTATCCATTTTCATTTACCAGTCATGCATTCTGAAGTGATGGAGTTTGGCAAGGATGTTTATGACTTGTTTAACAATTACTAAATGATCCTCACTATAAAAAAAATCAAACACTCTTTGAAATAAATTCACCTTTCTCTCAGACGTGACTGCTGTTTGATTATATTAAACTAAATGATGTCCTGAGACCAGTGTTGCCCTTGGAGAACTGTCATATACAGTATTTAATATTTATTGAATGAGCAAAGATTATGCTGACCTGGAAAACTGTAAGCAAAAAAACCCTAGGTGATTAGACAGATAAGTGTACCGGCATTTGATTTGGAGAGCTCCAATCTGACATCCAGCGGAGATTTACTCCTGCCACCCAAATGGTTCATTGAAGATATTTACTGTGCTTACAGAAGTAATTGCTGAAACTGCAGTCTTAAGGCTACAAGTAATGAGATTTGGAATCAGTAAGATAGCACCAGTGGTTCACTTTAAAGAAAAGGTTTTACGCATTTTCAACAAATTTAAAATGAAATTCACTCATATTGCATTTTTTTGAAAAGTGACAGTATTCCAAAATTCTAATTTCATTAGCTGACAAATGTTAGCAGTGTATTTGGCAACACATAAATTTCATATCCACAAGCATAGTCGAAGTAAATTATGTTTATTAATTATATTAGAGATAATTTACCTTCTGCTACTAATTAAGGCAATTTTTAATATACAGATTATGCCACCACACTTCCATTGTGTCAACAATTTATTTTAAAACGTATATTCCCTCTCCATATACTTAAATTAAATAGTTTGCATATTGCAGTGTTTAGAAGTATTTTACATTTGAGGTTGCTAAAATTAAAAATATATTGCATTAGCATATTGAAGTCTACTCATTAAAAAATCAGGCACGGTATCATCTTTACAACATAAAAAAGTGCGTGAAGCATTTATACACTTTTTGCTGTCAAATGATGTTTGACAATAATCATATGATAATGAAATGTATAATTAATAATAAATATGCCAACATCTGTTAGCTTGTTATTACAGACTGATTCTGAGTGTACTATTTGGAATATGTCATCATTAACTTAATTTATATTAAAATCCCTTAAATACAATCTGATTTCATTAGTGGCTAATTTAGGCTGGCACATGGTGTACAGAGGAGGTTCTGTTTTTTTAATTTGTCTATAACTGAATTTCACAAATGGTTTTAAACCTGTTAAAATAATCCAAAAGTCCTACCAGCAGATGGATCTGGTTTGCTAGCTGCATTGGTCTCAGCTGTGATTGATTTTCCTTCCTTGTCTGAACTGGTATCACCTGTTCACTCTACATGGGTATTGTCTGTCTCCTGATGTCTTTCTGACCATTAACCTGTTTATTTGCTCTATCTACAGCCTCAGTGCCAAAGAACAATGCATTGAGAAGCCGGTGCAGCTCACAGCTGCAGCACAAATCCCCTTGAACATACAGAGCTAATTTACACAGGCATACAATGCATGCCCATAAACCTGAGACACAGTTCTGCTCCTTAATAAAGGGAAATGCACAGCCATAGTCCTGAAGTCAGATTTCCATAAGGCTTGACAACAAACCATATGTCTTCACTAAATGAAAAACATATCCTCTTTTTTTCCTTTTTAAGTTTAACAAGAGAAATATTGGACACCAGGGATGATTCATTGTATGACGAACAAACAGGGGTTATAGCAAAGGAGAAATTCCCATGCACATACTATCATGCCATCTGCAGGGAAGATACTACATATGGGAGTAAGGAAGAGGAAACACAGAAAAGAAACCTATAAAACAAGTCTGCCTCTCTTTTAACATGCAAATTAAAGTCTTTCTGTAGTAGTCTAAAAACACTCTAGGGATTTGCAGTGGCCATCTGAAAGCTGCTAAGCTTCACAATAACATGACCCCGTGAAAACATCTGGCTTTAGATGAAGATCTCATAGAAACATCCCATTCTGTCAGCCTGAGCTGAATTGGGAAGTGTTTTGTCATTTCTGTGTTTGGAGTCTGTTGGTGGTGTATGCCCCTACCGTCCGTCCCTGAAAAGCTATTCAGGTCTATTGAAAATAACAGGATCAACAGCATGGCATATAGAGCCACTCCATTAGGCTTCCTCTGACCCCATCTTTAAACATTCAGGATAAATGCTATTTGTTTA
Source organism: Crocodylus porosus (assembly GCF_001723895.1). NCBI lineage: Eukaryota > Metazoa > Chordata > Crocodylia > Crocodylidae > Crocodylus > Crocodylus porosus. The sequence goes on from NW_017728911.1 coordinate 21,984,185, forward strand.
TTTTGTTTCTATCCATGAAGGTATTGGAGTGTTTCTTATCAGCAATGCACATAGCAAAGATGGTTTTTGTTTTACCATACATAAAGCTGTCCACTGAAAGGGTCAGATTCTGTACTGATGCCTTTGTAGGAAGGAGAGGATATGAGTTGTCATAAGTGCTGCAGGCTGAGAACTTGTAATTTTCAGCTTTTCAGGTTTTTTCTTTCTTTTCTTTTGAATAAATGAGCATAACACAACCACACTTTAGAGCAAATCTTAGTGACTGCAAGAGGAAAACAGCCAATAGTATGTGTTTGTTGTTATCATATGTAATTCATAAGCCAGAAGTAACAGGTCATAAACATGTACTAATCCTCTATAACAAAAATAGGAAGTTCAATATTATTTTTAACCACAGAAATAAACCATCTTTCTTCAACTTACAGTGACCTGGTTAAAGACTATGGAAACCATAAATTCTTGTTTGGATTTAATTGAAAGCACATAAGCAATGCCATTGTAAAATGGAATCATGTAATCATTCAAATAATTTGAATGATTTACAGTGGGTTTTTTTATTATTTATACGTCCTCATTTGAATGTAATTTGTTCATATGAAGCTTTGGAAGCAATTTCTGTTGACTCCAGTGGGAGTTGTGTGCCCATAGCATGACCCAAAAAGCGTGACCCAAATATGTTTTCAAAAGCTTCTGTAAACTTACAAAAAAACCCACTCCAGAATGCAATGCAGTAAGAAAACCCCTCAGCAGCTTTGTTTCTTTTTGGACTCTTTCTTTTTTGCATAAGTTGTAAGAGGCAGTTGGTTAAAATAGCTTTGTCAAGCAGCTAATACTGTATTATTCACAGGTAGGGGAGTTTCCGAGTTGGGGCCAGTACAGATTTGTTATTCCTCTGTTTAAAAAACAGCAAACCAAAAACAGTAATTCAGTCCTGGATATAAATACTGAAGGGCTTGATCTAATGTTCATTGAAGCCAGTGAAACGCCTATCATTGACTTCAGTAAACTTTGGAGTAAGTCCTTTATGAGGCAAATAATAAGTTCATATTTTTACTTTGAAAACTGTTTTTTCACTCTAATAAAAAGGCTAAATGGATAGATCAATGGTGACATGTTGGCATAGTGTCACAAACACATCCATGGGGCACATGGGAGCCCCTGTGTCCTGCTGCCTGTCCTGAGGAACAGATTATGGTTTACCCTGGGAGAACTGCTTATCTCCACAAGCCTCTGCTTTGCTGCCCTTTACTGGACTGGACAGCTGTAGCAGGGGACTCTGCCAGTGCCAGGTGGCTTCCTTTTGGGTTGTGAAAGAAATTTTAGGTCTCCCTTTCCATAGAATGGGATAGCCTAGAATATCACTGTCCCAGAGACCACACTTTACCACAGGAGATCAGTAAGGAGGCAAAACAAAAAAGAATTTATCTAGAAGAAAAAATAATATCAGGAAAACTGACCATAAATTGAAGACAGAACAAAAAAGCCAAGATAAGTTTCTTTCTTTCTCATCTGGCTACAACCTAAAATCCTACAAGTGTTTCTAGGATCAGACTCCCTACTGATCCTGCCAGCCCTGGCTTCTGGGGACTTGGTCGGCCTAAAACCAAAGACCCTTTCAAGTCCAAGATAGTTCCCTGAATACCTCCAAGTCAGCCCTGACCTAAGCATTGTCCCACTTACTTGCTCATGGGCATGTCTACATGAGAAGCTTGTTGTACAGTAGCCTAATAACACTGCATAGTAGCATGCCAGGCAAAAACTGTGCTAACATGGTACTTCACAGTAGTATTAAGCTACTGTTCAGTAAGCATCATTAAAAACCATGTGCCTATGCTACTACGGTGTAGCGCAAGTTACTGCACATTTAGTAGTACTTCATTAAGCAAGTACTAAATTAAATGTGCAGTAACTACTATGCAACAGCAAATGTGTAGACACATCCCATGAATCCTAGAATCCTCTACCAGTTCCTTTCCTGCTGGGGGCAGCTGCAATTCCTCTAGGTCCCAGGTGCTCATCCTCCAACTTACAGGCCAAATGTGGCCTGCAGAGCCATGGTATCTGGCCCGTGAGCCTCCCCATGATTTGGGAAATTTGGTGGGAGGGGAGGAGTAACAGTTAATACAACCACCCTCCCCCACTGCCAAAACCCAAATGGCAAGCCCTACTTAGCAGCTTGGTGACTGTACTATGCGCCCCTCACCCCACCCCCCCACCATCCTGATGCTGAATTGGGGCCAGGCCATGCCTCCTCCCCTCCCACAGGGCCAAAGTGTGGCTGGGTCAAGCTCCCTTTACCACCTCCCCCCCACAGGGCCATGTTGAAGCTGCTTCAATCCCCTTTTCTCCCTAAGGTTGGGACTAGGGTGCCCTCCCTCCACCACTCTGCCTGGCTGCATGAGGTCCCAATACGACCACCTTGGGCACCAGATTGGAACTACCAGCTAGGTCCAGCCTGCAGACTAACTGGGTGCTGCCCATCTGGTCCACTGGCCAACAAGGTTGCACAACCCTGATCTAGCTAATAGCCCATTACTCTGAGATGCCTTCTATAATCAAGGGTTGTTTTTCCCCATTACAAGCAAACAATCCCTTGGGTTCCCAGCACAAGTGTAGTCCCTTCTTTTTTGTGCCTGGGAGTGGCAATTGATCTTGCCCTAGTAATATATTAGCAAGAGATACCTAACTCACCTACTGCCTTTTCCTTAAGTATGCATTCCTCATTTCCTTTGGCTCAAACCATGTCCAAAATCATAAAGGTACATATAGATGGCATCACATAATCTATTCAATGTTAAAACTGACATAAATGGACACAGCATAACACTGACCAACGAGACCACATATTACATATTCATATAGTAAACCAAACACAAGAAATCTGTATGGCACTTGACAAACCCCTGAAATTATAGGAGGTTTTGTGACATGCTACTATATTTATTCTCCCAAACTTGATTGCTTCACCTTTACTCTTTCATCCCTTTTCCCCAAATCTTAGTTTAGCTAATAAACTCTGGGAAGGGACTATTTTCCTTATTGTGTACGTATAGTGTTTAGCACATTGGTTCCCCATCCACTAATTAGTATCCCTCTTAGTTACTTCAACAGCAGTAACAATATATATGTTAGTAAAAATGAGGCTCCTAGCAAACAGGTTGGAAGCCTAACAAGTTCAACCTCCTAGTAATGATGACCTCTTGTAATTAATGTCTAGCAACATATACTTCACAGCACAGTGCTTACCCCAATTTGAAATATTTTGTTTAAGATTTGAGCACTTTTTAATCTTTTAAATAAAACTGAAGGATGTTGCAAAACAGAAAAATCACATTTAATACAACATGGCTTACTCTTATGAATTTTTTGTAGGATTTTTTTCAACACAATTTAGTGAAATAGAACTTTAAAATGTTTGCTATACCTTCATTGTTCACTGAAGAAGATTCTGACAGAAATGTTCTGCCCAGCTTACTAGAGATGTATGCACTCTACCAGATTTCACACCACGTACACCATAGAGAGCAGTAGTGCACATCCACACAGGTATCAGATATGCACAAATGCATTAACCTATAGGCAGAAACTAACCACTGCTTTGCCTGGGCCGTGTCCTGGACCAGCAAAGTCAGTGGCAGAACACCTAGGAAACTTAGGATAAGAAGGGGTCTTAGAAGTCATCTAGTTCAAGCTGGATGCTGTAGTTCCCAAGTCATCACATGCAGATGTCTACCCAGCTTCTTCTTGAAAATCTCCAGTGAAGGAGACTATAATTTTCTGAGGCAGCTTGTGTCCATTATCCCGTGGTTCTGAGAGAGGAAGGTTTTATTTTTATAGGACTTACTCTAAATGTGCTACGCTGTAAGTTAAACGCATCGCCTCATGTCCTGCTTTCTGTGGTAAGGGGAAAATACCTGTCCTGCCCTCTTCTTTATGGCCACCTTCCAAGTGTTCAGGAGCTTCCGACATGCCCTTAATTTCCTTTTCTCCACGTTAAACATACCTAGTCCTTCCAACCTTTCTTCATATGGCTGTACTCCAGTTCCTTTCTCCTTGCTTTGTTGCTGGTTACTTCTGGATCTTGTCCAGTCTTTCTACATCCTTCTTAAAATGCAGTGCCCAGAATTGGACACAATACTCAAAGCACCTATTCAGCTTTGACAGGAATAAGCCTTTTGAAAGCAGAAATAAGGAAGGGTAAAATCTTCCAGGTATTCTTCAGAAGCTAAACGTTACGAAACATATTATTTAATAATATTCCTCCTAGATCCATATACAATTTTAAGATTAATAGAAGACTGCAACACAAATATAGCATTCCTACTGGTCCATGAATGTGCTTTATCTCACATAGGTAAGAAGTATGCATATTTTAATAATATATGTTTTCCTGGAATGAAAACCATCTTTTATATTCCTCTCCATAAGACAGAGAGGCAATGTATGACTGCAGTCTAGCTTGCTTCTTTCTTCATTGTACCTCTGCTACATATCATTTGAATAGTGACTTCTAAAAATTAAATTAAAAGTAGATATAAGGATATTTAATTTTATTTTTTCTCTTTATGCCAATGTTTATAATACAGCTGTAATGTTATGTGCTTACAAATGTAAAGGTTCATAGTCCTGGTCCATCATCCTTTGCAGGTATATGAAAAAAACATTCAGAAAGTTTGGGAAACTTTTTTAACAGCTGAAGAACCATCACATGGGAGATTGCAACCAATATATCATGCGCCATTTGTGGCTAATTTGCAAGCCAAGTCAAAGCTCCAGATTTCAGTGTCCTGGCTGTTAGAGACTGCTCATGTAATTGCTTTACTGTTCCTTTCCAACTCTTCTTTGCTGATTTAAGATTTGTTGTTCTCAGCTTTCATTTCTGACAAAAAAAATACTGGTATGAGGGGACTGAACTGAAAACTTACATTTTCAAATACAATTCCTACTAGTTCAGGTTTTACAAAGAAATAAATACTAAGGTGAACTGTGCAAAATAAACAAACTAGCCTCCTGGTAAGAAATGTGCATGGTCTATCAGATACTGCACTTAGTCTAGTAAACAGATTTGAAAGCAAAAGGCACTTTTGAATTCTACAGCTTTAATTTTCATATGGTAATTTCAGAGTACTCCAGTGGAGTAAAAGGTTACCAATGAATAGCCTGATGGATAAGAATTGAATTTTTCCTGTAGAGCCCTTCATATTTCTTTTTTCAAACTCATAACTCATGGAGATGATCCTGTTTCTCCTATAAAAATTTACACAGCATTAAAATGAAATGGCCCTAAAATTTCTCCTCTAGAATAGTGATCTTCAACCAGGAGGCAGAAGCATCCTGGAGTGCTGTGAGATCCTTTCAAGGATGCTGTGAGGCGCCATACAATTTTAGTACTGTTAAGCATGCAAACACCTACACATGGTTCACAAAATAAACTCAGAGGTTTCAAATTGGAACCCATGGTATCAGTAACATTTGACCTGTTGTGACCTTTCTGAGTTCTTTGCAAGAGAAGAATTGCTCTGTTCTTTTTCCATAGTCAAAAAACAAGTGAAAGCTGAGAACTAGCATTTTCCAAGGCATATCTTGAGTCTAACAAGGGGTGCCTTGAGTGTAAAATGGTTGAGGACTTCTTCTTTAGAATAACAATGAAGATTGTATCATAGTTTCATAGTGCTTAGGGTCGGAAGGGACCTAAACAGATCATCAGGCCCCAGGCAGGAACAGCTGCTGGGATCATATCACCCCAGCCAAATATCTGTCCAGCCTCCTCTTGAAAGACCCCCAAGGTTGTAGAGAGCACCATCTCACTTGGGAGCCCGCTCCAGAGCCTGGCAGCCCTAACTGTAAAGCAGTGTCTCCTGATGTCCAGCCTGAACCTGCTCTCTAACAATTTGTGACCGTTATTCCTAGTAACCCTGAGTGGTGCCCTGGGGAACAGAGCCTCCCCCGATTCCCGTTGGTCCGCCCTGGTGAGTGTGTAAATGGCCATCAGATCCCCTCAGCCTTCTCTTGTGGAGGCTGAATAGGTTCAGGCCCTTTAGCCTCTCCTCGTAGGGCCCACCCTGCTGCCCCTTGACCATGTGAGTGGCCCTCCGCTGGACCCTCTCAGTGCAGGCACATCCCTCTTGAAGTGCAGTGCCCAGAACTGGACGCAGTACTGCAACTGTGGCCTGACCAGTGCTGCATAGAGGGGAAGGATCATCTCCCTGGACCTGCTTGTGATGCATCTGTGGATGCACAACAAGGTGTGGTTAGCCTTGCTGACTGCTTCCTCACATTGGCGGCTCACGTTCATCCTGGAGTCAACAATGACTCCAAGATCCCTTTCTGCCACCGAGTTCACAAGAAGGGTGTTCCCCAGTCTATAGGTGCGTTGCTGGTTCCTTCTCCCTAGATGCAGCACCCTGCACTTGTCTGTGTTGAATTCTATCTTATTCTCATCCACCCACCTCTGTAACCCATCTAGATCTAGCTGGCTTCTGTCCCTCCCCTCCAGCGTGCCCACCTCACCCCACAACTTGGTGTGGTCAGCAAATTTGGACACTGTGCTTTCCAAAGCCACCTCCAGATGACTGATAAAGTTGTTGAACAGTACAGGCCCCAGGACTGAGCCTTGGGGGACTCCACTGCCCACATCCCTCCAGGTTGAAAATGACCCGTTCACCACCACTCTCTGGGTGCGACCATCTAGCCAATTTGCCACCCATCTGACTGTGTAAGCATCAATTACACCGTCGCCAAGTTTTTTTTAAGAGAATGTGGTGGGAAACCATGTCAAAGATCTTCTTAAAGTCCAGGGAGATGACATCTACCCCAACACCCTCATCCAGGGACTTTGTGACCTATCATGAAAATAAACCAAGTTAGTCAGGCAGGACCTATCCTCAGTGAACCCATGTCGGTTGCCCCTGAGCATTACCTCCCCTGCTGGGCCCTTGCAGATGTGCTCTTGATAATTTTCTCAAAGGTCTTCCCAAGGATCGAGGTAAGACTGACTGGCTTATAATTGCCAGGGTCCTCTTTTCTGCCCTTCTTGTAAATGGGGACCACATTGGCCCTTTTCCAATCCTCTGGTACCTGGCCAGTGCCCCACAAGTGCTCATAGAGCCGTGCCAGGGGCCCCACTATGACCCCTGCCAATTCCCTCAGCACCCCCAGTTGAAGAGCATCTCGACCTACTGATTTAAAAACATCCAGCCCCTGCAGTGTGTCTCATTACTCCTCCTTTTTTCCAATCATCCCTAAATAGTGTGTAGTTTGTATGGCACTAATATTGAATACATTAAACTCAAATCCAAAAGTATACTGACATGAACTCTTTGAGGCTGTTAGCCACCATATCTACCTCAAAGGGAACCAAATGACATGGAAATGTACCAAAGGTTCAACTCTCAAGAGAGATGGCATTCAGTCCTGTAGAAAGATCAGTGTGAATGTATGCAGGCCAGCAAGCAAGCATGTCTATGATTGAGGCTAGCATTGAGATCAGTTATTTATGTAAGCCTCCTGAGCATGTAGAGGAATGAATCTAGTAGTGTTTCTAGAAGTATACCTTCAGTGTGTTTTAATTCAAAAGTGTGCTGCTGTCATTTTGACAGGACTGATGCACATTTTGCCAGTTAGACAAATGCATGCACCGCAGCACCTGGCACTTTTTAAAGTGCCCAGCGCTGTAGCGCAAGCACGTGTACAAATACCCAAAGGGTGCAGACAGAAGTGCAACTCCCAGCTGTAACTCAGGATATTTTCTGCAAAGTGTTACAGTGAGTTACAGTGGTACCCCAAACCAAACAGAAGTTCACTGTTGGTTCCTGGAGGGAGGGGAATCTAGCTGTGGACTGGGAGCCTGCAGCCAGGTTCCCATAGCAATGTCCATGGCTCTCTGCCAGTGCTCACTGTTTTCAGAATGGGGGGGAGGCAGCAGAAGGAGCTCATTCTTGGGGCTCCCAGCTGGTGCTGAAGGGTGGGGTGGATGAATTGGAGCCTCCCCCCTCCAGGAGGCTCCAGTACACCTATCCCACCCTCCAGGGGGACTGAAAAAAATCCAGACTGAACTCACTCCTTTCCCTTTCCCCCCTCCCATTCTGAAAGCAGTGATAGGCTGGCAGCTCTGCAGACACAAGTTACAAAAGACGCTACATTTTTAAACTTCTTTAGCAGGTACCTCATGCAATGAGGAGTCAGATTTTCACCCAAATGGCCATTTTATAAGCTGTCTAAAGCCATGCACTTGTGTTTGGTCACAGCTATAAATTGCTTTCTGTGGCCAGATTGGGTGAAAATTGTCACTTCTATCTGCACTCATTAAGGCTAAGTGGAGATGTTCAGGGGGGCTAAGGGGAGGCTAAAACAGATTTAAAATGGCCACCTGATCTAACTTAGTTCATCCATGTGAAGACCTTACACTTGGACATGGTATCAGTGATCAGAAATCAATATAAACCCATAACAGTGCAGAAGTTCTGCACACACAGCCGGGTCTAAAAATGGTGGAACCTGGTGTAAGACAGACCTGGATCGATATATACTCAAACTTAATCAATCTACATTAGACTAGCACATGAAAATTCAATACAATTACCTGCACAGCCCCAGGGATGGGAAAGCCCAGCTGCTGGCCCCAGTCCCAAGGCTACATTTTTTATACCAATGCCCCTGGCTCCTTGTTGTCCCCTGCCCCACCCCACCCAAGCCCACTCCAGAGGCCAGATTTATCAGCGTTCACTGCTGCTGGACACCAAACAAGTAAGTATGGGGGTGGAGAGATGGGTGGGATGGGGATCTGTGTTCCCTGGAAGGTGAGGATCAGGGGGCTAAAAATAGCCCCAGTCCCTCACAGACCCTCTAGAGACCCTGCAAGCCCCCCTGATCCTGCCAAACTCTCCCGGACTCCACCAATCCCCCTACAGATGTCACCTGCTCCCTATTGCTCCTGCCAATCCCACCTGCCCCTGATCCTTCCTGCAGATCCCACAATCCTTCTGAGGATGTCACCTGCCCCACTCACCCCGCAATTACTCCCATGAGCACTGCCTGGTTCCCCCACTCCCCAATCCCTCCAGCACATGCTGCCCACCCCCTGACCTCCCTGATCACTTTTGAAGATCCCATCTGCCCTTCCATCCTTCCTGCAAACCCCTGATCCCCTACAAGCCTGCTTACCCCCCAGTCCCCCCACTATAATAGGGCTCCCCCCATCCTGACTTACCTTAGATTGGGTGGCCATTTTAAACACAATCTAACCTCTCCCTAACCTCGCCCAATGTCTGCACTTAGCCTAAATAAAATTTCCATTTTTTTATGCTTTCCAATAAGCAGCAAATGCAAAGAGCCGTATCATATGTCAGATCTCTATATAGCTGCACAGATTTAAAACATCACAAGAAAGGTAATCTTGGCAGAAAAAGGCTGCAATGGCTAGCAAGATGAGATCCCAAAGCCTTATTTCATTCTGAATTTCAGTGGCTGTCATGAGTTGCAGGAAGATGCACATAATAAGAATAGTTTCTGCATTTATAAATTGCAACAGAAGCTTAGAACTGAAAGTTGGGGTAGGGGCTAGTAGCAAACGATCGTCAGTATTCATCATGGATTTATTTACTGCTTTGTCAAGCAAACATGGCCCCTTCATATAAATATGGTATTAGTCAAATAAAGTATTCATCATCACCTTAAGACTGCTTAAACAAAATTATTTGTGAGGATTACATTAAAACTTCTTGGTTTAGGTTTCATCAAGGTTGGATTTATGGACACAAGTAGCTAAGTGGAATACCATTAAAGTGGACAGTAATTGACAGCATATTATATTTCACTAAACTCCCATGCTGCAGCTTGTCTAGTCACTGTCAGTTCAGTCACAAGCATGTGTCTAGCTTCTGATGGCTATCCAAAGACCAGGGGAAGCAGTTTGCCTTACTATATTTTTATGAGTCTAAACTTTGTAATTATAATTTTCCTAAGAGAGTAATATTTTGTATATAAAGTGTTTTTTACAGTGTATTGGTTTCTAACTACAAAGATATACACCTTCATAAGTAGAGGCTATTAAAACAATTTAATACAGTGTCAACAAGTACCAATATGTACATAAAAACAGAATCATTTTGTTTGTTTTAATGCACTGAACCAATCCAGCTCTGTACCGTCAAGTGCTATTGAGAATCACTCTGCACTAACAGGATTACATGACTGGAATTATATTCAGTATAGGTCTTAATTCTCTTAAACGATACACAGAGTTGAAGTGAATGACTGACATTTTGTGAACCAAGGAACAAAGCAATTGTCTCACAAATTCTGGGCTAAAGGTAGAAAATGTACCTTCATTATGTTTGGTAGAGAGATTCACTATATCAGAATTTATTAAAGTGGGTGGGAGTGTGAAGCTGAGTGAATAATTCACAGTGAATCATTCGTCAGACAAATTTAGCCTCTTTTCCTGTTTGTAGAAAACACAAACAGTTTCCAGCTATTTCAGATATAGCAGTTCAATACCAGTTTAGATTTATTTATTTATTTAAGATTTCAAACACTGTGGATTGATTGCAGTTGTTCTCTCAGAGTATGAGATACTTGTTCATTCTGTGTTAGCTAGCTGGAAGTGATTAGGTAAGTCACTTGGTATTGTCTCTCACTCCTGGTTAGATAAGATTGCCGGCTCTTGCAGTAGAAACATCCATATTTGCATGTGCAAAATTAAAATTTGTTTTCCACCAATACCTCTTTCAAAATCCCCTGAAATTCATTCTCTGTGAATGGTGGTGCCGGTAAAACTAAGCCTCCTGCATTTCAATGAAACCTAGACATAGAAGACTATGGCTGAAACAAATCCATTTAAAATTATGACTGAATATCTGCAGAACATTTCTTCAGTATTCATGTTTCTCTAATAGGCAAGTGCTCGTTGTCTCTTTGAGACCTGTCCTGTAATCTCAAGCTTGACACCTCTCCTATTCAGTGTGTGCATGAGGTGAGATCATGAAGCAATCTGGAATGAGGTGCCATCAGTTTGCTGCTGACCCCCAGCTCTGTCTTTCTTTCTCATCTGGGCCAGGCCCTGCAATCAGAGTTCTTTCCAGTGCCTGGCTGCAGCTGGGGTTTGGATGCGGTGAACCAGCTGAAGTTGAATCCAGACTAGACAGAGATGATGGAGGAGGGCAGACAGCTTGAATTGGCGTGGGGGACGGAATTGGGATACCTATCACTAGTGGAGTTCAACCTTATCATGCAGGTGCACAGACTTGGGGTACTCCTGAATTCTCTGCTGCATCTGGCTCTTTAGGCAGCAGCAGTGGCTAGAAGCACCTTTCATCAACTCCATCTGGTGAGAAGGGTGCAACCCCATGTTTCAGATTCAGATCTGGTCATCATCATTCATGGCTTCACAGCTTCAAGTCTAGGGGCTGCCCTTGATGACTGTACAAAGCTACAGCTGGTTCGGGACACAGCAGCCCACCTTCTGATGAGGATGGGTCTGAAACTTCTGTGCTCCACAGTCTGCACAGTCTCCCAATAGTTTTCCAGGTACAATTCAAGGTGCTGGGTTTGACCTAAGGGACTGCCTTCTAGCTTATGCCCCATCACAATCCATAAGGTCAGCTGAGAGAAACCTCCTGCAAGTATCAGTGTGCCAAGTTCACTTGACTGAAACTGGTCTGAGCCAATGCTCTTCAGCTCTGCAACTCCCTCCCCCTTGAGGCCCTTGAAGCCTGGAAATCTTCTGGAAACACTGTAAGACCTTCCTGTTAGGGCAGGTATTTAGTAAGCAAGGCAAAGCTGGTCTTTTGTTTGGGAGGTTGTTATATTTTATGTTAATGCTCTAATTGCTTTGCAAGCTATTTTATTCTCTTACTGTAAGCCACCCTGACCCTTTGTTTGGAAGGACAGAAAATACATCTAATCAATAAGTATCATATATAAATATAGAGGCAATGAAGACAGGCAATTATTGACAGCTATTATGTTTTATGATAAACAGAAAATATCAAGTCACCTGCACTACCCTACTCAATACATTCCTGTTGAAAGGTTTTTAGGAAAAAGCAAATCTGAAGCTATTTCTAATAATATTACTTCTGTAGCTAAGGGGTAAAATCCTGGCCTCACTAGAGTCAGTGGGAGGTTTCCAGTAGACTTCAGTGGGGCTAGCATTTCACCAAAGAGGCTGACCTCTGTGAAGTTGGTACCCCAACGCACAGAGCTGTCGGCAGGTTTCCTTCTACGTGTTATGAAACTTATAGAAATCCTATAGACTTTGCTTTCTTCTGCAATAGTCACTGCCACTGTCTGCTATATGTGCTACAGGTTAAAAGCTTTATATGCGTGCTAAGTATTGTTATCATCTTAAATATTAGCATTTTCAGAAGTATTTCCCAGAAGAGCAGAAATCCAAAGAATCTAGATCGCAGGGTCAAAGAATACCGAGTGGCTGACAGGATAATAGCAGTAGAATTATTTCTTATGGAAAGCTGGTTGGGCCCCCTACTACTTTTGATAATTCAGAGGTAAGGGAAGATTTGGAGGATGCCCCTGGGTACAGCTCCATCTCTATTCAGAAAGAAACAGTAAAAAAAAAGTCAACACAATTAAATTCCCATTCATGGTTGTTAGAGGAAAAGGTGCATTTATAGTAATACAGAGATCGTGAGTCCTGTTAGCAGAACAGCATACACCTGATACTTAAAAAAAATACATATACAAGTTTTCCATAAGTGCCATTTTTGGAACTCTCATGTTTTGCCAGAGGTAGGCCTCACCTCTTTCTTTTTATGTGACAAACATGCCTGTACACCTGGCAAGCAGCAAGCTGTGTTCTTAGACAGGGGGTGGATTAGGTTACAGGTTGGGGGGGGTGGTATTCTCATGAGGCATGTCTGAATTATTTTTAAGAAGAAAAGCTTCAAATAGAACTGTAACCTGATGTTTTTGAAATGTCTAGGCATGCTTAAAGAGCCCTGCTATTTGATTTCTCTCTACTTAAGAGAATTTTAAATCCTCAGTAAATAACTCCTGCTCTTCAAGTACTCTACAAACTAACATCACATGATCAAAATGCAGACAAGCCCTTACTCGTGGTACACCTTCCAAATAGTTCAAAAAATGAGAGGAAGGGAGGGAAAAATATTCTTACCCCCTAAAGCAAAGCAAGCCCAGCTTCTGACAACAGCAGTTGGAAAGGGCCAAATTCTGCCCTGAGGTTGCATGTGGGTAGCCACAGTGATGTCACTAGGATTGCATGTGTGTAACTTGAGGGCAAAACTTGAAATCTGTGGAAGAGGATTTCCACAAAACTGAGTGTGCCTCTTTCTCATTTCTTCCTTCATTGTTGTTAACTGCAGGATAACAGTCCTTCTCACCTTGAAAGAAATACATGTGCACCAACACAGACTTGGCAATAATAGACAAGAGGGGTAGGGAGAAGGCATTTGGGGAAGCAGAAAGCTAATGGGCTATTGGGGAAGCCTAACTAATAAATGAGGAAATTCCTCTCCCGTCTTCCTAAGGCTGCGATCTATAGCCACTGGTGCTGATAAGAAAGCACTTCCTCAAAGCCAAGGCTGTAGGAATCATCAGGTCTGTGGTTGGAGAGGTACTGGGGGCTGAAGTACTGCATGGGTTGAGCAGCACTAGGGGTTCCCTCTAGGCATGAGAACAAACATGTATTTAAAAAGAAAACAAAAGGCAGTGAGTGCAGAGCCCCAGCCTGATAAGCCTTAGTCATGCTGAAGTTAACCCTATAAAGAGGCAAGTATTTTATACACTGCCAGAATCATATTTAAAGCCCTTGAAAAATGTAACACTGCTGATGCAAGGCCTGGAAGCATACTGGCAGTTTTGCCTTCTAGATTAGCTCCCTCTAGCACTTTTCTCTGCTATCTCTGTTATAAATAGAAATTAGCTGAGGGCAGAGAGCTAGGAGAGAAAACAGGAGCCATAGGACACTGCTATAAACTACCAGGCAATGTGGCTACTCAGCACGCTGCAGCTACCACGAGAATGTAAATAAGAACATAAGAACTGCCATTTACTGAGTCATACCATAGCTCCATTTTGCCCAATATCCTGTTTCATAGTTTCATAGCTGGTAGGGTCAGAAGGGACCTGAGCAGATCATCTAGTCCGAACCCCTGCCATGGGCAGGAAAGAGTACTGGGGTCAAATGACCCCAGCTAGGTGTCTATCTAGCCTCCTTTTGAAGACCCCCAGGGTAGGAGCGAGCACCACTTGGAACTTGGAAGTTGGTTCCAGATCCTAGCCGCTGACTGTGACGTAGTGCCTCCTGATGTCTAGCCTGAATCTACTGTCCTTCAACGTATGGCCGTTATTCCTCGTTACTCCTGGTAGTGCTCAGGGGAACAGGGACTCTCCCATTGCCTGCTGGTCCCCCTTGGTCAATTTGTAGATGGCCACCAGATCCCCTCTCAGCCCTTCTCTTGTGGAGGCTGAACAGGTTCAGGTCCCGTAGTCTCCTCTCGTAGGGCCTGCCTTGCTGCCCCCTGATCATGCAAGTGGCCCTCCTCTGGACCCTCTCAATACTGTCCACATCCCTCCTGAAGTGCAGCACCCAGAACTGGACGCAGTACTGCAACTGTGGCCTAACCAATGTCGCATAGAGGGGAAGGATCACCTCCTTGGACCTGCTCATGATGCATCTATGGATGCATGACAAGGTGTGGTTAGCCTTCCTGACTATGTCCCTACATTGTCAGCCCATATTTATCTTGGAGTCAGTGATGACTCCAAGTTCCTTTTCTGCCTCTGTGCTGATGAGAAGGGAGTTCCCCAGCCTGTAGATGTGCTGCTGGTTCTTCCTCCTCAGGTGCATCACCTTGCACTTGTCAGGATTGAAGCCCATACTGTTCTCATCCACCCACCCCTGTAACCTGTCCAGATCTGATTGCAGCCTGTCCCTCTCCTCTAGTGTGCCCACTTCTCCCCACATCATAGTGTCATCCATGAATTTGAACAAGGTGCTTTTCACACCCTCGTCCAAGTCGCTGATGAAGAGGTTGAACAGTGTGGACCCAAGGACTGAGCCCTGGGGAACCCCACGGCCTACACATCCCTCCAGGTTGAAAATGACCCATCCACCACCACATCCTGGGTGCAGCCCTCCAGCCAATTAGCGAGCCATCTGACTGTGTAGGCATCGACACCACAGTCACCTAATTTTTTCATGAGAATGGGGTGAGAGACAGTGTTGAAGGCCTTCCTAAAGTCCAGAAAGACTACATCCACTGCTACCCCTGCATCCAAGGATTTTGTGACCTGGTCAAAGAAGGCCACCACGTTGGTCTAACAGGACCTGCCGCTAATGACCCACGTTAGTTGCCCTAAGCCCCTGCTTGCCCCTTGCAGATGTGCACCTGGATAATTTTCTCAAAGAGCTTTCCCAGGACTGAGGTAAGACTAACGGGTCTATAGTTTCCTGGGTCCTCCTTCCTCCCTTTTTTGAAAATGGGAACCACACTGGCTCTTTTCCAGTCCTCTGGCACCTCGCCAGAGCACCATGAGTGATTGTAAAGCCATGCCAAGGGTCCCGCAATGACTTCTGCTAATTCCTTCAGCACTGTGGGATGGAGATCGTCAGGACCTGCTGATTTGAACATGTCTAGTCCTGCCAGAAGTTCCCTAACTAGGTCCTCACTGACCCTGGGCCTGGCTGTGCCTCCCCTGGGACCATCAGGGATCCCGGTGGGGGGGATGACCTGGTCCCTGCTCAGAAAAATGGAGGCAAAGAAATTGTTAAAGAGATTAGCTTTGTTATCTGGTGCGACCACCAGCTTTCCTAGCATGTCCTGCAGGGGCCCCACGGTACTCAGTGCCTTCTTTTCACCCCCTATTTATTTAAAAAAGGACTTCCTGTTATCTTTGATCTGGGTCGCTAGTCCCAGTTCCATCTCCACCTTAGCCTTCCTAACAGCACCCCTACAATCTCGAGCCAAGGAGGTGTAATCCTCCCTGGTGATGGCCCCTCCCTTCCATTGGGTGTACACCTTCTTTTTAGCTATAAGACATTCCTGGATGCTTTTGGTGAGCCATGGGGGCTTTTGAGCACTCTTGCCCCCTTTGATGTGCATTGGGATTGTCACCCTTTGGGCTTGAAGGATCATCTCCTTAAGGAATGACCACTCTTCTTGGACTCCCAACTCCCCACCCTTCCGGGACCTCAGAGCCTCCCCAACTAGTCTCCTTACCTCATTGAAATCTGCCTTCCTGAAGCCCAGGGCTGCTGCCTTGCTGCGGGCCTTTGACACCCTGCGCTGGATGGTAAATTCCAGTAGGCAATGATCGCTAACGCCCAGGTGGTCAAGCGCCCACAGTCCCCTCACCAAGTCGTTGCCTATGGCCAGGACCAGGTCCAACAAGGCATTTCCCCTAGTGGAACTATGCACCTCCTGGGTTAGATGGAAGTCCTGTAACTTGGCTAGAAACCTACGTGAGTGGTCAGACCTGGCTGAGTGCTCTTCCCAGCAAATGTCTGGATAGTTTAGGTCACCCATGATCACCACATCTTTTGACTTAACTGCCTCTGCAAGCTGACCTGAGAATCCTTGATCTATCCCTCCTGTACAACTTAAAGCCCTTGATGTTCACTGCCCAGTTGTGTGTTGGATCCCACCAACTCCTGTGCTTGATAGGTACTGGTTAATCTTTTCTCCAAGAATTTGTCCAGTCTCTTTTTCAGTGTGGCTAAACTGTCAGCTTCCACAGAATCTTGTGGCAATGAGTTCCATACTTTAAGGCTAAGTGCAGATGGTCAAAAAGTCTGAGGCTGAATTGATTCAATCTTCTCAGGTTAGTCTAAGCTACATAGATTGAACTGATAAACAAATGAGCAGACATTCATTTTGATTCCAGAAATGCAGGCACATGCCTACAGTGGCCCAGGTCAGAAGCTGGGGGGTACCAGAGCATGCATCCCTGCTGGGCAGGAGCAGACAGCTTGGGCCAAGGCTAGCCTGCCCACCCTGCAAGGGGGGGATTGTGGGTGAGGTGCAAAGCATCCTGGGATGCTGGGGGACTTTGAGTTAACTTGATTCTGGAGGGGATATGGGTCAGAAGTTCAATAAACTGATTTAAGCTAAATCAGTTAAGTCTGATACCAGATCCATCCACATTTATCTTAAACCAGTTTTGGCTGTTTTGTAAGTGGTCTGTGTGCACTGACCTTCTGTGGTGTTACAGATTTTAACTGGTTTCAGTTAGGGCATTTATAGTAATGCTCTGGGAGTGCAGGGGGAGGCACTTTAATTAGAGCAGCTCCAAGATCCACTCTAATTAAAGCACCTGGAGTATCACATGTATCAGCCTCTCAATGCTGAAAAATGGTGGCAGGGGCATTTTAACTTCAAACGAGTTTTACGTAAAGTGCCTCTTCTGCCATTTTTCAGTGCAGGGACACTGATACATGACACTAGCATCTGCTGGAATCAGTAATTGCCACACTCCAGCAGGCTTGATTAATCACATCTGCTCCAACGCACCATAATTACAGCATGTCAGAGCAGCCTCTCTGCACATGTATAGGCACCCTTATACTGGTGTGTGTGTAATTTTTGTTGCTAGCCTAATTGTACTCTATTCAAAAATGAACTTCTTCTTGTTGTTTTAAACTTACTACCTACTAGTTTCATTTTTTGCCCCCTAGTACTTTTATCGCAAGAGATAAGTAAATAATAAATCTCTATTAGCTTTCTATTCACCATTTAGTATTTCGTAAACCCTTATCTGTCACTGGAGGCAATCAGCAGGGTGGAGAGGTATATGGAAGTCTCCCCAGAGCTAAGGGCCCATTGTGTATTCCTTGCATTTCCCTTACAGATATTTCAGAAGGGAATAAAGTGCGCTTGTGTATGCCCTAAGGAAAAATAACAACCCACTGATGGAACTGTCTCAGCAGCAACAACGAGGGTCAGCTCAGAAAGGAAGTGTTTGTGCCAAATAACACAGATTATTTATAATGAATGTAAACTGTTGTACTGCTGACCAGATTTCAGATACACTTCCATCTAGAGAATATACCGGCTACAGCACCTTAGCACTCAGCTACAGCTGCTTAGCCCTGGTCTCATAAATATTTTCCATACATTTAGAATACAGTGTAAACTTCAACATTAATGGAACATTAGGCTGAAATATGAACCCACAATGGTCAGGATAGGAAGTCTACCTCACTGTTTGTTCCCCTTTCCCCCACACCCTTTGTTTTTTTACACGTCACCCTATTTTTATCTTCTTTGCAGTTACTCTAAAAGCAGAAAGGTGAAATGATTCTTATAAATTGCCTTAATCCTCCCTCACTCTTTTATCCTATGCGCACATTTATTTTTATTTTTTTTTATGACAACTTTAACACTGAGGTGTACAAGAAAGCAAGGGAAGAATGGAGGAGCAGAGTATCATTTGACAGCCTTCTAAACAGCTCTGATATGTTTTGGGGTTTGTTCTCTCCTCTCTTGCCACCACTACCAGCTATGGATCTTGGCTACTTGTCTCATCTTCCCACAACATACACTATATGTAAATCAGACCAAAGGCAGGAAACAGACTTCACACTGCAGTGTCCACCCCAATGAGGACAATCCTGAGTGGGACAAAGTTTTTTATATTAAAGTAAAAAAGTGGGAAGTAATTCCTTCAACATTGGTAGGGTTTTAAATCATTACCAATAGCATTGAAGCAACCGGCAGACAGACCCAAGGAGAATCTTACCCTAAATACCTTCATTTTAAAAATACTATGCTGAAAAATGTATTATAATGGTAACACAAGTAATGTTCAAGAAAAGATCCATAAATCATCATCAGTGGGTCATAAGCTTCAAACTGTGCATTCATCTCAGCAGTTTCATTAGAATAGAATAATGCTTTTCCCTTACTGAGAAGTCACAGGACTAATTCTGAGGTAACAAATTGTTCTTTTGTTTCAGTGCTAGTTAGTAATTTCACTGACAGCTCTGAAATAAAAAATAGACTTGTCATATGTTGTCTAGAAGTGGGTAAGTTGAGGAATGATGAAGATGATGCCACACTTACTGAGGCGTTCCGGTTGGCATCAGAGGAATGTGTTATGCTGGCTGAAGATAACTTTGCTGGTTATTAATGGATTCAAAAACAAACCGTCTCATCTGGATCTTAGCTTCTAACAGCTACTTACAGATTTCAGTGCTGCGCTTACTGTGCAAGACTCAGATGTTGAGTGATAGCTATTACAAATGTATTTAGGACAATACTTTGATAACAGGAAATTATTGATACAATGTAAATTTGCTTAAATATCACTCCTTATGCATGTATACTATCAACATTTTCAGCTCACTTGACTGTGACCATTTCTTACCAATTGCTATGCCCATGTAAAATAACCCATGTGACATATCCTGTTGAGGGCTTATCCTGAGCCCATATATAGGGACTGGCTTGTAACATCTCTTTACTCCTTGAACGTTATTCTTGTTTGAATTAGCTACCAAAATGAAAAAAAAAGGGTGAGTCCCAGTTACTTTAAGAACCAGTTTTTCCCTGACATGGACATGTAGAGCTCTGATTGCCTTTAATGTGAGATTTCTGGAGGTATCTGAAAGAGATTATGGAATGACAGTTCATTACTACATCAGTCTCTTTCTGAAGACTGTCTTTCTGATGCTATCCCCTCTCCCTATCCTTTACTTCCAACCTTCTTTGTCCCCCCCGGGTGTACTGGTGGGACTGTTATATAGACAAGAAACTCTGGTTTTATCCACCATATCATCTAAGTTTGTCTAAAGTGTTTAAAAGGTTTCTTGGTTTCCATTTTTACAGGTGTTGGAGTCAATCATGCATTTGCCTAAGTCAATGCCAAAATTCCCATTAATGATGGGAACAAGATAGGGCCCTTTGTTGCCATGAATAGAGTTTTAGGAGAGGTTGTAAACTCTATAAAAAACAATGGCGTGTCATACAATATTAAGTACTAACAAATCAGTCTAGTCATTTTCTTATGCTCACTATAAAAAGTGATATGGCCTTCACTATAGCAAACATTAAAACTAATGATAAAGTATGATACATTCAGTTCTGGCCTTGAAAGTCTTGAGCTACTACAGCTGCTAAAGCCTCATACTACTTCAGGAACCAGAACCTGTTGATAACTAGCTAGCTATTTTCTCTGATAATTAGCTGTTTGCTGAATACATACAACACCACTACAGAGTTGCTTTATCCAATCAGAATATATTTTCTTCCGACCATAGACAGTTCCCTGATCATTGCTTGGTTGTAGTTGTCTTATGAATATTCATCACGTACCAATGCTATGAATATACATATCTGTTTTGATTAGTGTCCAGACTATATCTGGTGTGACTGGTTGCCCTACCCAGGACTTCAAAGCAGTTTGTTTAACAAAGTCATCATTTATCCATCTTTGAACAGGAAGCAGACAACTCAAAAATGTACACAATGAAAAATATCATACCAAAAAGGAAAGAAAGTTGACTGTCAAATTTCAGGAAGAGAAATATTATTAAGAAAAGTAATTAAAAATAAAAATTTCAGCTTGGTTACATACTGCAGATGGGCTATGTATGACTGCATGGCATGTAATTGCCCAGCAGGAAGCAAAAGCTCATGGCAATGAACCTGAGCATTACGATTTATTTGCAGGGTTGGGCCCGTGATAAGACTCATTTCCAGAAATTGTAAAATTGATACAATCCACCCCCTTCAGCCACCTCATTTTCAGTTTAATGTTTTACATTTGTATGCACAGACTATGTTAAGTGAAAGTGTTTTCTTCACGGCTTATAAAGGAATGCCATCGCATAGTTTTAGGTCCAAAGTGTTAGATGTTCACGATTTTAAAAAGTATATAGGTTCTTTGTATGGGCTTGTGCATGTGTATATGCATGGGCGCATGCACACAAGATTTACATCTTTTACATATTTAGATAGTGATCCTACAAAGAATCACATGTATATTTAACCTTGCACAAACAAAGAGAAATTAATTGGGCTTTATGTCCAAATTCTACAATGCCACAGCACCTTATGCTGATACAGAATCCCTGTGACTTTACAGAGACCAACTAAAATGAATGGGACTCTGTTGCAGGCACAGGTGTCAGCACACATTTCAACAGTATTAGAGCGACAGGTCCCAAGTCAGTAAAGGGTTTATACACATGATTGAGACCACTCAGGCTTAGTGGGATTTAGTGCTAAAGTTAATCAGGTGCATAAATTCTGTGGTGAATTAGGTCCTCAGTGAACAAGTCCCAGTTAGGAATAAATACAAATGTGTGCACAATTATTTAAAAAGTACAATTAAGGATTTTTTTTAAATTAATTATTCACCTAGCAGTGCTCAAAACAGGTATATTAGTACTGTGTCACTTTCTAGAACAACAAATGTAGCATCTGTCAACCTGATGAAAGCCTTTGACACTGTCAGCAGAGCAGGTTTGTTCAAGGTCCTGGTAAAGACTGGATGCCCCCCAACATTACTCAGCATGATACTGTCCTTCCATTAAAATATTCAGGCCACAGTTCAGTTTGAGAGATCAACATCTGACAGGTTTGAGATGAAGAGTAGAGTGAAGCAGGGTTGTATTCTGGCACCCACACTCTTTGGCATCTTCTTTCTGTGGTGCTGTACTATGCTTATGATGGCTTGGGGAAAGGCATATAACTTCACATAAGACCAGATGGCAAACTCTACAATCTATCACGTCTAAAGGCCAAGACAAAAGTGAGGCCCATACTTATTAGGGAGCTTCTTTTGGCTGATGATGCTGCACTCAATGCCTATTAAGAAGGCCAACTACAAATACTTGTGTATCACCTCTCACATGCTTGCAGGATTCTTGCCCTGACCATCAGCATCAAGGAGACTGTGGTCCTAAGACAAGATGTTCACCAGTCACCATCTATCAGCCTTGGCAACACACCTCTTAAGGCAGTGAACAAGTTCTGTTCCATTGATCCAGAATGAACGGCAACTTATCACTGGATAAAGTGCTATATGTACACATTGGAAAGCCAGCTACCACTTTCAGTAAGGTCTCCAAACAAGTCTGGAACAATACAAAACTCACTATCAAAGCTCAGCTGCTTGTGAATAAAGCCTGTGTCCTTGGTGTCCTTATGTATAGCAGTGAGACATGGTCAACATAAACATATCAAGAAAAGAATCTGAACAGCTTCCACCTACACTGTCTATGGCACATTCTTGACATCATGCAGAAGACAGGATCACCAACACAGAGGTCATCGCCAAAGCCAACCTGCCAACCATCAGTGCACTACTCAAACAGTAGCACCTATGCTGGCTTAGCCATCTTTGCAGGCTGGAAGATGGGCACATCCTGAAAGCCAGCCTGTATGGACAAATTGCAGATGGGGGGAGAAGAGTAGGGTTCCCAAAATTGCACTTCAAAGATGTCTGCAAGAAGGACTTTTGAATTGACAGAAATCTTTGAGAGGCCTTAGCCTCAGACAGGACAAAGTGGCACTCCCTTCTCAATCATGGAGTCCAACATCTCAAGAAATGTGCACTTGAACTACAACAGAAATGTGACTGCAGGAAACAGCCCAGCAGTACAGAAGCCCCTAACGCCATGTACACTGGTGACCACTGTGTCAGGACCTGTAAGTCTAACATTGATCTTTACAGCCACAAGAAAAAATACACCACCAGTCAACTGAATAGCTGCAATATCCACCATCACTCACTGCTGAATAGATGCCATATACTTTTTAGAACCAGAAAGTGAACTATGAACCTGACTAATCATATTTTGACTAGTCTAAACCTTTGCTACATCTGCATTAAATCTTACTATTGCTGCTGTTGGGACCAACCATGGATTGGGGCATAGCATGAGTAGGGTAGGGACATTTTTACCTTTAGGTCATCCACCTTGTTTTTTTTCCCACTGTGGAGGCAAGAATGCTATTCTTACATTTTAATAATTCTATTGAAATGAGTAAATGTAAAAAGCCAGGGTACAAGAACCATTTGAAATTCTCCATTTCATTGTGCCAGCTCCAACTAAAATCACTTTTCAGTGATTCTTCCTTGACATCACAATCTTACCAAAGGAAGACTGGAACCTATTGGTGCACAACCATCTTGAAAATGTTAAGGGGTACAGAAGGAAGTACCTGCTACCATCATGGATTCTTTAGACATGCAGAGCAAGAGAGACAAAGATTGGTCAAGCAACAAGGCATTCATACTGATAGAAACTTCAATCTAAAACCCTTAGATAACCCTACCGTCAGTAAACAGGTCACACACAAAGACCACTTTTAATTCCCCATCTAAACTATTGTATATACCCAATTCAAAACCAAACCTTCCATCATGCAGCTGCCATCCAATTTCAACAATCTTTGCTGTCACCACATCCCTCAGGCTCTAATGCTAAGAGCCCCCGCCTGTCACATATGAAGACAGTAGTTGAACTCCTTAAAGGTAAGAAGAACTTTACAAATCTGTACTTCTGTGTAATTATTTCCCTGTGTAATAGCAATAATGTGTGGCCTGAATAGAGTGCTCACAATTAATGGTTTTCGGTCTGGTAGGTACTTCATCTGGCAGCCATTTATTGCCTCATATACTAATGATCATACATTAATGCTTAATTATGCTGAAATGAAATAGGCTCATCCAATCAGATGCTACAGAGTTGCTGATTCACAATGCATATTGGATTTTAGTGACTATTCAGGAGTATGAAGGTTTCCCTGTGCTGCTATTAGATACAAGCTGTATGCTGGCTTTGGTAACCATGCAGTGTGTATAATAACCATGAACTCTGACTTCTTAAACTATGAGCATGTCTACACAAGACATTTACTGTAGAGTAATTAGCTCTGCAGTAAACATCAGGTGTTTGTATGTGCACCCCTATTAGGCTGGAGTAAACTAATTAACTCTGCAGCAGGATAGCACAAATACATGTAGATTCTACCCCAGTTGGCTAGGGCCTAAGGGTGCTTCAGTGTGGGGACTGCCTACTGGCTAGCCCTATGCTGAAGCACCCTCAGGCCCTAGCTAGCCCCTCCTCAGCATATTCAGCCGGGAGGGAGCAGCCTCAGGCTTGAAGGCTGACCCGTGGGGCCCCCTGCCAGCTGGGGCTGCTTCAACCAGGCTCAACATGCTGTGGTCGCAGGCAACAGGAATTTATTGCTTTGCATTAATTGCACATGTAGAAGTGCCCTGTGCCCTGTAATGGTCAATCCCAAATTCTCAGCATGCCCAGTTGACAAAAGAATTACATTTTCAAATGCATTGACTTATTTATAATGTATCTCTACAACACAGTACCTTATTCATGCTTCCTGTTAATAGTACTACTCTCTATTCATAAGCCATTTTCCATCCATAGATCTCAAGGTGCTTTCCAAAAGAACTAGATGGAACATTTTACCAAAATATGCTGTTTGGCTGGATTTGAAACATTTCACAGAGACATATCAATGTCCACAAACTTTCATTGTTTTCTGGATCCAGGGGAAAGAAGAAGGAATACACACACACACACACACACACACACACACACACACACACACACTTTAAACAAAATAATTCATAGTGCTCTGTTTTTATTCCAATTTCTGAAAACTAGTTTCTGAAACCCAAATGCTGCTCTGAAGTAGAAGTATAATCCTACAGTCCAATCCATTAGGCATCATAGTCTCCATTTTATAGATTTTAGAGAAACTATGGTCAGAGCTAGGAACAGAATCCAGGACTCCCATCTGTAAAGCCAGTGCTCTCTCCACTGAATACTGTTGCCTCCTTCTTTGTTAACATGTCAAAAACCATACAGTGTACTGATTAATACTTTGGCCTTGGAGTTCCTTTGGCCAAGATTTAGATATTGCTTCATAAACAATCAGCACCCTCAAGCTGTCATCAAAATATGTCATCATAAAAGTTACTGAAGCAATATAAAAACACTTGCAGTACTAATGGATCAAGTTCCATGACACAGTCCTATTAAAGGCACCATAGTTGTGTGGGTGTAACTTCATTGCCAGACTCCTTATGGTATAGCTCTTACTGCATAACATAAAAACAGCAATAGAGGTATAGACCCTTTTTCAGAAAAGAATAGATTTTTTAACAAATCTGCTTCAGGTGTACTAACCAGTAGGGGTGTGCGAAATGGGCCCTACCCGATTTGAATTCGGATTCTGCCCTAATCAGGGACAGTGATTCAATTAATTGATTTGGATCACTGTCCCTGATTTGATTTGGCCAAATCTGAATCTGAAGATTCAATGCTGGTTGAGAGAATTAGTGATTCGGCCATAGACACAGCTTTAAATGATTTTTCTACATACCTCGAGGTACCAGTGCGACTTGTAAACACCCAACACTGTTGGGGTACATGGAGCGTCCCACAGGAGTGCAGGGGGGCCCTCCACATGCTCAGTGGCAAACCTGCAAGTGGGCCAGAAGTAGTTCTAGTCCAATTCTGGGTCCACTGGAAAGTGTGCCAGCCCTCCCCCCCCGCCCCCATGGCTCCCCAGCTCAGCAATCAGCTTCAGAGAGACCCCAGGTGCCTCCCCCAGGCCCAGGAGGCACCAGGTGCCGAGCCGGGAAAACATGGGGGGGCCCCCTGCATGCTCTCTGGCGGACCCAGAAGTGGACCAGAAGTGCATCTGGTCCACTTCCAGGTTTGTTGCTGAGCACTCTGAGGAGCCTTCCGCACTTCTGTGGGACACTCCATCTGCCCCAGCATTGCAGCATTCATGAGCTGCCTGCTACCTAGAGGTACATAGAAAAAACATATAAAAGCTGTGTCTATGTCCAGATCGCCGAATCTTTCCAAATCTCTCCAAATCAATTTGGAGGGTTCAGATTCGATTCAGAGAGATTAAAAGGTCCTATGATTCAATTTGGATTTGGAGATTCAGCCACCGAATCGGGCCAAATCTTGCCAAATCGAATCAGGGACTGAAGCTTTGCACAGCCCTACTAACTAGATGAAGTCTATTGACTGATTAGCTAATCTCCCTGGAATGATGGCTTCAAATGTCAGTAGGATCACCACAATTTTTCATTGCTGGAAGTATACTAAATCTTGTTTTTCATTGACCTACACCTTGTGTAGTCCTTTATGCCTAAGCAAAATGGTTCTTAAATGGTACCCTCTAATTTGGTAGGACTTGACATAAGTGTGAATGACAGGTGGGGACTTCAGCCCTCCAAGTCACTGAAGTTAATAGGTTCCAGGTGAGACTTTAAAAATAGAAACCTGCACTGAGTAGACATTATTGGTCTTATGTTTTAAAGAACTGGTCTCTTCTTTTCATAAGAAAAGGGATGGTTTCTGACATCCAAGACAAAAGTTTTCTTTCTTTCACATTGCTGCATACTCTTTAGCAGATAATGGCTGCTGTGTCTCTGCAGATGGCAGCATTTCAGTGGCACTTGCTGAATTCAGCTTGTAAAGAGCTTTGTGAATGTCCGTATGGGAAGAGCTGCATACATGTAAATAATATTACCATGCAAGGGGTAAATAATCTGTTGAGAAACATTAACCCAGATTAAATGACAGATAAGATTTTGTCATCTCAGTTTTATAGAAGTGGCAAGGAAGATTATGTGTTGATTTGCAACTTGCCTAAACCAACTGGAACAATGGGGGTGGGTAGTTTGGGGTATAAATCAGTTTAAAATAAGCTCAGTATCTTTTTCAGCTTATGACTCACTAACAGAGTTTTTACATGAATTTGATTACAATTTTATTGCGTGACGGATTTCCCTGCATCTATTTCACAGATATCAACCTTTTAAATTTTATTTAATTTGTATTGATTTTTGCTGCACTTTTATAAGCAGACATCACACATCTGAGCACACACAAAAATGATTACTTAAGTGATGATTTAAAAATAATGGATGTACATTAGCACATAAATGATTAATTCTTCTTTGTGAGTACAAGCATCCAGGCTATGGCTGAGTAAAATATTGATGGTACAAAGGAAATGAGCTGTTTCTTAATTTAGTTTTGTTCTGGTAATGTGTAACTAATGTTGCTTCCTTCTAGCGATATGCATTTAGTGACCCTTTTAAATTTTAATACCTAGTGATAGCTAAACTAATAGCTGCATGAGGATATACAGAGGTGAATTTAAAAACTACATATATTTTGGCATACATTGATTTGGGACCCTCTCTAGCACATATAATACATAAAAGCTACAAAAGGACCCAGGTGAAGATGCTAGCCCTGAGTTGGTAGGAAGCTGAGGTTAACCTCTTGCTAACCTTTTGATTGAGATACATAATTATGCTGGAACTACTGAATAGTGAAGACTTAGTTTTACTGTGCATCCCTCTCTTCATAGAACACAAATCCCAGTTTACTGAGACCTGGATATGTACCTAAAGCAGCTCAAAGTGACTTTTTCTGGGGTCAAGAGAACAGCGGGGGCATATTTTCTAAACCACAGACATGGACCCACTTCACCACTTGACAATTTGGACATGTTTATATTTCACAGTCATATCACAAGATTGGCGCTCAGGTCTGAGCACTCAGGTTAGCCTAGCCTGAGTATGAGCATTCCCACAGAAAACCCGTACTCACATTAGTGTCTCTTCACTGGCTCTGCAGTGTCTGGAAGAAAGTCCCATGGCACTTTACGCGGAGATTCTTGAGGATTCTTTTCCAGACAATTGCCTCAATTGTTGGAAAACCTGTCTGTCCCTTGGCAAGATTAAGGGAAGAGTATTGGAAGACTAGAAGCATTCAAGTGAGCCTAACTGAATCCTTATTGCAAAAAAAAGGCAAATTCCATCTTTAGTTAATGCAGAACTCAGGGTTAAATCCATGTATCCAGCCATGCAAAAAGCAGGAGTCCAAAATCCAAATAAGCACTTGTTTGAGTCCATCATGTATGGATGGTAGCAGGGGTGGCAGGGCACAAACACATGTAGGAACATGAGAGGAGACTAAAGGATAGACATAATCTCTGATATTTCTGGATAGGAATCCACCTCCTGTTAGGCAAGGTTGATATACCAACTGATTCTTTGGCATGCCTACCCTTTTACCCATCTGTTAGGATGGCACTTTGCCTATTGATGTGATCATATGCCAATTTTCACTTGGAAGAGGTGCCTTCTAACAATGGGTTTAGAAAAGCAGCATGTTGATGACAAGAACTGACACTTCTTTCTTCAATAGGCTATTTTTGAAAAAGGAGCATTTGTTGGCAACCAGTGCAAAGGCCTAAATCTGCTTCTATTCGGTCAGTTGCAAAAGATGTCATTCACTACAATAGTGAAGGATTGGGCCAAAAAAATAAAGCCATTGCAAGGGACAATTTCTGTTTGCCCATGTAGGTCCTATACTCAGATATCTATTATGTTTTCTTTATCCAGGACTGCCTGGGTGCTTGGCATTTTGCAGGTAGAGAAGGGAAAGTCTGGTATATTTGTTTTGAAATAAAGGGTGTTTGCTTTACTGAATTTTAAACCAGGATCTTCTGATATTTTCTAGTACTGCATGCTGGATTATGGCAATCCTGACAATACATTCTGAGGGGAACGGTATGAGGTTGCCTCCTAAAAGTGGCAGAAGATCATCCCTTTTAGCTTAGAAGAGGAAAGAAAGTTCTTCATAATATCTCAGTACATATCAAGGAACTTTTTGTCCTCAAAATTGTAAACTAAGAGATAACTTAGACATTGACATTCATGATCTGCTCGGGTCCCTTCCAACCCTATCAACTATGAAAGTATGAAACTATGACATATATCCATCCATTGCACCTAGTTAGTTGGTGTTGGATATACTGTTTCCCCACTATGTTTTGTATATTATCTTCCAACATTATGAAGTTAAAACCTGGCCCAAAGTTCTCTCCTCCTTTCCTCTGCCAGAACAGAGCTGTCCTAGCTGGAGTTTCCAGGTTGCAATAAACCAACCATTCCTATGCTTTATAATACATGCTTTCCCACACAAGACCCAGTGGGTATTTGTGGCTGAGTTAAGAAGAGAAGAAGGGGACACTACTATCCAGTAGGCCTTGACCAATGAAATTGCACGTAAGTGACCACTCCAGCTCATGAAATTTAGCTTTGAGGACCCTCTGTATCAGTGGAGGCTAACCTTTTTGGCAGACATGCCACAAATTAACCCGTACGCTTCCCAGGTGCCAGTCCAATCCCTTTCCACGACCTGATCTTAGAATCATAGAGGAGGAGGGCTAGAAGAGACTTCCAGAAATCATCTAGTCCAACTCCCTGCTTGAGGCAGAATCATCTCTCCCCAAACCATCAAATACAAACCTATAATCTAAACTCTACCTAAGATTACTGTCAACCCTAACACAACACAGACATAACACCCTAACCTGCCACAGGTAAAGCAGGGAAGCCACAGCAGCCAGTGTCCTGCTTCTATGAAATGTTGTCAGTATATGATCAAGAGATCCTATGTAGAGGGCCATGCCCCCACTATCGAGGAAGGCAAAAATCCCCACCATCCATACCAGTTTGACCATGGGGTAAAATTCCTTCCTGATGCCAAATATGGCAAATGGTGTGACCCTGAGTGGAGAGGCAAGACTTTTCAGCCAGGAATCTCTGGCTTTGGTTCCAGCAGAAGGATTGGCACACTCCAGTCAAAATACTCAACCTCAGGGGTACATAACACCCAATGCCTCTGAGGAAGGTTTAAAACCACCCTGACATGTAGCAGAGCGGGTAGAGGCCGGGACAACCAGCAAAGCCCAGAAGCATGGGAAATACCCATAGTAGAATATAGGCATAACTATGTATAGATCATCCCCGACCAGTGGCTGTCCAACCTCTTCTTGAACTTCTCCAGTGATGGAGACTCCACAGTTTCCCTAGACAGTCTACTCCACTACCTCACTATTCTAACAGTGCATAAGTTTTTTTTTCTGATATTTAATCTAAATTTACTTTGCTGCAACTTCAAGCCATTGGTCTGCGCCCTCCCTCTCTGCAGCAAGAGAAAAAGGTGTTTCTCTCTTCTTTAGGGCAGCCTTTCAAGTGCTTGAATACTGCTGTCATGTCCCTTAAGTGCCTTCTCCACAAGCTGAACATGCCCAGCTCCTTCAGCCTCTCCTCCTATGACTTGCTTTCCAAGCCCTTTTTAATCTTTGCTGTCTACCTCTGGACCTTCTCTAACTTCTCCACATCCTTTTAAAAATGTGGAACCCAGAACTGCATGCAATATTCCAGATGAAGCCTAACCAGTGCTGAGTAAAGAGGCACTATCACCACACGTGTCTTGATCCTAAGGCTTCTATTCAGGCATCCTTGTTGCAGCCATATTGGTCTAGAGGCAAAATGAATCAGAAATCATGGTAGAGGTGATGTATTTTATTAGACCAACAAGATTTTTATTAAAAACCACACCTTTAACTCTCCTATGAAATACGAACTTTCATTTCTGCCTGTGAGAACTTTTACAACCTTTTCTCCTATGCCTGAAGAAGGGTGCTCGTGCCCAAAAGCTTGCAATCAAAATTAAAAAAAAAAAAAGATCTAGTTGGTCTAATAAAAAACCAACTTCTAAGGAGTTCTTTATGCTTCTATTCATGTATCCCAAAACTGCATTTGCCTTTTGTGTGGCTGCATCACACTGCAGACTCGTATTGAGTCTGTGATCTACCAAGACTCCCAAATCCTTTTCCATAGTGCTGCCATCCAGCCAGGTGTCGCTCACTTGACATTGGTCTTTTTGATTATTCTTCCCGAGGTGTAGCACCTTGCATTTGTCCACACTGAACTTCATCCTGTTAGCTCTAGCCCGGCTTCCCAATCTGTTGAGCTCCTTCTGAAATGCTCTCACATTCTTCAACATGTTGGCAGTCCTTCCCAGTTTCATGTCATCTTTAAACTTGCTCAAGAAGCTTCCAGACCATCCATAAACACGTTGAACAGCACCAGGTCCAGGACAGACCCCTGTGGGACTCCACACAAAACCTCCTGCCATTCTGATATGGACCCATGAATAATTACCCTTTGCCTGTCGCTATTGAACCAGTTATCTATCCACCTTATTGTACTTTTGTCCAGTCCACATTTCTCCAATTAGTTTACAAGAAGGTTGTGTGGGGGACCTTGTCAAAAGCCCTACAGAAGGATCCTCTATATCTGTGGAAGCTAACCTTTTCGGCAGACATGCCACAAGTTAGCCCACACCCTTCCAGGTGCCACTCAAATCCCCTTCCTCTTCCTGATCTGTTGCTTTGATTGGCTCTGTTGCCCTACCCTCTGCCCAATCTACAGATCTGCTTTCTGCTTCTTGTCCTATATGGTCCTGTGCTGCCTGTCTCTTTCCTGATCTGCCACATGCTACACAAACAGGCAGCCCGTGCTATTTGAAGCACTAGTTAGCCACCCAAATTACTCTCTCATCTCATGACAGGACTGAAGTGGGAAAGTTCACAGCATCAGCAAGAGAAGCCATCAACCTGAGGTTCTCTTCCAGCATGGGAAGCCTTTTGCTTCCTAGATGTAGAGTCACTTTGCATGTCCTTCTATCCAGAAGTGCACAGAGAAGCAAAGTCCTGTAGATAACGGATACTGATGCTGAGGTCATCCTCCTAATCAAAAGAAATAAAGGAATGATCTCCAGGATTCTCAGGACTTTGCTGGGATTGCAGCTGTTGTTGCTTATTCTTTTAGAGCCATATGAGATTATAAAACTGGGTCTATTACCATGATCTTATTCTTCCAAATCAGGTCTTTTCAGAAGGCTCAGGTTATGAACTTGTGCCATGAATGTCACCTATAGTGAAGAGACAACTTCCTAAGTTTTATATTCACGTTAAAGCCACAATAGGGCTATATTACTCATATTCAAAATGCATAAACATAAGGAAAAACTTGCCATGCTTCAGTAGCCAAAAAGAGTTATATGGGTGTCAGTTGGGGGAGGTGAACACAATTTAAAAGTGTATCCCTGATCCAAAAATATTCGTGGTTAGGACTAGTTATATAAACAGTTCAACTTGGGCTTTACTGCACGTCAGCTATTGCTCAGTAACTACTCATGTGCACATTTGTACCCTGTGGGAAGTGCAGGCTAAATGGCAGTAGCTTGGCCCTCAGTGCAAAAAAGTTTAACTCTCCTGGGTTAACCTTCAGTTAGCACTGGTTAAAAGCTTGTACACAGCCAGTGAAGGTGGAACTTTATGCCAGGTAAATTGTCCGGATGCCCATACCCTTAGTAATATCTTGATTGTGGTTCACTTGCTCATTATACAATTTTCTATGTTAATGCTTGTAGCATATGCAGCAAATCTTCACAGATTTTCTGGGTTATATTAGGTGGCCCTGTCATGCTATTACACTTTGGATCGACAGGAGCTTTCAACAATTTGATTCCTGACTCTGCACAGAGTCATCCTCCTCCCTTGCAGCTTCTTCAAATTCCCATTTCCTGTGTGACTTGTCTTGTTCTCCAGAGAGATGATAGTTACCAATCTCCTTAAAAACTGCATTACTCAAGGTCAACAGGCAAAAAAGTCATACAAGCATCAATAGCATTGTGATGCTGTTGCCAATGAAACAACTCAAAGGAAATGAATTAGATCTTCCACTGCATCACCTGCCACTGTCTCCAAAGTGAAGAGTTGACCATCTGTGCCTGCTAAAGCAAGGTAGGAAGGAAGAAACCAGGGCATTAGCCTGGCAGTTCAGTGAAACTTGCTCACTAGTTGTGATTTCTGGTTACTTACAGTTATAATGGTTTACACAGCATTTCTGTAAGTCCATGGTAAAGTTGAATTACAGTGATGTTCAGATGGAGCTCAGTGCTTCCAGGGCAGTACTGGATCACTTCTGAACATACACAGTAGGGCAGAAATGTAGCCATTTAAAGCACCTAGACATGTAAGCCTGATTCTGACTTGTTACATGAAGGAAAGTGTAATGTTGTATGACTTAGATGCCTAAAAACAGCAGTGAAATAGAACAGTGAAACTATCCCTTGTCTCTTGAATCACTTTTAATTTGTACAGCTGCTTATCCATGAAAGCTCCATGGAGCTGCCACAAGTCTGTACCTGGGAAAACTATACTGTGGCAAATAACATTCTTAGGGCCATACAGGGACAAATATATGGGGGGGGGGTGTACACACCCCAGCCAATATAATTTCCAGTAAATATGTCCAGATACACACACATACAATCGGTATCTCTCTCTCTTTCTTCTATCTGCATATATAGAATGTGTGTGTTTATGTGAGTATTTAGTACAATACTAAAAAGTTCACACTTTAAAATATCATCAGCTGGTATCAGTAGACTCACCTTTGTGTGGGATTTGAAACTCATTAAATGAAACCAAGCTGATTCATGATGGATTTTTTGGAATGTGGCAAGAGTAATGTAATACAAATCTACAGATAAACCAGTAAGATGATAATATTTATAACTAGTGAGCAACTGCTTCACCCACTAAGTCCAGGTTTAGGTACATGACACAGTAGATAACAGCTTTAGTAGACTGCTGAGCTGTTTAACAGTACCTGTGAAATCTATATTATTGGATAAATTTCTAAGGAAATATTTTTTTTCCTTAAAGAATACATCTTATATTAAATATCCTGCTGTTACTCCTTTTTTGTAGATGGATAGCAATGTATCTTTTGAACCAGAGCACTACAAAATATCTTCCTTATCAAGTCAATTAAAAGTTAAAAAGTTATCACCGTTTCTCTTTTTCTTTTACTTTAACCATAACCAAAATGGAGCATTGAAATGTTTTTTGTCCTTATTCAATCACTAAAGTCAATTGGGCCTTATAGGAGAGCAAGACCTCACCCACACCCAAATCAATTGCAGGATTAGGGCCTTAGATGTGATGGCAGTTCTGAGTTTGCTCCAAAGGTGGGCAAATATAGAGGTGGCAAAAAAACAAATTGTCAAATATAAAACATTTATTATCCACTAACAATAATTGGTTTTCTGTTAAGATGACAACATACTGCAGGCCTCAGTGTCAGACAACAACAGACAACATATGTCACTTTCTGTTTGGATGAGTCCATTTGTATGTGGTTGTTTCAATTAGCTTGTATTTGTATACACGCATAGCTGGCTAGTGGTTCTCCATGAGAATGTATATCATCACAGCCAAAGCTCCAAATGATAGTAACCATTTTTATGAAAACAGAACTATCTTTCAGAAATTGGATATCACAAAAATGCTGAAAGAGAAGTCAATGCTGTGAAATAGTCAGGAACTTTACAGATTTCTGGCACCAGCCATTTTCTCCCTAACTGATGTATTAGAATCTTCTAGTTATGAATCCAACTGAAACTTCTCTTTTCCTACTTCTGAGAACAGCCTTCTTAATGACATATTGTTTCTTCTGAAAGTTTTGATAGATATGAAAGAAAACAAAAAGAAAATGTTATCACCAGTGTGGCACCAGCATCAGCACATACACTTATGTCTTTGAGTAACAATAAGCTGATGACATTGCACAATTAATTGAGGGCTATGGAAAAATATGCAGAGAATGAAACTCTCAATACTAACACTATGGCTAGGGACAGACATTACATATAAACTGGTTTAAACCTGTAACAGAGCAGATGTTCAGTGCACATAAACGAATTTGAAAATGGCTGAAACCAGTTTGAGATAAACCTGGTTGAATGTAGTATCAGACTTAACTGATTTGAATCAAACCAGTTTATGCAATGTGTGTCCCAGACCCCTTGCTGGTTTAAGTTAAACCAGACTTTCCCAACATCCCAGCATGGTCTCTGGACTGGGCAGGGCTCTCTGTTCCACAGCAGAGCTGGTCCCTCCCTTTGCTCCCTGGATGGAGCACAGCAGAGACTGCAGGCATCTTCAATGTCTTTGCAGTTACAAACTGATTCAGCCTAGCCAGATTAAACTAACCTGCAAAGTTTGAATCAATTCAGGCTCAGGCTTTTTGAATGCCTGTCTGTAGCCTATAAGGCTAGGGATAGAAGTTACTCATAAACTAATATAAGTGATTAGAAACTGGTTCAGATCTGTAACAGCAGAAGTTCACTGCACACAAACCACTTTCAGAACGGCCAAAACCAGTTTAAGATAAACCTGAATGGATGTAGTACCAGACTTAACCAATTTAGGTTAAATTGGTTTATTGAACTTCTGTCTAAGATCCCCTCCAGATTCAAGTTTTCTCTCAGTCCCCCAGCATACCAGGATGCTTTGCACAACACCCCCTCCCCTCCCCAGGGTGGATGAGTTAGGCTTGACCCAAGATGTCTGCTTGAGCCAAGCAGGGAGCCGTATCCCCCAGCTTCTGTCCTGAGGCACTGCAGGCATGTGGCTGCATTTCCAGAATCAAAATGAATGTATGTTCACTTGCTTATCTGTTCAATCTATGTAGCTTAAACTAACCTGCAAAATGGAATTGATCTAGCCTTGGGGTTTTCGACTGTCTGTACTAACCTAAAAGATCTTGCCAAATGGCTAGTAATCAGATGCCTTTTGCTTGCAAATGGGTGGCCTTTTTTGCACAATTTGCTATTTTCATAATTTGTGCAAAGATATTGTACATATTTTCCATTGCATAGTAATGGAAGAAATTTTTCAACTCCCCGTTTTTCAAGTAAGCTTTTAAATGGAGAATGTATAAAAGGAGATTACCTTCTGCCTTTCAATTCAACTGAATTCAAGTCTGTTTATTGCTTCTGTGAGTTGTTTAACTTCAGAAATTTAACTTTAGCTAGAAACGGTGTTCAAGGTTAGAAAAACATATTGCATATCCTAGAGAAACATAAGAAATATGCAGATCACATGGTCAGCAATCATATGCGCAGACCCATATAAATTAGACTAAACAAAATCATATAAGATATAAAGAAAACGGGTATCTTGTTAATTATCTGAGAGAACATGAACAACTTGAATTGGAAATACTTTTTGATTTGACCTGGATGCATGGAATAGAAAACATTCTATAATGTTCAACAAACTAACTCATTTCACAATAGAAACTTTTTAAACTTGTGGAGTTACTTTGGAAATATGACCTTGTGATGAGAGAACATCTCTGATGAATTATCTGGAAGGAAATCTGTTATCGTTACCTGGCCAAAGGTATTTAAAATGAACTTATTTAAATTCTCTGGAACAAGAAAAGAGAAAGAAAATAAAGAAAATAATTTCTGACTTGAAAGCTGCCAATGATTACATTATTGTACCGACTGCCCTGAAGACAATAGTGAACAAAAGCAGATGACAATTTTTTGTTTCTACAGATGCAGTAACAGGCAAAAGAAGGCAGTGTTTATGATAAAAGATTATTTCATTGGATTTCTCAAATGTAACAGATTTTACTGGTGCTGGAATGACAGCAGCTTTCTTTTCAAAGTCAAAAACCGAGAATTTTATTCACTGATTTGAGAACTCAAGACTACACCAATGGGGCAAATATGAAGAAAGGCATAGTTTTGTGAACAAAGTTCACAAAAGAGACCTTCATAAAAGAGAGCACATGTTCTTTGCATTTTGTACTTACTACTGACACCAGGAGTGCTACTGAAGCAGTGATATATTTTGATAGAACCCTTGAAGGCCTTATTGTAATGCTAGAATTAGTGCACCTATACGTGACCAACTTGCTTCCAAATCCTCATGTGAAACAAGACAGGGGGCACGCACATCTGTGCAAGAGGCTATATGCTCAGTAGACTAATTCTACTGCACATTAGCATATCAGAGCAAAAGCTGCGCTAATGCACAGTAGAATTAGTCTACTGTGCAGTAGCATCACTAAGAAACTGCACCAGTGCTACTGTACAGTCATGCTGATTACTGCCCATTTAGTACCAGTACTAAAGGTACTGCACATTTAGTACCAGGTACTAAACTTAATGTGCAGTAACAACAGTGCATTAATGCATATATAGACATGCTCAGGAAAGCCAGGTTTATATTATCCATGTATGTAGGTACCAAATTTCAGAAGTCTATGATGCTTTGGCTTCCACTGCCTGTGATTCAGACCTGTAAGAGCTCCCAGGAAGACAAACACCACTATTGAATTTCTGGTTCACAACATCTGCGTATCTAAATTCTTGTGCGGTGTGGAACCTTGGCATGGTATACTTAATATTAAGCCAACATCACAATGCTGAAACATCAAAATGCTTCCAGAAACAAAAGTAGATATTGAACAAAGTGTGCATCAGATAAAAGCCTCAGAAGATTTCCTTGTAAACTACAATTCTGATAAGCAATGTGCAAGTGTCATAACTCAGCTAGTTTCCCACAAGCAAATGAATTTAAAGTAATAATCCAAAAAGAGAATATTTGTTTAGGATGGCAAAGATGATTCATTAACTAATCAAGAAAAATTGTCATGATATCACTTATTCCATTAAGTTTTGAATACTGCTGTATAGTCCAGTGATGAAAGATTGTTACAACTTTCAAAGCTGTTCAGTTTTTTTGTATGGTATGTCCACATCACCAAAATATATACCACAAAGAATTATATCAGCTGTGTATTGTTTTAAGAAAGCATTACAAGATGGACAGCCTGGTAAAGAGGCATTCCCTGGCATAAATGCCTTGGATCCCCTAGCCCCTTGGATCATTGAAATAAACTTTGAGCTCTTACCTAACAGCTGACACTTGAAAAATACTCAAAACTCACACTGGAGTTGTGGCACAAAAATAACTTTTGGTCCTTGTTTCCAAATGTATCTAGCACGTGCAGGACTCTCTTGACTTGGCCTGTTACCTATCACAAGTGCAGAATGCAATTTTTCAAAACTTAAGCTTATAAAGACATGTTTGCATTCTACAGTGGCTCAGTCTCAGTCCCTGGGTCTTGCTTTAATTTTAGTTGAAAACCAAATTGCAGAAAGTATTGATCTGAAAGATGCTATCCATGAGGTCATGTGTATCAAAGCAAGAAAAATGAAATTCACTAAAGATGCTAGTTGCTTTCATAATGTCCCAAATCTTTGTGAAAAAGAAAAAAAAGCCCTTATGTGACTGGCTTTGTGTTTGATTACCAAACCCTTCATTTTATTTCATACTTGCATTATAATCAATAAATCAGGCCAATAATAATTGTCCTAATGTGTTTTTAGAGTTGGGAAGTTGATGAGGGACAATGTCAAAAAAGTATTCCTACCTGCCCGAGAAATAACCAAAAGGCAGCACGGTGGCTATTGCTACATGTAATTACATATATCTTGTTGTTAAAGTCCTTGTTATTTTGTTTGAACATGCCAAAAGCATAGATTTAGTGCAAATATTTCTTTTCATCCACTGATATCTAAAAGACATGGGATCTTTTTGTATGAGTGTGGAAAATAGCAGGCTTCTGCTGTTAACTCTGAGTCTGTACTCAGTTTCTGTATGACAAATGAAACTTAGGAAATTAAAATTGCAGATGCTGCTGAAGTTTTCCCATTAGTCTTGGAACCATGCCATTAAATTTAATTAGAGCATTTTGTTGTTGTTGCCCTAGATGTTTGAAACAAACTCTCTGTCAAATGATAGGTAATGACATGTACCAAACTAAGAAGCTAATCAACATAAGTGTAAAGAAAGGATTTTTTTAAAATTCATTTTCATGTTTCTTGAAGACATTTAATTACAAAGTGCCTTGTGAAGTCAACAATATCTGTCATTCTCAGAACAGAGTTAGTAATTCTCTTAGCTACTTCCCTTTTTTCTAAACAAACAAACAGACAAAGGTCAGGGGCCAAATTCAGATTGGTTTCTTAGGCATCTAATTGGAGTTAGCTGGAGTTTAGATGCCTGAGTTCCAAAGAGAAATTTGAATTAGCTTTTTGCCAGCAGCTGCAAAATTCATTAGGCAGCTCCATTTTGGAAGTGCAAAGTTCCCTACGTTTCTAGGTGTTTGCGTAGGCTTAGAAGCAATTCAACTCCCTACGTTCACTGCAGGCCTAACTCCCACCTAAGCACTGTTGCACATCAAATTCTTGCTGGGAGGTTTCTAAGCTTCTCCTGATTCCCTAAAGAGACCTCTGCATGTAAGCATACAACAGGTTGCCATCTGGTACAGTTCAGTGGTGGGGGCGGTCACGCCCACCTTTTGCCTAACAATATGCTCCTGGTTGTAGCACTAGGTGATCTGTCATAGTCATAACCAAATGAATTATAGACCCTCCTAACCCAAAGGAAATTTGTATTTACTCTCTTACCTCCAAAAGAGTGCTTCTTTTTTCATGTGGCAAGCATTTTTTGGGATGACATCTTTTATTGGACTAGCTCCAGTTGGAAAAGGTTTAAGAAAAGCTTTAAGAGACGAGGTATGTTTCCTTAGGTCTTGGTCCAAGTCCTTGTGTCCAAAAACTTCTCTAAAACTTCTCCCAACTATGCAATTGGTCCATTAAAAGGTACCACCCCAAAAAATCCTTGCCTCTCACATGTTTCCTGAACCATCACAGCTACAACCTCGCTGTTTGGGGGTTTTTTAGTGTCATTTTTAAAGTGCTTTGGTCATTTTTAAACAATTCTTTGGCTATGTACATCTGCAGTGGGTGGAGTGTTTCAGAAGCATTTGGAGTGTTTCCAAGAGCAGATCTAAGGCCCTGGTCTCTTCAGCCACTGTACAGAAAGCCTAGGCACGTAACCTGTCAGTTTGGATCACCTCTTGAGGCAAGACATTTTGGTGTTGTGACATCTAAGTGAAGGCATCTTAGAGATCAATAATGATTGTCCTAAGCCCCTTGGAGGCAGGGCAGGTGAGATGCAGTCAAGAGAAACATACTGTAAAGGCTTCCCTTAACTGTGTATTTTAAATGAGAGTTCAGAAAAAGGCACCCTGTTGCCCATATCACCTTAAGAATTAATAAATTATTGCTTAGCTGCAGACAAAGTTTTTCATGAAGTGCATTGTTTCCATCTAGTCTGCCTTGTACCTATCAGATTCTACTCTATTGTAAACCACATGCATCACTATGGGAGCTGAGCCCAAACTTCTGGCTCCTATTGTAAGGCTACATCATGATCCTTAAAGCAGCTTCCTTTAAGGCCTGATCCTGCACCATTGAAATCAATTGGAGCTTTGCCACTGAGTTTAATGAGCACAGCTCAAGGTCGTGAAGTGCAGAAAAGAATTCACCACAGCTGGAACTAGTTCATTCAGATGGAACTCAGTCTGTTCAGACAGGTGCCTGGCAGTGCCTGCAGGTGGATTTTATTCCTCATGGATGTAGGATTAAAATAGGCCAGAGCTTGTGGGTTAAAAACAATAAAATAATCTTTATTGAGACCCAGTGGCAAACATATCCCTAAATATCCATCAGGTAGTTATGAGCAGGACACCCCAGAGAGTGTAGTACTCCTTTCTACCTGTAACCCTGCTGGTCGTCAGACAAGGTACCCCCTTCACCACTTGAAGGGGTTTAGCAAGTACTAGTGTGCTGTGGGAGGGGTAGCTGCTCCCCTCCTATCCCCTATAGAGTAGAGCTGAGAGTTTAACCATATACAGGTTTAATAGAAAAAGAACCTTAAGATAAGACACATGTGTGGGGAGGGCAATGGGTGCAGGAGAACAAAAGGGGATTCAATAAAGGTAAGGTACACATATACATCTAGCAGAGGCAAATCAACACCAAAGCTTGAGGCACAGGGTTTCACAAAGCAGAAGGCACAAGCACAGTGGGGAAGAACTTTTCTACCAAGGGGGGATGCCCTCTTTCCAAGAATCAAACCCAGGTCCCTCCCATTGCAGATAAGAGTTGTACCATTGAGCTATAGATGCCTGGGTTTCTGCCTGCAGCTCCAAGCTGTAATGCCTTCAGGATCCTCCATATGCCGTCTGCACATGGGACTGCCCCGCTTCACACCAGAGGGGAGTCGGAAAGAACCTGGGCTTTGGTCCTCCTGGGACCCGCCCCATGCTACTCCTCTGCCCCCAAGCTCCCAACTTCCCTGCCGGAAGGTCAGATGCCCAAGCCACTGCCTGCAGCTCAGGGCTTTGATCCCAGCAGGGGATCCACTGTGCACACTGCCCCGTGTGCTGCTGCCCCTCTTCTTCTCTTCTTCGTCCCTCAGTGATATCACCCCTGGGGCCAAGTGCACTGCCCTGGCCCCTGGGTAGGGACAGGGAAAGGCAAGACTTCTCTTTTCCCAGGGCCTGATTGGTAGGGGAAAGTAAATCTCCCACACCAATCCTTTTTGAACTTTTCAAACCCCCCAGGCCAAGCCGCCACCAGCTAGCCCATCACATCTTCCCCCATGAAACCCTTCACCTTCCTTGGTGAAGCACAGACCCCAGGCCTGGGGGCTATTGGGTCCATGGAGCGGAGATGGGTACCTCCCCTGGTACTCTTAGGGCATCATAGGTGAAATGCCAGACTGGCCATTGCTCATGCCTGGGCTGGGGGTTTTGGTCCAGGACAAGACTCCATGAGGGTCCTGGCAATGCAGGCTCCCTCTCACTCAGAGCATCTTCCCCACTTGTAGTCGAAGGCATGGGAACGGGTCCCCCTCTGGAGCATACAGGTGAATCGTTCTCCCCTCTGACCCTGTCAGATGGGGCTTCACTGGTAGCAGCTTCCAGTTCCCCTTTACCTGCTGGGGCAGGAGGCCCCAAGCTCGCGTGGAACTTGGTGGGGTACCGCCCATCAAAGTTGGAGTCAGAGTCTGAGTCTGCTTCCTCTGGAGGAGCTACAGATGCAGGGTCCTCAGCCGATGGCTCCCCTCTATGCAAAAGCCAAGGCCTTTCCTCCAAGGACTTTATTTCAGGCATAGTGGGCCCTACTAACTCCCTGATGGGCAGCAGGAGGTTCCGGTGAACCACACAACTCCGGCCTAGTCCTGATTCAGGGGAGATCTCATGTACTGGGAAGTTTCCCAGCTGGCGCACCACAGTATAGGGTTCAGCCCGCCAATGATCAGGGATTGTGTGTCTCCCAGTTAACCCCAGATTCCACAATAGCACCTGGTCTCCTTGCTGCAACCCTTGCTCACAGATTCAAGCATCGTAATGTTGCTTGTGGCGTTGCTGGTTTCTCCCTGCGGTCTCACCTGCCAGCCAATACATATGATTCCAGAGCTGTTGTGCATACTGCCTATGAGTCAACTGTCTTTCTCATAGGCCCAGTCCACCCCAAAACATAGGTCTGTGGGTAACTGGAGTTCTTGCCCAAACATGAGTAAATATGGGCTAACCCCTGTAGCATCACTTCAGGTGGAGTTGTAAGTGTGTACCAGGTACGCTATGTGCTGGCTTCATGTGGCCGCCTGCTTATGCTGGAGCTTACCCGGCATGTTCAAGAGTGCGCAACTAAAATTTTGGTTGCGGATCCCCTTAGGAGTGGTAGGGCATAGTCTTAGATTTCTTTATCCCAGCCACTGTTAGTACTTCTCATAATAGCTGGCTTTGAAAATCTTGCCCTTGATTGGAGTAGATTCTGGCTAGCAGGCCGAACACAGAGAAATATTTCTCCCACAGTACCTTGGCAACTGTTCACACAATCTGGTCTCATGTAGGAAAGGCCTGGGCATTCTGGGTGAAGTGATTCATCACAACTAGCACATTTCCCTTCTGGTGTCCCTCTCCTTCTATGGATAGCAAATCCATGCACATGAGCTCCATGGGTTTGGAGCTCTGAATGGTGTGTAGGTAGGTGATCCAAGTGGGCATGGTTTTCTTCTGCTCACATTGGTCACAAGTCAAGTACTTGGCCTTTATCAGCCAGCTTTGGCCAAAACAACTGCTCATGTGCCCTGTAAGGCAAGGGCTCTATACTTCTAAGGAAGGACCAGTTACCAATATTTTCATCCATTGGGGTCCTGCACTTCCCAATGTAGCACTCCATCAAATGGGAATGGGAAAGGCTACATTTTGTAGTAGGAGGTGGGCTGCCGGGGTAGCATTATTAATGGCTGAGGGGCGATTAGTTCCCAGTTGCCCTTCACGCAACACATCCCACACATCTGGGTCCTGTTCTTGCACTGTCTGCCTTTCTGTGGTGGTGAGCTGGGGCAATGTAGATGGAGTCAACGTGGTGTACTGAAGCCAAGCCTGCAGGAACCTCTCAGGAGGCGGCCCTGACACTTCAGCCATGCAAACAGTATTTTCCCCTGTCCCCACAGGGTCTTGTAGCTGCAGGTCGCAAATGGTCCTCACCGTCTCGGGATGCCAAACACTCCTGGAGATGCTAGATGGTTGCCACGACAGGGCATCGGCATCCACATGCTTTCATCCCTCCCTATAGTGCAGGCTGAAGGTGTAGTTTGCTAGTGCCAGCGGTGGCCCATCACATCCAACTTGGTACTAGGGAGCACATATGTAAGGGGATTATTGTCTGTCCATATCTGGAAAGTAGCCCCATACAGATAGCCCCGGAATTTCTCAGTGACCACCCCCTTGAGGGCCAAGAATTCAAGCTTCTGCACTGAGTAGCAAGTCTCACTAGGTGACAGTCCTCTGCTGGCAAATGCTATGGTATGCTGATGTCCGTCATGCTCCTGGTATAGTACTGCCCACAGCCCAGACAAGCTAGCGTCTGTGTGCAAAATAAAAGGGTGGTTAGGGTCAGCATATGCCAGTACAGGTGTCTGTGTCAAATGTCGGATCACCTCTTGGAAGGTGTCTTCACCCTGTGAATCCCACTGGGGACCAAAGGGTTCCATGGGGCTCCCTGTCGCATAGGGCCTGCTTGAGCCATTGTCCTTCCCCTTTTTCCAGGGTGATCTCCCCATCTGATATCCTCAATTCAGGGTATTCTAAAGTCCAGTTATTGTCCGTAATGAATTGCCACTAGAACCCTGCAAACCCTAGAAACTGTTTCCATTCCGGGAAGTTCTTGGGTCAAGGCCAGGTGGTCACAGTACTTACTTTCTCAGGATTCGTGCTGCCCACTTCCTACGACACAAAGTGTCCCATGTACTTCACAGAGGCTTGGCAGAATTTACACTTATCAATAGCCAGCATCAATCCAGCAGCCTCCAGTTGATTGAGTACCTGAAGCAGCTGCTCGTCACACTCCTCCAGAGTCTTACCAAAGACAATGGCATCATCCAAGTAGACCAACACTTGGGTCATATGCATGTCCCCAACTACCTTTTACATTAGTTTTTGGAAAGTGGCAGGAGCCCCAGATATCCTTTGAGGCATTCGCTCAAACTGATCGAACCGAAAAGGCAAATAAAAGCAGTTTTCTCCTTGTCCTCCTCTTGCAGAGATATTTGATAGCCACTGCGGAGATCCTGAAAACCATGTGTTCCCCACTAAA
The DNA here is from genome assembly GCF_001723895.1 of Crocodylus porosus. NCBI lineage: Eukaryota > Metazoa > Chordata > Crocodylia > Crocodylidae > Crocodylus > Crocodylus porosus. Next base: position 22,028,418 of record NW_017728911.1, read on the forward strand.
TAGTCCAGGGCCTCCTGTACCCGTGAAACGGTATACTAGTCAATGATGGTACGAGCATTTAACATACAGTAGTTGATACAGAAGCTGGATGTTCTTCTTTCACACAATCATGATGGGCAAGACATAGGGGCTTTTAGATTCAGAGGTGATTTTATGGTCCATGAGCTCTTGTCGATGGCACCTCACTTCCTCCATCTTGGCAAGGGGAATGCATCAAGACCTTTCTCAGAAGGGTCATGGACAACCCCTTTTGCCTCTCCTACATCCCAGTTGTGCATGGAAAAGACATAAGATCAAGCTTTGAGCTTGGCCCTGAGGTGTGCCTTCCAGGCCTTGGACACCAGGGAGTTCCCAAAAAAGAACCTTGAGGGGTCAACTGCAGTGGGGTTTCCTCCCAGCCCGGGGATGACCACCTCAACTTCCTTCATCAAAGCACCTTCTATCCTGAGTAGACTACAATATCCTTTAAAGTCAGGTTAACCACTATCACTGTGACAGGTTCTTGGTTCACCCCTTTGGTCTCGATTACACCGTCGGGGACCCTCAGCACCCTGAGGCTTGCTCTCCCTTTGGGAGTTTCCACCACCAGAAGCTTGTTTTTTTCCTCCCCCTCTGTCCATTTACACACTGTAGGCAAAGCCCATTGGCCCTATGCAGGGACCTGTTGGAGTTTTGCCCCAGAGAAGTGCAGGGTCCCCACAACCTCAGGGTGACCCCGCAGCCCTCTATCCCACTAGTCATATGCCTCCAAGCACAAAGCATGCATTGTTAACTGCTGTTCATAACCTGGGCCAGTTTGCTGTCTACAATAGTGAGCAAGAACCTGGAAGAACCTGGTCCCTACAATGAGGGAGGCCCCCCTTCATCCATCCCGGATCAGGGCATACTAGAGCAATGTTGACGCTTCTTGCTCCACTCCAGCTGCAGGGAACTTTATTCTCACATTCACATAACCTCTATAGAGGTACAGCACTTGGCTCAAGCCACAAAGCCCTAGCCCCATAAGTGGGAGCAGAAGTAAGTGTTTCAGATGTTCCCCATAAAAGGATTCAAATCGTATGGTGACCTGGGGCCCACTGTTCAAACTGGCATGGCACCTGCGACCATTTACCATCACAGGGAGTTCCTTGAGTAGAGAGCTAACATGAGATAATATTCAGGAGCAGAGCTGACTCCTTTTCTCAGCCCCTTCCTCATTTCCTGCATCCCACCAGCCCTTTAGCCTTTAAAAAAACAGTTTGGGGTCATATGGCTGAGTGCACTCCCAGGCAATGTACCCATACTCCCCACATCTATGGCAGAGCCCTGGAACCCTGGAGAGGGCACCCATTCAGGGTCTACCCAGGGCACGCTGACTGAGCCGAGGCTGACCCCTAGCGGGGGTCCCAGCCACTGCAGCCGCTAGTACTGAGGCCAGGACATTTCTCCATTCCCCAGAAAAATGTTCTCTTGGGGAGCTACCATCAACACCCAGCTAACGAATCCTCTCCAAGAAGGGACATGCTCATCCCACATAATCTCCCTTAATTTGGATATCTCTTTCTCTTCCTGGATGTCTTGAAGGAGGTGATTGAAGCTGGAAGGCTACCCCTGCTTCCTGCCAGGTTGAAGTTTCAGAGTAAGTCCGGCCTATACAGGGCTCCAGTCTGAACTTGTCGGAGTCATATGTGGTCGACTTCAGTAACACTGAGTGCCCCTTATGCCACCACTCCCTGTAACACCAGCTCCAAGCGAAGGACATAAGCTGAAAGGGTCTTGCCCTTGTGCTGGAAAGTTTCTAGCAACTTGTAATATGCTCCCCCACCTCAGGTGGGTTGGCCAGAAAATATCTGGGCATACCTGCAAGCATTGCTGGGTGATGATGGCAGAGTTTTGTAGCTTGGAAGTCCTTACAACCCCAAGGACAGGTTCTTTCAGGATTTCCAGCAAGCAGCACCGCTTGTCCTCATTAGGTATCTGCCAGGTCAGTAACATTTCCTGAATGGCGGAGAGCCAATGGTCGAATCCCTTCTCTCCAGTGGGAATCAGAAGGTTTCCCAAAAAAATCCATAGCCTCTTATAGGCCTCCTGGTCATTGGAGGAGTGGGACACTTCCCAGAGAACTTGCAGCAGAACCCTAATCCACTCTGGGGTAGCCTTGGCATCAGCAGGAAACCCTGCCCCCCACTCTGCACCATTTCATCACTCCTAGACATTACAGTGGGTTGGTCAGCATTAGCCGTGTTCTCTTGTGGATCTCTCTCTACAGGGGTACGCAGCACTTTAGTAATGCTCTAGCACCCACTACACGGATCCCAGGCAGGCCCCCAAAATATAATCCTGGTGGTACTCAGACAAGATACCCACTCTGCACTTGAAGGGATTTAGTGAGTGTGCGGTGGGAGGGGCAGCCACTCCCCTCCTATTCCTTGTAAAGTAAAGCTGAAACCAGTTGAAACTTAACCATATACGAGTTTAATAGGAAAAGAACCAGGTTAAGATATGACACACATGTGGGGAGGGCAGTGGGTGCAGGAGAACAAGAGGGGATTCAGTAAAGGTAAGATGCACATATACATCTAGCAGAGGCAAATCAACAACAAAGCCTGAGGCACAGGGTTTCACAAAATGTAAGGGGCAAGCTCAGAATGTACCAGGCGCATGGGCAGGGGAAGAACCCTTCTACCCAGGACAGGGAACCCTTCCCTCTTGTATTCTGGCCAGGAATCCAACCCAGGTCCCCTACACGACACATGAGAGGTGGACCACTGAGCTATCAATGCCTAGGCTATGCCATGCAGCTCCGGGCTCTAGGGCCTCCAGGATCCTCCGTATGCCATCTGCACACCAGACTGCCTGCCTTCACACTGCAGGGGAGTCGGAAAGAACCCCAGCTGATGCCTACAGCTCGGGGCTTTGGTCCTCCCAGGACTCATCCCATGCCACTCCTGTACCCCTGAGCTCCCGGCTTACCTGGCAGGGTGTGGGATGTCTGAGCTACTGCCTGTGGCTCAAGGCTTTGATCTGCACCGCCTGCATGCCAAGCTCCTGACTTCCCTGCCATGGACTGGATCCCTGAGCTGCTGCCTGTGGCTTGAGGCTTTAATTCCAACAGGGGAACCGTGCCGCTGTGGCCAAGCTGAGCCACTGCCTGTGGCTTGGACCCTCCACTGGCTTCAGGGCTCTTCTGGTGCAACTGTTTTGCCCCTGCTTGTCAGCTCTTCAGGGCCCCTCTTCTTTATCCCTTGGCAATCTCACCCCTGGGGCCTACTATGCTGCCCCTTTTATCCAAGGTGGCTGGTGAGACGAGTCAGGCAACGTGAGAGGTGAGTCTATTCTCAGGTCCGGTTTCCCTACCTGGCCCCTGATGGGATGGGGGGCAAGCCTTCTTTCCCAGGGCCTGATTGGTGGGGAAAAGTAAATCCCCCACACCAATCATTTTCAAACTTTTCAAAACCCCCAGGCCAAGCCGCCACTGGCTAGTCCGTCACATCCCTCAACTTCTCTTCTCTGCTTTATATATATTTTAAGTTTATGCACATGACTTTCCTCAGATTACTGCTGCTTCCTACAGAGCCAGTCCAGTCAGAATTTATATGCATACAGATGTGTATGTGTATCTGTATGTAGCCATCTGCACATGTAGCCACAGCTGGCACCTCTTTCAGCTAATTCCATTGGGCATGCCTCACGAAAATGTCCACCTAAGGTTAAGGTGGTGAAAACTATGCTAATTTATACCAGTACCTGAAAGTCTGAGATTAATCCATGTTCGCGTGAGACTTTAATTTATTATTTTTAACATGCAATACAACATCACAGTCAGAGCTACAACAACCATTTGTACTACAATGAAAATGTGTGAAATCAGTCTCCTATTTATTCCAGTAAATAGGATAAATAAGAAAAATATATCATGTGATGAATTTACAGGATATAGTTCCTTAGCCTTTTTTTGCTGATGCAGTCTTCACTTTGCAACCAGCCATGACAGCCATTGTAATAATGATGGCGTATAAGTTGCTTCCTATGCACCACCCCAGTCTATCTACAGGGAAAGACTACCTGGTCCCACCTGCCGAGTAGGACAGAACACAGGCCAGGCGCTGCACCATGGAGAACCCTTGGTTCTCAGTTATTGTGTTAATTATTATTGCTACTTCCATGTCCCATCTGCTTCCCTCAAGTGGGCTGTCAGCATAGAGAGAGATTGGATTTAACTTCAATAGGAGTTTTTCTAGAGTAGGGGCTGAGAGAAGATTTCAGGATTATCACTTTAAAATGCCAGTATAGAGAGAACTTGCATTTTGTACACACCCCAAGACTTACTGATTTCAGTGATGATTTTGAATGTGCAGGGAATGCAAAATGACAATGACTGTTATACCAGCTAAAAATACAACTGATAAAATGCAGGAGTATTGAGATGTTGATACAATACAAAGCTAGAATAAGTTTGCCAGGTTGGGGTGGGGTAAATCCCAACGGTGTTAGCAGAAAATTATTGCTACACCTTCAACATGACAAGCATGTTACCTGAGGTTTACACAGAACCAAAGCCACAAAGCCATCCAGAAAAATATAAAACCAAGAAAACAATGATTTTAAAATGAGGTTTTTGACAGGCAGAAGCATTTTAAAAACAACTTCTAATACAATGACCATGAAGATGCTAAAAGAAAATGCTAACGTGTTCCGTGTCTGTCAGGTATATTTTTACCAAACAGAAATAGCTTAAAAGCTTCTCCTATAATTTTCTGAGAAAATTTTTTTTCTAAAGTCATTATAGAAAAAAATAGGAAAGGCTTCTTTTGTGCAATGTAGATTGGACATGATTTATTGCGATAAACCTGGGAGCTCTTCCTTTATGCTCACTGTCTGATGATGGTGAACTTGTGTTATAACAATCATTTCCTTGTATCAATACAACATAGAAATTGTATGGTAATTTTTTATTTCTTTCCTGCTGGTATAAACCACACCTGGGAGTGTTCTGAATTGTTCTGATTTATACTGCTGCAAATCTAGACCTGAGGAACTGAAGTAGCGGGCCATGAGTCGTGCTCACAGTAAGCAGGAGTCGGGAGCATGAATGGTCAGTACACTCAACTCTTATCACAGAGTGACTCCACTCCAGCAGATTAAAAACTGGTTTTAATTAATTTCAAAGGAAGCTTCAAGGGTTAGCCATAACCTGGATTATTGCTGTGATGTGAGTTCATGGGGACAAGAGGCTAAAACTGTGAAACTTCAGGATCTTCAGCCATCCCTCAGACATGAAGACAAGAGCCTTAGGAAACAAATATTAAATTCCTTTTAACTCTGTATTAAAAAAGGGGGGAAATGGAACACCATAGCCAACTATTAACTATAATTGGTATGGCCCTACCCCCCAGACCAATGATGAGATCAGAATTATTATAGCTTGGTCTTCCTATTTTCAGGTTTTATCTTTCCAAAACTCTAGAGGAAGGTAAGAAGAGGATTATTTAATAATCAATAAAGATGAAAAGCCAATTTTTTCTGGAATTGCTCCCCATTTATTCATGCAGTAGACATGTCAGAGACCGCCAGCCTTGATCCCTAGTGCAACTCCCTAGATACTGACAATGGGCCAAAGCTGCATGAAACCAAGCGCGGCATAAAAATAATGTTTTAAGGATATCAGTATAAACTAATACTATCAGAACAAATTAATATTTACTCCTGCCTGTTGTAAATTAGTCACTAAATATCACCTCTACTGTAAAACTGTCAGCTTTAATCATATGTAGTTGTAATAAATACATTCTTTATTTTACTCTTGCCATTGTTAAATAGTGTAAATCATAATGAATCAGCATTGTGCCAATTAGATTGAAAGGTGGCTAATAAAACAAGCACTGTTCATGACTGCATAGCAACAAATTACAAACCTACTGACTTTGACATGTTAGGGAGATGTCTTTTAATTTCACTGAAGTGAAGTAGGTTAGGTTTATTAAAGGAAAAAAATGTGAAGGTATTTGACTAAAACTTACTGCCTTATAATTTATTATGTCCAGATTCTATTGTTATAGTGATTTGACAATAGCATCATTAGTAAAAGTCTCTATAAGAACAGAAAATGTAATTGGACCCTAAATGACCACAGCCCATCCCAACACCCATTGTACATTTAATCTAGAAAGCAACACTTGCATTTCTCAGCACCATGGGACACTGATTCATCACTGACTCAGAGGGAAGAGTAATACCCATTGAACTGCCAGCACCAGGGGCCAGTCACCTTTGACAAGTCAAGGGCCAGAACAACCCACCTGTGATCCAGGCAGGCCAAGTGGTTTCAGCAGCATGTCAGTGGCATGGGGCTTTCCCCCCACACATGCTGGGGCCCGGCAGTTGGGAGTAGTTCCCATTCCACTGCCACTTCTCCCAGCCACCCGTTCCCCAGCTGCAGTGTGGGCACAACTTCCAGGCAGCTGGGACCTCTGCTGGGATCAGGCATCTGCAAACTGCTTCTGTACTGCCACAGCTTCTCCCTGCTCCCCACCCCTTCTACTGAACCATGAATCTGAGGTCTCAGCTGCCACCATTGAGTCCATCCCTCAACAACCAGTAATAGAACTTCTTGCTGATCCCCCATCCTTCAAGGAAGTCTGACATGCCATCACTCAGACCAAAAACAATAGAGTGCCAGGTCCATATGGCATCCCCACAGAGGTCTTCAAAGCTGGTGGAACAGCAGTAGCACAAAAAATTCAGTAACTTCTCATCAAAATATGGGTTAACAAGGAAGTTCCACCTGTCTTAAAGAATGCCAGCATTGTAACCATCTTCCCACGTCAGTGTGTGGGAAATACCGAGGCATTGCCCTCCTCTCCGTTGCCAGGAAGATTCTTAATCACATCCTTCTGAATCGTCTCCTCCCCCTTGCCGAAGATGTCCTTCCAGAATCCCAGTGTGGCTTTAGACCATCTTTGGGTACCACCACCATGATTTTTGTTGCACAACAGATCCAAGAGACGTGTCAAAAGCAACACCAGGAGCTGTTTATGACATTCATTGACCTAACCAAGGCCGTCAACTCCATCAGTCATGAAGCCTTATGGAAAGTGCTGGCTAGGTTTGGTTGGCCACTGAAGTTCATCAGTATCTTCAGGCTACTTCATGATGGGATGACCTCTACAGTCCTTTGCAGTGGATCAGAGACAGGCCCATTTACCATCCGTACTGGTGTCAAGCCAGACTGCATCATCACCCTAACCCTTTTTTCCATCTATCTTGCTGTGATTTTAATGACTGCCTTCTTCCCAGAATTGGGGTTGAGTATTGTATGGACGGTTAGCTTTTCAACCTGTGGTGCCTTCACAGCAAAACCAAAGTTACTAAGTCTGGCATCACCAACATTCGTACGCTGATGACTGTGTTTTCCTCGTGCACACTGAGACCAATCTGCAGTCTACACTTAACCTTTTTTTAGGTGCCTATCACAGCCTGGGACTCTCCCTTAACGTTGGGAAGACCAAGGTGCTCCATCAGTCTGCCCCAGCACAACCTTCCCCCCTCCCCCCCCAAATTACCATTGATGGAAAACCTTGGAAAACATGGAGCATTTCCCATACCTTGGCAGGCACCCCTCCCAGTCAGTCAGTCTTGATGTAGAAATCGAACATAGCATTCACCGTGCCAGCATATCCTTCAGAACTGCTGCTTCGCCATGTCATTGTTGACCAATATCTGCAGATGGAAATTAAGATCCTAGTGTACAATGCAGTGGTTATCTCCATGCTCCTCTACGGGTGTGAGACATAGGTAGCATACTGAAGTCATCTTAAGCTCCTGGAATGGTTCCATTAGCGTTGCCTCAGGAAGATCCTTTGCATTAGATGGAAAGACCACTGCACCAAAGCCAGTATCCTCTCTGCAGCTAACATAACCAGCACTGAGGCAAAGATCATGAAAAATCAACTCTGCTGGGCTGCCACTGTGTGTGAACGACTGACACTTGTCTCCTAAAGCAAAGCCTTGTCTCTCAACTTAGTCATGGTAAGAGGACCTGTGGAGGACAGAGGACGCGCTACAAGGACACCCTGAACGCATACCTTAAGAAGGGTGGCATCAACCCTACAAACTGGGAAGTGCTGGTGGTAACAGGTCTTAATGACACTGAACTATACATCAAGCTACAGCCCGCTTTGAAGAGAACCGTCTTGCTCAGGAAGCCAAGAAACAGCAGCGGAGGAAGGAAAGTGCACAACATCCTGGCCAACAGTTGTGCACTCCCCC
>NW_017728911.1:22036764-22041600 GCF_001723895.1 Crocodylus porosus
CTCCAAGGCACCACTTGTCATATCCTTGGAAAAATGTGCAGAGCACAGATTGGACTCCTCAGCCACCTTAAAACTCACCAGGAATCCCTCCCCTCCCCCCAGCAAACATTATCTTTATATCGAGGGATAGCTGATGACTGCAGTAGTCTAACCTTGAAGTTATAAAGGCATAGAAGATGGTGGCCATAGCTAAAACTGCAAGAAAGGGTTGCGGCCTTCTCACCAGATGGAGTTGATGAAAGGCACTCCTAGCTACTGTAAATCATAATGAACCAGCATTGTGCAGGTTAGATTCAAAGGTGGCTAAGAAAACAAGCACTATGACTACATTGCGACAAATCTGAAGCCTGATAACTTTAGTAGAGATGTAGATGCAACAGAGAACCCAGGAGCACCCCAAGGCTGTAAATCTACACACCAAGGGATGCCATCAACGATAGGTGTCCCTGTCCCCATCCAAGTCAAGCAGTCTGCCTACCACCATCACCTCTATCTTACCTGGTTTCGGTTTCAGCTGGTTCACTACATGCAAGTATCAACTGCAGCCAGTCATTCAGAGGCTGCAAGACTTGGGTCAGATGAGAAAGAGAGAGAGAGCTGGGCAGCATCATGAGTATCCTGATGAAACGTCACTCCAGATCTCTGCAGTCTCACCCACTGGTTTCCTATGCACATTATACAGGAGGAGAGACAAGATGGACTTCTGGGAAACCCCAAAGAAAAGGTCCCCAGGGGATGACAAGCACTCACCTGTCACTACCACCTGTGAGGGAAGATTGGCACCAATTGAGAACAGTCCGGTGAACAACCAGCAGATCATGTACATGCTGCTTATCAGCACTTCACAGTTAACTGTATCACAGGCTGCTGAAAGACCCATTAAAATCAGGAGGGCACAATTTCTCATCACACTCCAGGAGAAGATCGCCAGCCAAGGCCACAAGCCCAGCCTCCGTGCTATGTTCAGGACAAAAGCCAGACTGACAAGGTTCCAGGAATCCACTGGCTTCCAGATGTGCCTGGAGCTGTCATGGAGCTGCCTGATCAATGGCTGTCTGCAGAAAAGGGTGGTTGGAGGCAGGGCAGTAACTGCCCAGGCGCATCATTGTCAAGCAATGGTTTCTTGAGCAGGGACCAGAATATTTGGCACCCTGCCCTGCTGAAGTGAGGGACTGACAACCCCAACCAGCAGTGGCCCCAGTCTCCCCTGGCTGGCTTTTACAAGCCCAACTGGCACAGGTCCAGTTCACAACTGGTCACCTTCTTTCCCCCTCCCACCCTCCAAGCACATCCTGTGCATTAGCAGGTGACAGCAGCTTAAGTTGATCTGTGTAAATGGGTCAAGACAGAGCATCCTCGACCCCAACCTCTGACTGCAGCAAAAGTGGTGGCCCCCCAAGCCCTCCTTTATGTACTCCTTTAATTCCTCTTTCTTACCAGAAAGCCTGATAACAGTGATTTCCGTATCACATTTTGTATCAACTTTTAATAAATTGATTTCTTATAGTTCCTTATTGTAAATCCTATGAAGTCATAGAACTAAAATGGAACTTGACATTAAGTCTGCTGCAGCTAGTGGTTAAAATCTAGAGCTTAACATAGTGGTTTAAATCAATGTAACGTCTTGGTTGCTCAGAGGAAAGGTGTGCAGGGGAAGTTCCTTTTAACTTCTTCTCCCTGTGTGTATATAGGTATTCAGTCACCATTTGGTCCAGCACATTCCAGATCCACGCTTTGTTTAAATCAATTGATAATATTATTAATACAGAATATCTTTGTATTGATAGTATTTTGAAAAAGCAAAACCACAATTCTCCAAATCATTGGCTTAATAGCCTATGATTGATGTACTTTCGTTTGCATTAATGAATATTTGGGTGCCAAATGTAACTTGCCTCACCAATTGCATAACAATATTGACAATGCTTGTCTGGAAAGAATTTCGAGTATGAAACATGCCTCCAAAAGTATCAGTTCAGTCTAAAAGTATGCCTGTGAAGCAAGGTGAGTGAATGCTTCTCAACTTGCATATAGGCAAACTAAGTAAATGCGATAATGTGATAAAGTTTAAGGCTTGAGTGAAAATCATGGCCAGAGCTGAGCTGGATTATAAATCTGGCTCTTAATACTATGGCCAGCCATTTTATTGTACCTCTTTCTTTACTACCAGATTCCTCTGATGTGTTTCTTTTAAGATCAAGCATTCGAGAGGTAATTAGCATTTAAAAGCCATGTTTCCACTAATATATTAGTGAAAAGAAATATGTTGGCAGAATCTGAAGGTTACCAGTTACAATGAAGAACATGTTTTAGGATAAATGAAAGTTAAGGCCTAATATAGCATGACAATACCCCATTAATCTGCACCCGATTGACACAACAGTGGTCTATTGTGTCAATGAGGATTTAAGGAGCTTTACAACATGGTACTGATGGTTTATCATATCAATAGGAGCCTGCATAGATTTGTGTTAAAAACAGTTGCTGCATAATTCCCGTACTGAATGGTACATGCCCAGCAAATGTGTGTCCTGAAAGAAGAAAAAGAAAAACACCTTATTTAATGTGGTTGCATGCATTTGCAACAGCAAGCCCAAAAACTTAAACAAATCACCATATTTAATGTTTAAACTTAGCATACAAGTGTAGGCTATATACCCAAATCCTCCAAAAAGTAACATTTTAAACTGAAGCCCTTTGTACAGTCTCTGAGCGCTTGCTGACATGGTGATAATATATTATCAAATTGATTTAAACAAAGTGTGGCTCTGAAATGCTCCGAGACGGTCTGTGACTGAGTACCTGCTAATACTCAAGGAGGAAGGGAAGTCTCCAGGAGCTTCCCCCCACATCCTCTTGCCCACCTGAGCAGAGGGAGGGCAGAGACACGGCTCAACAGACCTGGAGGTTGTGCTTGTCTTTGCCTGAACCTTGCTGTAGGGGTAACCGTTAGGTGAATTTTACAGACCAGTTACAAAAGCCCTGAAGAATGAAGCAGAGAATGAAAATACTGGTAGCCCCTTGGGGACTGCAGTTTTATTAGCTGGCGGTACCGTAGGGCATTCTGAAAACAGGGAGACTAATCCTATGTTTTAAAATGTTTGGCATGGACAGCCTGCACCTAGAGATATGGCCGTTTTGTAAAGCTAAATAGCAGTGGAACTGTGCAGAATATATAGCTTCTGAGTATAAAAGCTGCAGAGATATTTTGTGAACCGAATCTTTCTCCTTCATGCAGTCACATTGCACACTATAAGCTTTTTTGCCCTCAGGTTTGCAATTTGATTCCTAATCAAGCCAATAGTCGCCATCCCAGCATCTTCATGCGGTGTGCAAATTTGGATGCCTGCAGCACAAGGTTGTTCCCTGGAAGGAGAAAATAAAGGATGTCCTTACACCTCTAAACAGGCGAAAGCTTCTGGGTCACAAAATAGCTATGCTGAGTGTCTGCTGTAAAGAAGCCTATAATGATGTTGCCTTCAACCTGTCACCACCAGAAAACGTCAGTGTGAGACGGCCAAAGGACTGAGTTGCCAGAAATGCCCTATTCCCATGGCTGAGAGATTTCGCTGGCACAGGCACTAAAGAGAATCTACTATGGGCCAAATCCTGAAGGCCTTTCTCAGTCGAATCAGTTTTCAACAGGCAGAACTCCTGCTGTGAAATCAATGGGAGCTTTCAGCAAGCCAAATCATGCAGGATCAGCCCAAAATATTATTTGAGAGTAAGTATCGACCACTCACGATCTGTGCGGGAGAAGAAAGAATTAGGGGGAGTGCAAGTAGCAGCAGCCTCCCAGTGCTTCTCATCTTGTTTCACCAGTTTAGGTGCATCACCTGGAGGGCTCGGCTCCATCCTAGAGCTGGAATAACATGGAGGCTTTACTGATGACCCTCTGATTTATTTTTAAACTGAAATTTTCTTTTCTCAGCGTTCAAAAAAACAAAAAACAAACCAAAACCTAAGATAATAAGATTTGGAGAATGCTATCTTTTCCCCTGAAGCCCCACAGGCTCCTGACCATATTAAGACCTAAATTATTTTCTATTTCATCTGAAAAACTAATAAATCACCCCAAATTCCCGGAATTAATTTCCCTGCTTCCAGTCTTCATTGTTGGTTTTTTTTAAAACCTATTGCTGTATGTGGCAGGCTACTTCAAGGAACAGAGCGTCAAAAATACCGCCCCCCCCCCCAACGACATTTTGCATTAAATACTCCCCTGAAAAATTACCCTGTCCCCAACTTTTGCTCAGAGTAGGAGTGAGCGTGTGGGTGTTAAAGGCTGCTTCCCTTAGCGGTTCTGCTGAGATGGGGCAGGATTTTGGGAAGTGGGGGGAGAGGCACTGCCTAAGCACGGAAAACTAACTGAACTTTGGGAGCGGACTGGCAGGCAGAGCCTTCTGGCAACAACTGTTTGTCCTCAGGATGCTTGAACGAAGCCCAGAATAATAAGCCGGAGCTGTGGGGATGGGGAGGGGGCCGAACCACAGCGGAGGCTCCTTCGTGGCCACTGCTCACAGCGCGGCGGAGGGGCCGGGAGTTGGTGTAGCCGCTCCTCGGAGGTGGGAGGCGGCGGCGGCGGCGGCGGGGCGGGGGCGCTCCGTCCGAGCCGGCGGGGATGGGACGCGGCGCTGCGGCGGGCAGGGAAGCCGCCTCCCCGGCTCTCCCGACGGATTGACTGGAGATGGAGCGGATTGCAGCGGTCTCCGGCCTCGGGTTTGTTTTGCTCCCGGCTCGTCCCGGCGCGGGCGAAGGTCGGGCTGCTCCCGGGACCGCCCGCGCCGCCCCGCCAGGTAAGCGCTGCCGGGCCGCGCGCTTTCCGCGAAAGTTGCG
>NW_017728911.1:22042234-22069227 GCF_001723895.1 Crocodylus porosus
GTGTGTGTGTGTGTGTGTGTGTGTGTGTGTGTGTATAATTGGGATTTGGTACAGGGTGTGTGCCATGTGTGTTAGAGATTTAATGTTGCATCTATCAGCAGTTAAGTGACTGTCCATGATGCAGACATCGGTAGTGCTTAGTAGCCAATCAGGACTGTAATTTTTGCATAGACACACATGGGTGGGTGGGTGTGTATAAATACACACATGCATGTACAAACACATCCAACATGCAGTATAAACTATTTTGCAGCATAAAACAATCACTGAAGCATCAATCAGGGTGCTGTCAAATTATGGTATTTCCTTAGGTATTTTTCAGGCAAAAAAACCCAAGGTATCTTTTGAGCTGATTTCAGTTCTTAATGTTTCAGAAACATAAAAGGTCTTTTACTAGCCCTATTACGGTTTACTTTGTTTACTCGTCTGTTAATTCTACAAAGGCTAATACACACTGCTCTCAGAAAGATACTTTCACAGAGAATTTTTCTAAGATCCTTCTTTGTATTCTTGAGGAGTATAACAGGAAGCTGGCTATTGCTTGTGTGGCAAAAGGGCATAGGTTTTTTTTTTTTTTCCCCTTTTATTCATGCTTTAAAAATCTATGCCCCTCTAAAGTGCTTATATCTCATTCATTAAATTAAGCTGTACATAATTGTGTTTAATGTGGTGAGTGACAGGCATATTCTGTTAGGTTGGCAGATATTGTATCAACATTTACACTTGCTCAAATAAATACAAACTGCCAGATGAGTCCTGTGATTTTTGGCTATATGCTAGTAAACTTTAACACTTTTTATAGGAGTGAATTTAAAAGCTCGACCATTTAAAAAAACTAAAAGAAAGAGCTTACACTGGGAATTTATTAGCATTTCTTAATTAAATAGATCATATATGCTTTTAAAAGGATAGCCAAAAATGTAGCCCAGAGTCTTTATATTGGGTTATTTAATGGGCTGTTCACTGAACAACTATTCTCCTCCTTCATACCCTGCAGTCTGTCACTACCTCTGCTTATTTCTGCTAGGGACGCAACAAAGATAACATCGTCGTCTAAACATGCTTTGTATGATGCGGGAGTGTGTGCCGGGAATACAGTGACTAGCTCTGTCACAGCTCCACAAGCCAGCTGTGTGGCTGCATTTTTTTTCCAGTCACTGGTATCCTTTTAGCTGGACCATTTGAACCTTGCTACCTCTTTTGAACAGGTTATCTGAGGCAGCTGACACTGGATATGTTAGCCTTTGGATGCTTTACCTTGGATGTTATCTTGTGTAGTTCACACATTTCAATGGAATGGTTAACTACATCTATGTCTACATGGGTCCTAGATCTGACATGAACTGTCTTAACCGTTACAAGATGGTAAAGACACATAAGTAGTAAAAGCTGACTTTAAAACATGTATTAGACCTATGTAATAAGACAGCTGTGGGCCTCATTGCATTGAGGCATAATACTAAAGAAGCTTGTTGTTCAGGATGGTGTTTTGTTTGTGCCGTGAACCCAAGACCCAGCCCTGCTCCCTTTGGAGTCATCAGGACTTCTGCCACCAGCTTCACTGAGAACAGTATCAAACCCCTTTATGTAACTAGTGAGAATAGCCTGATTATTCTTTTCTCCAAAAAACACAGGAATTTTAAATCTGCAACAAAAGGTCAAGTGAAAAACATATGGGGATGTGGCCGGTTCTTACCATGCATTTTATAGTGAGCAGAGTAATAAAAGCAACTAGCTCACCTTCATTTTTCTTGTTTTGCCTTGCAAGACAAATGTTGCATTATTGGTTTATTGCAGGCTGTTCCCTAATATTTGCCAGGGAATATTTTTTGCTTTTTTTAATAAACACAGGGGATACTGTCCGGTTTCTTGCTTAGCAACTAAATAAGCAAATAAGTGGATGGTCACATATTTACTTGTTAAACATGCCTATAATTCCAGTTTCAAATTTAAACATACTTTCTCCCACTGGGTAAATTTAATAATTTGCTCCAGGAGCAGTTGAGATGATGGAAGGCATGCTATTTGCATCAGGTAATGTAAGTTATTTTAAGTCTTAGTAGTCCAATATGTACTTAAGAGTTCAAATGTTGCTTTCATCAAAACTGCTGTTAGAACAGATGATCTCTTTTCTATGTATCAGATAAGCTACTGGAGTTACCATTAAAATCTATCTAAGCCATTTTATTAAGTTGTTACTTATTCTGTGAATAGCTGCCAACTTCAAGTTCAAAAGAAAGTATGTTCTGATTTGTTCCCATGTCACATGGAAGAAACGTTCAGTAAAAGTCATATTACCAGCCTTATGATGCTGTTTTCAATAGCTGTGTGTATTGTCTGCCTTTGCCCACTTTCCCCTGTCATGCCGTGACAGTAATTACAGTACCGCTAATAACAAAAGTTGATTTAGTTTATTCAAACAGGAAAACTGTTAAGTTGTCTCACTTCCTAAGGCAAATGTTTGTGTAACCACAGAGATCAAATCTGTAGCACACATATATAACATATGAGGTGTGTTTATTTCCCTAACTTTTCTGTTCCATTAGGCTTTTGTTAACTAACCCAGATTAGCATTTTAACAACCCTGAAGTGAACTTCTGCCATTCTTTCTACTTGGACACTGTGTGTAGATCATCCATCATTCTGTCCTTAGCCACAACAGGCTACTGGCTCCATAACCATTTGGAGCTACACAGAAACCATCCGACTGTGAACAGCACAGCTGGCTACAGCAATTTTTTCTTCCACACCACTGGCAGCATTGTCTGGCTATGGTAACTAAAGTTAACATCCAGAACGGGAAGTTTCTTTTATTTGGCAGGCTTAGCCCTGCCCTGATACAGCTCACTGGGCACACCTGCAGAAAAGTTAGAAAATGGCTGCTAGAACGGAAAGGCACCAGTGGACGATTTTAAGGGCTCTCACTTGGAGACGTTGGGCCTGTTGTTTAGATTGTGATTATGAATTCAGTCATTACTTGATTGAGAACATGCTCCTTGAATCCTACTCAGTCTCAGTTTGGAGACTATAGCATACTTTGAAGAAGGGACTTGCTTTAACTCACACTGCCAAGGAGCACAGAAAGGGACGGGCAATTCTGCTGCGCACTTTGCACCTTACTGCAAAAGCCCTTGTAGTTCTACACTGGGAAATGGGATTTTTGTAGAATTTTTGCCCAGAGCCTAATAGCTGCAACAGATGCTTTCCTCAGTTTGGGTTGCAGATTTATATACGTAATATAAAAGAACTATGCAGATTAGAGTGTTTATTGCTTTAATCCTGAAGTGTGTGAAGAAAGACAGGTAACCAGCAGGTGAAAAAAAGTCATAGCTCTATTTTATTCTTCGTTCATGAGATTTTTGAATAATTTAAACAAATTGACCTAACAGAAATATCTTTCATTTACAATCTTTGGTTTTCCTCCTAGGAGCTAGTTCTTATTGCAAGAACTGAGGTGGTCAAGAAGTGTTACCAAAACGAGAGGCAGGGGGTGGAAAAAAAGAAGAGGAGCCAGGGACTCAAGCAAACAAGTGAGGTTCGTTCTGTCCAAAATGTTTACAAATCTTGTAAATGAAATCAGTTGCTAGCCAGCATTGATCAGATTGTCCTTGGTCTTTCTGACCTAGCTAACACTGCAGGGGGCATATTTGCACACAGTTATTCTTCTTGAATAATGTTTCATCATTTTTTTATTTGTATTATTATAATACTTGGAGCCCTAAACTTGGGACAGGATGTCATTTTAGCTAGGTGGTATACCATCCCGTACCAAATAATAGTCCCTGCTCCAGAGAGCTTACAGTGGAAAATGAGAGGCCAATAAAGGACACGG
The DNA here is from genome assembly GCF_001723895.1 of Crocodylus porosus. Taxonomy (NCBI): domain Eukaryota; kingdom Metazoa; phylum Chordata; order Crocodylia; family Crocodylidae; genus Crocodylus; species Crocodylus porosus. Next base: position 22,046,067 of record NW_017728911.1, read on the forward strand.
ACATGCGAGTGCAAGGAAACTGTGACACAACATTGGTCAGGAGGCACTCGGGCACTGTAGCTGCCTTAACTAGTGAAGGTTTTTGGTGATATCATAGGAAAGGAGACCTTTGAGGAGGATTTTAGAGAAAAATAGTGAGTGAATCTCTGGGTGCTCTGAGAAACTGGACAGGAGAAACCAGTATCATGGGCTGATCAGAAGTACGGCTGAAGTCTCAGAATTAAATCACAAAAGATAATTCTAGGTTTTTTCTTGTTATTATTGACTAGTTTTCTTCTTAGTCATACAATTCATCTCTTTCCTTCCAAAATACCCACAACAGTTGCTACACAAAGTAGTAGCAATGTATTAGAATTGTGCCGCTCCCTGGTAGGGCTCCCTCAGTTTACTGCGACATAAAACAAATGGTATTTATCACTCCGTTCCAGGAATATCTCTCAATATTTCAGCTTCATTGAGATTCATTTCCCTCCTCTTGGCATGTAAAGATCCATACTGTGCCCTTGTCCCGTTTCCCAAGCATGTTTCTTGGCACGAGCAGCAAACACTGAATACAGCTGTTATTTGGACAGCCGGAACATCAGCATGGACAGGCCATGTAGCTGCTATGCCACTATGTGTTTTACCACACACATTTGTACCTTAGGGTCAAGGAAATTCACATGCTTCTATTTGATGTCATTGTTCATATGTAACTTCAGTCAAAAGCTACCCAAGCATGATATCTGTTTGGTTTTCCCAATGGTATACAGTAGGAATGTCAAACATATGGCTGCCCCAACCCAGATCTAGCCCACAGAACTGGCTCCTGGAGGGCTGGGAATTCAGAGACGGGGAAAGCAGAAACAGGGTACAAAGCCCCATTTGTTACGTTGGGGACATACGTTGGCAGCATTAGGTGATCAACAGTTGAGTTAATCCCTGTGGCTAGGGCGGTGCAGAATTTTGGCAGTCATTTCATTTTGGAGGTGTTCTGAGCCATTTGGGTGCCTGAAACACCGAATCCGAATTGAAACAGAAGGCCCAGAAACATCTCCAAAATGAAACGAGGCATCCGAAACATTTCAGAAATGTTGGCGTTTCAGAGCCAGCTTGCAGGGAAACAGCTGTATGCTGCTGCCCTGTCGTGCAACTCGGCTCCGCAGGGAACAGAGATCTGTGCTGGGGGTCTCCTGGCCTCTGCTTCCCGCCCCACACTGCCCCAGTGATGAGGGGCTATGCGGGGCAGGCAGCGGTGGCAAGGAAACCCTGGCGCAGATCTCTGCTCCACGCAGAGCCAGGTCACGTGCGACTCAGCTCTGCAGGGAGCAGAGATCCGTGCTGGGATCTCCTTGCTACCATTGCCCACCCTGTACAGCCCCACATCACCCGGGCAGCGTGGGGTGGGCAGTGGTGGCAAGGAGACCCCCAGCATGGATCTCTGCTCCCTGCGAAGTCCAGTTGCGAGGCAGGGACCAGCAGGCTCGCTCGCTGCTCTGCGCTTCTTCCCTGCCCCACGACCCGGCATGACGGGGATTAGAAATCCACACAGGGGTCTCCTCACCTGCACAGAGGCCAGCGGCCCTCCCTCTCCCCTGGATGAGCCACCCATCCTGCTCCCCGCTGGGGCCCCAAGCCCTGCCTGCTGGCTTCCCTTGCAGCCGGTTGGAAACAGATTCGGCCAAAACAAAACAGAACAGTAATCTGAAACACTGAAACGAATCACTGTCCTCCGAAACGGCCGACTCTGAAACCAAATCAAAACACAGCCGTGTCGCACAGCCCTGCCTGTGGCTCCTTTAATGCTGCATTCACGTGTGTCCTGTGAGGAGCTGTGCAGTCCAGATCCAGCCCCAGGGAGGGTCAGGAGGCAGTGGGTGAGTTTGACACCCACTTCATATGCATATTAATTACCTCATACTCATCTACATATTACATATACTGCTTAGCTGGGCACTGGGGGTTTTTTTGCACTGTACAAATGGTTATCTACATATCAGCATAAACAGTTTAAGTTTAGCTCCACTGTCTTTTATTTAGTAATATGACTACACTCTATTTAACCACATAAATGAGATGCAGAGTGCTTAGGTGCTGTTCCTTTTTACATAAACACAGTTTACACTGAGTTGGGCAAATGCTCTAAGTGTGTAACCTTGTTTCAGTTCCAGGCTATGCACGTAAATGAAGCATACTGTATATGAAACAGAAAGAAAGGAATTTATATGTGTATTTAACTTTGAAATGCCAGAATATCGTCCTAAATGCATATTTAGGGGCAAAACTTCAACATTAAAATCTAAGATGATGTTTTGAACATATAAAATTTAAGTAAAGTGGCTATTACGCTGCCTATTATGGTAAGTTGTACTTAAAAATACATAAGGGACATAACTGCTGTACATGTCTTTACAGATGCAAAGTACACAGTTAAATAAATGAGCATAATATCTTAGTCCTGCCCAGGGCATAGTAGGCTGGATGTTCTGTAGAAGTAGGCCTTCCTTGTCTAGGATTAAATAATCATCAACCCAGCACAGGATCATTTTCCATTTCCCAGAACTGGCTGGGAGCCTGCTTTGACACCAGTTGCAAATATAGCTATTCTAGGCATTTCCACCTGGTGAAAGAGTGCTGAGGTGAGAGAGAGAAGGATAACAGTGGAAAACCAGTGGTGTGAAATCTGTCAACAGTGAGAGAACAATGTCCCCAGGTGCCTTATGAAAGGAGCAATAAGAAAAAATTGTATCACAGAGTTGAATGGTTTCTTTCAATTTTCACAGATCTGCTTCTGTGTCAGTTTCTTAAATCCAGCACGTGTGTATCAGTGATTAAACACTGAAAAGCTAGTCATTTGTTTTTTGCTGACTAAATCACATTCTTTCAGAATGTAAATGCTGTGCAGATATTTTTAGCAATACAGTTTTTGATTTAATGATAACTGAGGACATAGATAATCAAATCATATGCTTTAGGGCTTTTACTGATTCCCTGCAGGGGTCAGAATAGACACCCCCCTCCCTCACTCAGTTATGCATATTTTTCTAGGTGTGCTGTGGGTATTTTCCTTTCCCCTACAGCACCAGGCTTTGTTCCTGGCCAAAGACAGGATATTGAACTTGCTGAACCAGTGGCCTGGTACAGGAAAGCTGCACCATGCATTTATTTCATTTTTTACAACATAAATATAAGTTTATTTTGTGAAGCTACAGAGATGAATACACAGCTTTGTGTGTTGCATTGTCCAGGGCCTCATTATATCTTCATGCTGGTGCTAGTTGGAACACAAGGACTGAGGAGAATGGCTCATTATATCCCTGTGCGGGATATTAATCTAAATATTAATAATAGTAATTATAAAGAGAAGCCAGGTGGGGAGAAAAACTAGTTCAGTGGTTAAGGGGGTGATGCCTAGGATGCAGAAGCTCCTGCTCTACTACAAACTTCTGGTATGATCTTGAGCAAGATGTGTAAGCCTAGGTTTCATTGAATTCATTGGGTGATTGAAACATATAGGTTTCTTTGAGAATCAGGGTTTAGCTTCTCTGTAAAAGATAGCAATAGTTCCCTACATCTGAGAGTAAAGAAATTAGTGCCTCTGAGGTGCTGGGGTAATGCAAACCATCATGATCCTAGATATAGGCTATATCTTCCTGAAATTCTCCCCGTGTTGCATTGTAACCTGAGACTAAGAGTGCCTAGCCACTGGCCACCCTCCTCACCCTGGATCTTCGAAAGCTCATCTGCTCTCAATACAGCCTCATGGTAGGGCAGTGACCAGAGGCAGTTGCAACACCCATAGGTGGCCTCACAACACAAGAGCGGATCCCCCAGCTCCAAGCAGACGTGCGTGTGTGTATGTCATACATTTACAAATGTGCACCCATGAACTGCAAAAGCAGCAAATGTAATAATGTGACCCAAATGTTCAGTGCTGGGCTTGAAAAAATGTTTTTCTGCCATTATGTGAAAATTTAGCGTGACTGGAACAGAGTCTGCATTTGATTAGGCAATTTAAAAAAAATGTAAGAGACTTTATGCTTGAAGGAGGTGCTGCAAAACAGTTGTACAATACGTTAGAAAATTGGTTCACTTTCATCCAGTTTCCGTGTTTTTCTGCACTACGTCTCAAATGAGAATACAAGACGTCACATAATACATTAGCGCATGTTCAAGTTTCATACTAAATAAAAGAACAGGACAAAACAATCATTCAAATGTTTCAAAAAGCTTTCAGAACAGAACTTTCACTGCTGTCTCTTCCCCAGCAAAAGCCACATTTCATAATACATTCTTGCAGCACCATAGTTAATCTTTAACATTTAGCGAGATGAGTGATAATATTAAAGTTAACTTTTAGCTCAGGCTTCCCGTTTCCAGCCTGCATTTGTACATATACTCAACTTTCCCACCAAAGTAGCAGAATGCATGTTTTGCAGCCACGCAAGTCATTAGCTGATCACGCAGCTGACTTGTCCATACAAAAGGCCAAAAGCATGTTTAAAAAAAAAACCTCTTGTTTGTATGAAGTTTGTATGAATTCTGATACTGGCTGAAAAATACTCACTCTTAATTGTATATATTGCTAATAGTAGTCTTGAGGTACTTAAGATGCTTGGACCTGTTTTTACCAACTATCACTCCCTCCTCTCCCTTACTTTTTTCAAGCATTCACTTAATTACACCCCCAGCAACCTTTGTACCCAAAATCCATGTGCCCAGAAAAGTCACCTTCTATCCAGCATCACCACCACCATCCTACTTCTTGGATAAGCAGTACAGGACAGGGGTATTGATGGACTCAGAGCTATTGTGTCTGGATAGGCAGCAGCTGTGTCCCCTCCGCAGCACACAGTTCCTCACTACCCACCCATGCCACTTGCCAAGGTACATGCTCCCTGTCCAACCTCCTTTCTCTTTCAGAACAACCCACTTACTACCCTCACTGCCTTCTACCTCACACACTAATTCATGAGTTGCATGTTGGTTTTTAGTAGGAGTTCTAGGGAATGCCATTTAGATCAAATATCATTTTTGCCCACTGCTGAGAAATAGTAAGGCTTGTGCAAGCTCACATGCTGTTTAGAATTGGTGATAGCATGGCCCATAGCTGTGTAACTTGTGGCTAAATAGTAATTCACCTTCACACTCCTAAATAGCATTTACATAGCCACATAATGGCAACTTTTGACACTTCAGCACAGTTCAAATTCTTTTCCTACCTGTGGTGGACTAGCACTGCTTTCTCTGAGTACCTGCAGGAAGGAGGATGGAGTAGGGCCCACGACCTTTCAGTCCAATACCCAGGGGACACAAACTCTGCTCACCAGAGGAGGCTTGACCCTGCATCCTCTGCTTTTCACCAAAGTGCACTGAATACCAGTTTATGAGCCAAACATCACCCAGAAAACCCTCTTATTGAAGTAGGACCACTGCACTTTGCATTTAATACTGGATAAAAGGTGCAACCATTCTTTGTCAAGGCAGACTATATTTTGCTGAGCCAACTTACCTATGTTCCTCGTCTAGCTGCCCAGTGGACTTTAAGGGAGGGCTGGAGAAGGCTGTGGATAAAAATGCAGATACAGCAGTGAGAGTGTCTGTCCCATTCAGGACCAGAGCCCAAAGCCTTCTGCTCTAGTACTCTCCTATCTCGTTCAGTCACCCATGCTCTGCCTGGCTTGTCCTAACTCAACATATCTTTCCTGCTAGCTGCACAGTGGGCCAACTTCAAGATGAAGTGGGAGGGTGGTGAAGAGTCCCTGTGGCCTACTGGTTAGAAACTTTGCTTAGAAGCAAACACTGCAGGTTCATCAAATGATGCAGGTGAGGCAGGGTGTAGAGCCTAAGTCTCCTGTTTCTCAGGCAAATGCCTTAGCTACTGGGCTAAAAAGTAGGAGACCCTGCAGCATTAAACTGCTAGTCAAGGTGTTTGAGGGATTTATGCCACATCCCTAGGCACCTTTGAAGGCAGAGTGCAGCCTACTGAGCATGTGCAGCAGGGGAATGCATGGCTATGGGGAATCAAAATTCTGTGCGTGCGCCAGAAATTGCAATTCCACGACTAAATCCTCTTTCACCTTCATAAGTCTCCAGCAGTGCAAGGTACTAGCGCCCTTTAGCCTTAGGTTTTTTAACATATTCCTTACATTTTATTCAAGCCTGAGTCTAATAATACTTGATATCTGGATCTTCATGGCTGCAGTTCAGAAAGTCCCTCTTTAGATTTTAGTCTAAAAGAAAGTTCACACCGAATGGCATCCACACATTTAACAAATGGGCACAGAAGAGTTAATTGCTAATGGGGCCCAGTGAAGCATGCTAATGAGCTCACAAGGAAAAGAAAGGAAGATACCTGTGTCTTTAGAGACCCCAGACTATTCTCTTGGAGGGAGCATTGGTCTTTGCAGGTCAGGGTCAGGGCACTATGTCAAAGCTATTATTTAGGCTGCACCTGTTCTGGGAATAAATGGAGACCTGAGAGCTTCAAGGGCTAGCAATCTGGCACTTTTCTTGAACACTAAAAAAAAAAAAAACCCATCTAGCACTGAACTCCTTTCTTGATTCTTAGGCTGCCATCTGTGAGCACTGTAACAACAGCAGATCTTGGAAGTGTCTCACTTCAACACAAGCAGCTTAACTCTTTAAAATGTAGGCCTGGTAAAGTGGTTAATCAGGAAACTGCAAAAATAAATGTACCTTGCACTTTGTCACCAGGCTGAGGCCCTGGCAAACTTTCAAAGGGAGCATGTCCCACAGGAGCTATGTAGAATAGAGGACAGATTTGACAGTAGATATGGGGTAAAAACAAAGTTTGCTTTCAGCTGGAGGACTTTTGTGTTAGCCTGGCAAAGACAGAAAATGAACTCCCATTAGCTGTTCAAAATTAGCTGAAATAAATATAGCTGAAGTAATCATTTATTTTTGGCCTACATCTTATTTCATCTCCTGCTGAAACTACCTTGTGTTTGAGTAAATCCTTGATCACAAGAGAATTCAGTCCTCAAAGTGCGCCTAATCAACCACTAAGCATTTGCATCATTAAAAGTCATCCTATCCATTTTGCAAGCATTCTGTCAGCTTGTTCTAGAGTAAGGGGGCTGCGCTCTCTGTAATGCTTAGAGCCTGCAAACAACTGAAGTGTAACTAGCACTACCATAAGCCAATTAAGATCAAAGCTGTGATATTCAGTAGTAGGGTTTCATCACTTTAATATTAAACAATTTTTTTTACTTAGATGCCGATCAAAAGGTGTTAATGCAGATTCCTTTAAACAAGGCAAGCAGTCTCTTAAAGTGACATACTAGTTATTTGCACTTCTATAAACAATTAATATCATGGCTCCAAATAGTCTACATTTCTCCAGAGCTGGGGTTTAAAAAATTGTCACTGTAAGATGTAAAACTACTTGGATACTGTAGGGTACAGTTTGGGAAAGGCATACATCCATTCATTCATATATATATATATATAAAATGAGCTGAAGAAAGTATGTTTATATACTGTGTGTATATATAGTTTATAAACATATTTTCTTCAGTTCATTATATGACTGATGTGTTTATGTAATCTTCAAGTAAGCTGTTTAAATGGGGAATAATTAAAATTTGCATATTATTGTAACCCAAAGGTACAGAATATTTTCCTTCCCCGTTGTTTATTTGATAATTAGCCAAAAATAATCTAATGTCACAGCTCCAAAATGCATGTTGCCAAGATTGTGAATTAAATATAAATCAAATACACTGTGCCAAGCATTTCCCAACATGTTTAGCAATATTACTGAACGTGTCTTTAAAGGAACACACACATTAAAAGAAATAGCATAAAGCAAATGAATAGGTTTTTCCTGGACATAAGTTCTACTACTTTAACTATAGCAGTATGGCTACAGAGCTACAACCAGCCTAGTGTGGATGTAGTTATGTAAATCAATGTGCTTACACTGGTAAAATCTTATTCCCATAGAAAAAGGGAAATACAGTTTACCAGTTCAAGGCATCTGTATACACTTACAAGTGTATTCAGGCAAAGGACTGTATATTTATAACTCCACCAGTAAAAAAACCAGATAACATACCCATAACTAACAAACCAGCTCAAAAATTATGTGTGGTCCTGGCATAGGTTGGAATTTGAGACCTTGATCGCTAAGTTAGTGCCGTTTACAGATACCGACATATCAAAGAGCTTTGCCTCTATTAAGTACTGCTTCCAGGTTGTAAGCATCGCATGCCCATTTCACCACATGGAAAACTGATAAGTCAGAAAGAAATTGAAACACCATCCCGCAATAGTGTAATCAGTCCTGGGCTTGGGTAAATGGCCTTTGCTGCTTTTATGTTCTGATTTAGAATATATAAATGGGTGTGTTGTCCTGTCTTACAAATGTAAGCCTTGGGTTATTTGATTCTTCATATTTGTGCATGGTATAAATCCACGCTCCCCAGGTATATATGACTACAGGGAAGTATCGAACTGCATGGCAAGTATTGAAACAAGACCATATATTTTCATGTGATTGGCTTCAGCTGTTAGGGTCTGAATCTTTTGAGTCGTTCCACCTCCCACCTGAGGCTATTTTTTATCAGCTGACCAAGCATACATAGAGTGTAAAGCCTTATCTCCATTACAGTCAAATATAAAACTACTAGTAATGTCACTGAGACCAGATTTCATTAGTAGTTTTTCAGAGAATAACTGATCCCCTCTACAGGAAATTCAGAGAGATGCTCAGTGACTACTATTCTGGTGTCACATGGAAGTGGAGAAGAATAATCCATTAGGCATTTGGTGGCTTTTAGCAAAGGTATCTGCCCACTTGTGAAAGAGGAGCCAAAAAAAACCCAGCAGACCATCTACAAGCCAGCAATCAGAGAAAAAAAATCTCCTGCAAACAAACATTTGTACTTGCTTTAGTACTGGAAGGCAATCATTAAAAGCTTAAATTTTCACAAAAAAGTGCATTCTCAGAAACATGCACCTCCATGCTGCAGAAAATCAGCCAGGAACATAGGACTTGCGTGGACCTTCAGGGTCATTGTGTCTGATACCTAGCTATTACAGGTGCCATATCACACAATCCCTGTAATTACTCAAGTTCCTCTGTAAAGTGTGCCTCCTCCCCCTGCCCTTTCATCTCCTGGTCCCTAGCCTTTGTATTTAAATGACTTTCTTCCTTTCTATTTAGTGTCCCTACCCCCTGTGACTAGGGATTGAAGTTACACATAAACCAGTTTAAATGATCAGAAACTGGTTTAAACCTGTAACAGAACAGATGTTGAGTGCATATGAACCAGTCTGAAAGATGGCTGAACCCAGTTTGAGATGCACCTGGTTGAATGTAGACTTAACTGAGTGAATCAGACTTAACTGATTTGGGTCAAACCAGTTTATGCAGATTCTGTCCCAGACCCCTTCCTGGTTTAAATTAAACCAGAATCCTCCAGCATCCCAGCATGCTTTGCTGCAATGGGCTAGGTTGGGCTGCTCTACAGAAAGCAGGGCTGGCCCCGCCTGTGTGCTCTCTAGCCAAAGCAGGGGCAGGGACGTGGCCAGACACGTCCCGGCATGGTCCCATTAAGGCAAAGTGGGCAGGGAGGGGGTTAATTCTGCCTTCCTTCCACTCCCCCTCTCACAACAGCTGGTGTCTGCCTGCCTGTGGGCTGGCTGTGGTCCCTGGGGGCAGAAGGGACAGAGGGAGAAATTAACCCTCTCCCTGCCCCCTTTCCCTTAATGGGGCCATGCCCTCTGCCCCTGCTGCTGGAGCAGCAAGGGGACAGGGAGGGGCAGCAGCCTCTGTCAGAGTGCCCAGGAAGGGGTTTATTCCCCACCTCCCTTCCCTGTCCCACCAGCAGGGACCACAGCCATCCCAGCATGGCCCCATTAAGGCCAAAGGGACAGGGAAGGAGTTAATCCCCTCCCCCCACCCAGGGACCACAGCTGGGGCAGAGCAGCCCCCAGCACTGCAGCGCAGGGAGGGGGGCTCTGCCCGCTCCTCCCTCCCCCCCACCACAGTGGGACAGGGAGGAGGGCTCTCTGCCACACTGCCCTGCCTGACCTGACCTGGCCCAGCCCAGCCTGGGCGCAGGGAGCACAGACAGTGGGCTACCTGGGCTGGCTTGGAGGTGCCAGTGGGCCCGGAGCCCGGCAGTCACCTGCCGTGGGGGCTGGCTGCAGACACATGGGTCCTTGCAGAGAATCTGAGCCAACCTGAGTAGCCTGCTGCCCAGCCAGCTACCGCCTATGCACGCTGGGCCAGGCTGCTTTCAATGAGGGCTCTGCTTCCCCGTCACTGAGCTGCAGCTGCAGAGGCAACAGCGGGGGCAGGGAGGGAAGGAGGAAGGGGAGGAGTTCCCCTCTGGGGCCAGGCAGAGGATCTGTGTGCCTGGATTACTCCCAGCTGTCAGGGAGCAGCTGTAGCAGGCAGGGATCTCCCCCTCCTCGTTCTCCCTTGCCATGGGCATCTGACCAAGCCCCTGACTGGCCACTCTCCCTCTTCCCCCACCCTCTGAACCCTGCAGGCCAGGGTGGGGGTTTAAAACCTCCACTCAGTCATACTCAGGCTTGCTGGGGCCTGGCCTTGTGCCCTCCCCCCCGCCAGCTCAGCTTCCTGTGGAAGGGTAAGGAGGGATGCTTACACTAACCTGCAAAGCATGGGCAGCTGGTGCCTTCCAAGTCTGGGGCGGAGCACCAGATTGCTGACCCGGGGGGGGTGGTCCTCCAACAGCCAATCGCCAGGTCAGCAACAAAACCAGCGAAACCACTTCTGGTGGCACTTCTGGTTTCGTGGCTGGTGCTTCCAGGGGGTGCACGGCAGACCTCAGGGGATGCACATGCACCCTCTGTGCATCGCCAGTGCTGCAAAGATTGAGTCAATTCAGGCGCAGGCTTTTTGAACGTCTGTCCCTAGCCTGCAAGTCCCTTGGAGTTGGCCGGGTGTGGGTGGGTCAGAGTTGGACTAGATGACCACTGGAGGTCCTACTGCTCTATGAGTCTATGGTTTATAGCAGCTGATAAGCAGGCTGCTGCCTACACAAGCTTACACCTTTCTGAATGAGTTAGTCTTTAAAGTGCCACCTTGCCCTGCCTTCTGCCATCTTAGAAGTAGTTAGTTATGATTTTTTGACCCAACAGTAATATGTAGGCCATGTTATTTTGCCCACATATGGATTCACCTGTGTACATGCCATATTCTTCCAAGATGCACCATTTCCCAAAATAAATCCTTTTTCTTCATCTGTTACCTTTGCCCTGTGACTAGTGTAGAAAGAAGTTGCTAATGTTTGGCAAGACATCATTTAAGACAATTCATTTGCTTCCATGTTTTTATTAACTGGTTTCATTCCCCTTCTCATGATTAATAGTGTTCAGATCTGCTTATGAGCTTTGTTAGTCTGGGATATTTTCTTTCTATCAAGTCTTCCATTGCTTTTTAGAAATACCATGTTCCATATTGTGCTTAGTAATTTATGAAATGTTTATAGCATAAAATGCTTTGGATATGATTTTTAGTGGAAACAATGTTTTCCATCAGTTGGGTTTAAGCTATTTTATTTATTGCTTGTCTACAGTTGGCTGAGTGTCCTTTCCCTTCCCCCACCTCCTTTACATGGTGGGGCATGGAAAGTTGATTGATGGAATGTCACACATAAGTTGACAAAATTTGGAGTAGATTAATGACTAGGAAACACTAGCCTTTTCCCTTTTAAGTGAGACTGTTTGAAGTCTGGCTTGTATTTTTAAAGGAAAATGTTATTCTGGTTCTTTAGTGCTCTCTGATCAGGAATCGAGAACAATTTTCTTATCTAGGCTTGACCAGCCCTAGCCACAAATAGCCAATTAATGATTTGGAGTAACTTCCTGCTTTTCTTACCTAGTCAGCCCAGTACACTGTGGCTGACTGATTTCCATCCAAGCTGGCCTCTTTTTTTACAACTGCAGTTTTGTGCCAATGAAGAACTGCTGTATTTTTGTGCCATTTTGTAAAGGCCTGGGACTGGCATCCAAAAGAGCTCTGTTCAGGCCCAGCTTTTCGAGGCACTTTCTGGGTGACCTTGGCCAAGTCACCTCAGCTATTAGAAATGCAGCCTTAAATTCAGCAACATTCAATGTCTTCAAAGGGGGATGTTGGCTGCACAGCTTTTTTGAAAATGTGTCCCCTTTTATAGATGTTGGGCCTACCTTAATCTGTCTATGCCTCAGCTCCCATCTGTGAAACAGGGATAATAGTATTTTAACTACCAAAATTTGCAACTGTAATAAATTATGGGAGCAAAAGTGCTGGTGCTGCAGTTTGCAGGCAAAATTAATCAAAGGCTAGTATGAAGCCTGGCTGAAAATATCAGACCAGGGAGCACAATTGTTTTCTAAATTTTCTTCTGGGCAGATATTTCCAACAATTTATAATCAGGCCTTTCTGGTCCAAACAGATACTTCAGTATTGTCATTTTTATAATCCCAGGTAGCACCCTCCATTAACAGGGTTGAATGAGGCAAGAATTACGTCTATTTTACAAAAGCATATCTACGTGCGACAGAAGTATGCACCTGGCTGTCAAAGGTGGTGCTGTCAGAGGGCCTGATTGAGTCAGTTTTCCATTCAGTCTAAGAACAGGCTATTCTTCAAGTTAGATTTTCTCTTGGCAGACCTGTTCTCAGGCTGTTTTTGTCCAAACCACCAGGCAGCGGTGTCAGGAGATCCTAAAGCCTTCACAATGCATCTGCCTTTGTCTTCCTACACAGACTGGAAACAGGAGTTGATATAAATTTTCTTCCAGCACTTTTAACATGCAGTATAATAAAAGAATCACTATGTCTTAAATCACAAGGCATGGCTGCCTGACCCTGTACAGCTCTCCCTATCCGATCTTCTGCCTCTTTATCACAAAGATCTGTCCTTCACACTGATATAGACATTCCCTCTGATAGAGGCTCGTGAAAGGTGAAGTTTGGTTAAAAGGATCATCAGACATAACAATTCCTACCTCTTTTAAGTTCACAAAGTTAACCTTGGAACAAATTGTTTTGAAATAAGATTTAAATGCAGCTTTGTTGGTGTCAGCCCTAGAAAATGCCTTTGTGGAAACTCACCCACTTATTTTATATTCTGTGACACACTGCACTTTAGCACTGCACCTCCTGGGCCTTGAATCTGAGAAGGCAAGCCCCCATTATTTGGGAGGGGGGCATTTTTCCTTTGATCAAGTCTTTTGTTTTTTGGGGGTAGGGGAGGGGGTTAACCATACTTTTGTCTCGTGCAATTTAATTTCCCTTTGTTCTTTGCTGCCGTTTTATAAAATTGGTTCAGAAACAAGAAGGAAGTATTTGAGACAAGCCCTCTCTTTGTGACCGAGGTTATACTTAGTTTCATGTGAACTTTATTCAAATGCTCCTTTGGTCCTTCTTGTGCATAATATTCCCTCGATCCCAGAAAAACCTTGGCAGGTGTTTATTTCACAGAAGAGAACAAAATGTCCCTACATTACAATGTCAGCTGTTTGATTAGCAACATCTCCTGATCCCTGTACTACCATTTTAAATCCTACCATGCCAAGAATGCTCCCTGGTCAGTTAGAATGAATGGTCTTATCCCTTAACCCCAGGCCTCTTCCTAGACAGCCAGTAACTGAAGGGGAGGAGGGAACTTTACCAGAAAGCATTTAGTTACACCTGCTGCGTTGGACCAGTGCTCTTAAGATTTTTGGTGCCTCTCCCTGCCTCTTCCCTAGCCTGAATAATAGTTTTAGTATTCAGAGCCTGTAAGTTCCACAGTTAGGGTTGTAGAAAGATTTTTTAACCATTTTCTGCACCCAGGAGCCACAACGTGTAACGTTCCACACTGCTGTGGACTTGAACAAGGAAGGACCAACTTGACTAACATTATTAATTCCAGTTTGTTTAAGTTTATTCATTAGCAATTTAATGCTAGATGCTTCAGCTGAGGAGGCTGTGTCAGGACAAGGAAGAGCAGAGGGAAAGTGCCAGGAATCATTAGTGTCTATTAGCCACTACTGCTCATCAATCTTGGCTACGAGTGCAACCCATCAGTTCTGGACTGGTGGACTTGAGATGCAGAAACATCATTAACAGTTAAAAATGCATCTTTTTCAGGTCAGTCTTTAATGAATAGGAACTTGCACATGCGCTTCATTGCCAGCTTCTATTTCCACTGAGGTTGGTCTCACAAAGTCTAGCCTGAGCATTCACAGGTTGACAGCTGTATGCGCTGGAGAATCCTAGCACAGAATCAATGCTAGGATCAGTAACTGAGTCTAGCTTTTCACTCTGGTAGCAACACTTCTGCTTGCAGTAACATTTAGAACCATTTTTATTGGGTATGCAAAATATTAGAAATAAATTGTTTAAATACTTTGCTTTGTTAGGGTCTAAACCGCATGCTGATAACAAATATGGACTTGTATACGTGACTGATTGCAGTTCTCAGAAATATTAGGAATGGGAAGATTTGTTTTATTTTCCTAAGACAAATAAGTTAATAACTGCAGAATGCAGTGTTTATGTCTTAGTCAATACAGAGCCTCATTTGACCTGTAAGTCAAAATGAAACAAATGCCTCCAGAAGGTGCAATGAGGGTACAGTATTGTAGCTGCCAAGTTTCTAATGAGAAATAAACTTCATGCCCAAACCACTTGTGGTCATTAAAGATCCCATTTAACTTTGAGAAACGTTTTCTTGCATCCTGCCCAAATTGCAACTTGAGTAGTTGCATTATGTTTGCTAAAATACCCTTGTGGTTTCAATTGGAAAAGTAACCTTTCACTTTCTCCCTTGAAAGTATTGCTGTATAGTGATACTGCCCCATTTGCATAGTGTGCATAGTGACCTAGCACGTACTACACAACCTGTAGAGTACTTTAAAGCAAGAGGCGCTTCATAATTACCAGTGTCAGGTAATTATTTGCATAACTGGGGGGAAAGCATCCACTTAGGGCTTGAATCGCCATTGCTCTGCATCTTGCATTTCCCACCCATGAAAAAGAGATGCACAGTGATGATAAGCCCTGCCATATCAGAAAGGGCCTCTTCTTACACACCTGTACATTACCGCTCAAAAGGCAAGGCAGCTAGTATTTGCTTTCTTGGTAGTACAGTATTATGATGGCTCAGCCAAAAACAAGGCTTAAAGCTGGAAAGCAGCATGGGCATTTTGTGTGTACGTGTCTTGACTTTTGTGGGTAAATTTAGATAGTTTGTGGGGAAGGGTTTTATTGGATGACATCTGGTGACAGAAGGAAGAGATAGAGATTACAGTTTAATTAGAATTCTAAGCCTAACTTTAACAATATTCTTGCTAAGCCAGCAGCCTTTGTGTTTCTTGTCATTTAGTCAGGACGGCAGTAGTCAGTTAGCCCTGAAATGCCTATAAATATTAGCAACCATCACTACATTTCAGAAAAGCTTTAATCAGGACGGTCACGTAACAGTTTTTCATCAATATATACATAAAAGCTAATTTACACCATTACTGCCAACATTAAATATATACATAATTTATATATATATATGTATGTATGATAAGAAATTGCTTTTATCATGCTGTAGGACCCAAATCTCATCAAAGTGTTTGTCTTTTACAGGTAGTTAAATAGGATTACCAAGAGGGTGGTGCTGTTTTTCACCAGCCATGAGGGTCCTCTTGCTTTGTGTCTGCATGATGCTATTGACTGTATCCCAATCCCTGGCTGTCAGCTTTCCTGAAGACGAGGACCCTATTAACGTTGTTGACTACCATTGTAAGTAATTTGCAAATTACTTTAAATACTAGAAAATTGTTTAAGAACAGTTTTTTTTGTTGACAAGTGACAATGATTTTTCCCTTTAAATTCAAATTTATTTACTGGCTCTTTGTCTTGAGTAGACCGCTTAATCATTTTTAAAAAGCAATCAGAAATAAAGCAATAACTTCTGTAAAAAGAGCATTTGCTGACATTGGCCATCTTTCATTCATTTATATTCAAGACATTACTCAAGGAATTTAGTTTAAACCCTTCTACACCTAGTATATACAGCTAATCAATGCTGTATATTGATTCTTTAGCTCTATAATCCTGAGTGATGGTGTAGCCCATTTTCACTTGCAGATTCAAGGCAATATCCAGTATTTAGAGGACGCCCTTCAGGCAATGAATCTCAACACAGGCTGGACTTTCAACTGATGTTGAAGATTCGAGACACACTTTATATCGCTGGCAGGTAATTTTCCTTTAGTCAGTTTATTAGATTAAAATTCTTTTCTTTCCTGGTTTTGCACTAATGTGTGCAATTCATTTTATAAAGTGCAGAATATAGTGAAAATTAGAATTAAGTTGGGGAAAGCCTCCTAGAGAAATATACAATGTGTGTGTCCAGTGAATAAAGATAGGAGCGAGGGCTGTGGTTACTGCACATATAGTAAGCCCAGTGCTCTAATTCTGTTTTCCACCGTATACATTACAATCATAATGAAAACTTCTGATCATCCCAAAGCTTGGAACAACATAGCAGGGCTGTAGGAAAACAGTTCAAAACATTTGCATATTTGCAGTCTAGGCTGTGCTTTGTAATGTACAGGAGCTGAAAAACGCAAATTCTAGCTAAAAACCCCATCATTTGGAAAGAACCCCAAAGTACTCCATGTCAGCCCTGCTTTGCTGAGCCCAGAAAAATCCATAAGTGCTTCAGTACATGCACTTTGTGTAGCAAATATCATAAAAATATACTGATAACCCTCCCCAAAAGTCCAGCATATTTATGCACACACCTGATGTGTCTTATTCCCTTGTTTCCAATAGAGATCAAGTTTATACTGTAAACTTAAATGAAGTTGCAAAAGCAGAAGTTACTCCAAGCAAGGTGAGCCAGTGCAGAAAAACATATTTTTAAAGGAGTTTTCAATATAAAAAATGAACTATATTTTTATTTTATTTAAACAGAAATTGACATGGAGATCCAGGCAGCAGGACAGAGAGAACTGTGCCATGAAAGGCAAACACAAAGTATGCTTACCATATACATACTAGCAAAAACAATAATAACATTAATTGCACATGGGAAATCTGTTGTTAATGTAACTTACTCTCTTTTCAGGATGAATGCCATAACTTTATTAAAGTCTTTGTTCCCAGGAATGATGAGATGGTGTTTGTCTGTGGAACAAATGCATTTAATCCTATGTGCAGATACTATCGGGTAAGCTCATTAAATCATACACCATGATTTGTATTATTGTTAGCTTGCAAAATAGTTTTGTAGTGATGGTTAAGGTTTTCAGCATGCCTTTGCAAAGTATGTCTTTCTTTCAAAGGTATGAACAATGAGAATAAATATGAAAAAAAAAAGCAACATGCAAAATCAAGGTGTATGTCAAAGTAGTAGTACTATCCCATAATACTGATATCTAGAATGGCAATCACATGCTGAACGATTTATTTGTCTTCTCTAGCTGAATACCTTGGAGTATGACGGAGAGGAAATTAGCGGTTTGGCAAGATGCCCATTCGATGCCAGACAAACCAACGTTGCCCTCTTTGCTGGTAAGAACTTTTGCTGTAATGAATCTAAATGATTAATAACACTGAAGGAGCCAGAGGGCTTTACAAGAAGGCACAGAAAAGCTGCAGGTGTCAAGGTGCTTCTGGTTTTAAATTTTTCAAAGGGCCTCCAAAGGATTAGAAGCTAAACTGTTAAAGCATAGGTTAGAGTAATTTGGGGAAAGAGTGGCAGTAAAAAATGAGAAGAATACAGGCTAGTCAGAATTGTATATATTATTCATGGTCTGCTAATACCACATTTTAACTTTTATTTTAGATGGAAAATTGTATTCAGCTACAGTAGCAGATTTTCTGGCAAGTGATGCTGTTATTTATCGCAGCATGGGAGATGGATCTGCCCTCAGAACAATAAAATATGACTCTAAGTGGATAAAAGGTAATTTTGGAAAAAATATTTCCCAGTGTATATGACAAATCTAATTTCATTGGCACTGAAAATGAAGCACATCTTTACCAGCATGATTATATATAAGCACCAGGTTAATATAAATGCAGCTTTTACTATAGTAAGATCATAAAGATAAAATACAACTTTGTGATGATAAAGCAAAATCTTTATTTAAAATGCAAGGGTCTCCCCCACCCCATTTAAGTACATTAATGAATGAATCTGTAGTAACAAAGGCCTTAGCTGTAATACAAATCCTTGGAGGCCCTTTTACAGTCCATTAGCTGACATTAAAGAGTACAAGTTCATTTAAGCTTGAATACACCCATATTTGGATTTCCTAAAGTGTCTTCAATATTGCCATTCACTTTATTTTGCATGTAACTAAGGGAAAGCAGAGCAGTTAGTATCCTCTGTTAATTAAATGGTTCAAGTAACCAGGTTTCTCTTCCCTCTGCCTTACAGAGCCACATTTCCTGCATGCCATAGAATATGGGAACTACGTTTATTTCTTCTTTCGAGAAATTGCTGTAGAGCATAACAATTTAGGCAAGGTAGGTAAAAATCAGCTGTCACCATAAGTGATGAAGAATAAAAAATCTTAAGGAGAGCAAGATATGCTTGTCATGGAAAATGTTGTCTGTAGCAAGCATAGTTTGCAACACTCAGTATGCCCTGGTGTAAAGTCAATACAGTTGTTTCAGTCCTTCTAATTGTCACTAAAAACAGAACAATGTGTAATGTGGTAACTTCAGCCTTAGGCTTTTAGTATTTCTGTCTTGTTCATAGAGGTCTCCACAGGTATCCTTTAGTGCTTCCATTTCCTGACTCCAGAGACAGCAGATTTTTCTGGTGTTGCCTACATGTTTAAAAAAGGGATTTCAAAAGGAGGTTCCCTCATCTCTCTGTATAATGAATAATTTAGCCATACTAATGTAGCACATGATACTTCTGCTTCACCGTGGAAGGATATTCTTTAGTAAATTATTAAACCCCTCACACATGGTTAATTAAAGTCTTTAAATCTCACTAACAATATGATTTTGAGAAAAGGTGGAAGCAAGGCTGGGAGTGCTGTGTTTGCTCACTGATGCTTTAAAATGCCCATGCACTTGCAGCTAAACCTGGATTTCCTTTCTGTACAGGCTTTGAAAGCAGATATATGGCAGCAGTTTTCCTGCTAACAAAATTATCCCTGATGTTTTATTAACAGTCTGCAAAATGGGATTGTTTTCCTAGCAGTTCGCAAGTCCTGCTCCTCTCTACCTTTTGTTCCCCATGCAGGCTGTGTATTCTCGTGTAGCACGCATATGCAAAAATGACATGGGTGGTTCCCAGCGAGTCCTGGAGAAACACTGGACTTCATTTCTAAAAGCTCGGCTCAACTGTTCTGTTCCTGGGGATTCTTTTTTCTACTTTGATGTTCTGCAGTCTATCACAGACATAATAGAAATCAATGGAGTCCCTACTGTTGTCGGTGTATTCACCACACAGCTTAACAGGTGAGAGATGAGCAAGCTAACATCAAAAGAAGTTCTCCAGTTCCCTGTTACAACTAATATTGGAACGATTGTAGTCTGAATTCTTGCAATGATTTTTCTTATTTTACAGCATCCCTGGTTCAGCAGTATGTGCTTTCAGCATGGATGACATTGAGAAAGTCTTCAAAGGGAGATTTAAAGAACAAAAGACTCCAGACTCTGTTTGGACAGCTGTACCTGAAGACAAAGTACCAAAGCCAAGGTAAAAGATTCTTACTTATGACATGATAATATTGTCCCTGTAAACAGCCACCTTTAAATCAATGATATATTGAGAGTCTTGTCATGTAAAAAAGAAGCAGCGGTTTTCACTTGAACTGTAAGTATTCTCATGAGCAGCCTCCTCTGCTCTTTCAGAATGTGTGCCCCTTCTCATTAGCTAAAATATCAAGAGACAAAAAATGTTGCTTTCCTTTCAGACCTGGCTGCTGTGCAAAACATGGCCTAGCAGAAGCTTACAAAACCTCCATTGATTTCCCAGACGAAACCCTATCCTTCATCAAATCCCATCCTTTGATGGATTCTGCCGTTCCCTCTATCATTGAAGAACCCTGGTTCACAAAGACCCGGGTCAGGTAGGAAGTAACATATATCTGCCTATATAAAAAGACCCAACAGACTGCGATCAAATTAATGTGTTTTTTGGTTTTGGTAGGTATAGGCTGACAGCAATCGCAGTAGATCATTCTGCTGGACCCTATCAGAATTACACAGTCCTTTTTGTTGGCTCTGAAGCTGGAGTAGTACTTAAAATCTTGGCAAAGACCAGGCCTTTTTCTTTGAATGACAGCGTATTACTGGAAGAGATTGAAGCTTACAATCATGCAAAGTAGGTATTATTTTTACAAGAACTGCCCTCCAGAGCACTTCCCATGTATATTTCATTTAGTCATTGGCTTGTGTGACCTAATTGGTAATGGTGGCTTTTGCTTTTCCCTCAAAAAATATATTCTCACCAAGCTTCTCACATTATTTGTCAGTCCCAAACCTTTATGGTAAAGATGTGCTGCTGAATAACTGGAAAATGTTTTAGCACTTGCCATCCTGTGTGGGTAGTGAGAGCACTCTAATTCCACCCTCATTAAGTCACTGCTGCAGCCTAGTTATGCTACAAGTAGCTGTATTTTTCTGGCTATAGAATAGCAGTACTCTGCACCCAGAACAGGTTTTCATGTCTGGTTTATGATAAATGTATTAAACATGTTGAAATCACAAGGGTGATGGGCTTAGATATTTTCTATGTGATACAAAGATTGTACCTTACCACCCTTAATTTGAGAGCCAAAACCTTGATACATGGTATGGAGAGCACCCCACAAAATAGATTAAATTAACTGGACATCACAGTGTATTCAGCACTGTAATAATAAAGTACCGTATCTTAGGTACCATTTTTTTCCAAAAATAATTGTGAAGTTTCAATTTTTTGGAATCCGAATAACTTTAATTGACTATTTCCAGTGTAAACTTTGCACAGGTTTATTAAAATAACAGTTTTAAATTACTGTTACCCAACAGGTGTAATGCAGAGAGTGAAGAGGACAGAAAAGTCATTTCCCTTCAGCTGGATAAAGAGCACCATGCTCTATTCGTGGCCTTCTCTAGCTGCGTTATCAGAATTCCCCTCAGTCGTTGTGAGCGTCATGGATCATGTAAAAAGTAAGCCTGTGTTCCTGAACTCCCCTTTAAAGCAAAGGCACAGAAATCTGTGGTGACAGCAATAAAAGAAGCATTTTTCTTTGGTCTGATCTTGCACAGGTCTTGTATTGCTTCCCGAGATCCATACTGTGGCTGGCTAGACCATGGGACATGTGGAAGAGTGAAACCCGGCATGTTGTAAGTGTTATTTTAAAAATTAGTCTAACATATCTACAGTTACTGCCTCCATTTATATACCACACCAGCATTTATTATGATATACATGATCGTGCTCTCATTCACTACTTATCTTTTTTTTAGCGTTATAAAAGTATTACAGAATGCTAGAGTGTGATCCCATTCTGCAGTTTTTCTTTGGGGAAAACTTTCATTTCAGGGGGAATTTAACTTAGTTAAGAACAACTTATAAATATCCAAATGAAAAGCAGCTTGGTGAAATGACAAATTACTGAGCATAAACACGATCAGCTTAGTAAAGAGAGTATCACAGTGCAGCAGTTACTGCCAGAAGGACACAGTAGTCAAGGAGGTATTTCAACTTGGGTTGCTCCCTTGCCAATACTCCTAACTACCCAGAAATGGATCTCCTTTACAGCTGAAATCTTTTATGTCGGTTCTGAACTTTTTTATTTAAATTAATTCTCTTCACTTTTACAAGAGCAGAAAGAATGTAAGATTTCTGTAGCTTTTCCTGAATATGCTGTATGTGTATATATTGATGCCTTCCACAGGCATAATGTAGAATCAGGTCACAGGAGCACATTGCATGACCAATATACTGTTAAATATGACCTATATAATGGGGCCAGTACTGATCTTAGACCAACATGTACAAACTCCAGTTGACATAAGTTGAGATGTACAATTGTACCTAAAAACAAGCATGGCCTTAGCATTTGGAGGTGAAATAAGATTAACATGACCGCGTAAGCTGTTGCATAGTCTGGTGTAGGTGTTTGTAATTTGAAAGCCTTAATAGAAGGTGTGTATTTAATACACAGTCTTTCTAAGATCAGATATTGTACAAGTCCTCATAGCTGTATGTTTATTGTGAATGACTAAATGTGTAAATGTTTCTGGTTTTTGTTTTCAGCAGAAAATCATCATTTGTTTCCCTACTAATGCTGTTAATTGCAGGTTCTCTTTGTTTGTTTCATACAACCACAGCACTGGAGGATATGAGCAAGATGTAGAATTTGGCAATACAGGACAGCTTGGGGACTGCCATGGTAAGGCATAGTAGTCACTACTGCTAATTTATAACATGTCAATGGTAGTTTGTGGCCACGCTTCATTATGGATGTTAAATTTATGAGCCTTTCAGTAACACTCTGAACACATCACCTAGTGTGACCATGAACAGCCACAAAGCTGAGCTATTTGGTCTTGGGTGGCAGATAAGTTTTACCTTGTTTTCTTGCCCTTTCACCAGTTTACAACTATCTGGGGTCTACAGCAAAGTGTTTAACAACTTCTTTTTCGTAACCAATAGTATTTTCTTTTTGATTTTCAGTTACTCAGGTTTTAAGAGCTTTTGCTTTCTTTTGGTTACTTTTCACTGATTACTTGTTCCTTTAATTCTTTTAGAAATTTTGCCTACTACAACTACACCAGATTACAAAATATTTGGCGACCCAACATCTGGTTAGTTTTTTTTAATTTTTTTGAATTAATGACCTTTTCTTTCCTTCAGTTCAGCATTTTCAGCCCTTTTTTCCTTCCTTTTGCACAGTTGGCAATCCTTCATTTTTGTGCTTAAACTCATGTTCCCACTGATGGTAAAGATAGCCAGACTCTCCTCACTCAGCACTTCACCCTTTGTAGCCGCATGTTAACAGCTCATTATTTATTGAAAAAACATCTTTTATTAAAGAGCCTGATTAACATAGATGACATCTTCACTGCACGAAAGTCCACTAAGCTTTACTCTGTTCCCCAACCATGCATTTGTGAATGCCCTTCTTAGTCATCTGTAGTAAATGGATGGCAGAATTTCATCATTTTCCTCCTTTTTTCCTCTCCTCCCCTTCTCTTGCTCCCT
>NW_017728911.1:22069376-22088282 GCF_001723895.1 Crocodylus porosus
CGAGCAAATGCACATTTTTTTAAATGTGTATTTTTACATTTTTTAAATGTCTAAATAGTTTGTGCTATTGGAAATCATTTAACATCCAAAGCTGTGTAGCAAAAAAGGACTATAGCAGACCGCTGCTGTAATGGAGACCTTGATACATTGTTGTCATAGGGACCTTTCCTCCCTTTTGGCCTTCAAATGTTTTGTTTTAGTTTATTTTGTTTTATTTTGATGGTATTTTCACTGTGGATTCCTGTTTTCCAGGGAGATAGGGCCTGGTGCTAGTCTGTTGAACTCAGTAGCAAAACTGTTATTGACTTCAACAGGTGCATGATGGGGCCCCATATTCTCCGAAGTGTGCTCCAGCCTAAAACTTGCTCTCTGTGGTTTCAGCCCAAGGGCACTTTTCTGTTTGCCAAATCTGAAAAAAAAATCTGTTTCTCTGTTTAAGTTGTGAGAGCACAACACATAACATTTTGTGCTTTGTTTCTAATGGTATTTGCACTTCTGTAACTCAACAAGGACTCCTGCTTGATAAACAAATATTCTGCAGATTTATTTACCCATCATGTAAATGAGTGTGTAATTTAGAGGGAAAAAAGGCAACTGTCTTCCTTCAGTACTACTTACTTGCATGTTTACTTCATCAATTAAACTTTCAATGTGGTATTTTAGGACAACACCATAATAAACCTGATTTTTCAAGCCCTGAATTACCATACATCACATATATACTTTCCCCCTTTCAATCCCCCTTTCAGGCACACAGGGTTAAAACTTCCCAGCCACATTCACGTGAATCAGGGATTTACATTTGGCAAGCAGGCTCACTGTAGAATATCAGACTTACTATGCCTGCAGCTCATGTGCATTACCATGTAGGCCATGACGCAATCCAACAAATCCATTACAAATGAAGAAGGATCTGTACAACAGAGGTCTGTAGGAGCCATTACAATATTGGAGCTAAAAAAAAATCTTTTTCCTCTGATGGAGCTGATCTGGCATCTAAGGAATACCTGTACTTAAAAGCCTCTTACAAGGTCACTAGTATACATCTTATAACTGATTTTTAAAGATTGTTAAAACTATGAAATAAAATGAAGTAGCTTGCCTCAAGCAAACAGGATAGCAGCTAAGCAGCATAAGGTCCCCCTTTCTTCAGTTGCTTACAGTAACTTTTGTACTGCTTTACATACAACTTCCCTGGCTTTTGAATAGCAGTTTTAACATTACTTAATGTAGCCTTTTAATATGATTGATTTTTATCAGCCCTGTATACTTCTGTAAAGTGTAAGGGTCACATTCTGCCCTGACATGTAATTTCCATTAAATACCTTCTCCAGGCATAACTTAGAAATGCCATGAAACAGTAAGGAAAGCCTGACCGTAATACACATTAATAAAAATCTGTTTGCCACCACAGACATGGAGTTCTCTTCAGCTTCCATTACCACAATGGCAAGTATCCCAGTTATATCACCTAAAGTGATTGGTTCCTGGAAACCTAAAGTGACTGGCTCTCGGAAATTTGTAGTTCAAGATGACCCAAACACTTCTGATTATTCTGATCCATTATCAGGTGTCCCAAAGGGTAAGGCCTTACCAGGGAATACATTACAGCTGAATGGAAACCTGATAGTCTCAGCATTTTCAAAGATCTAACTGTAGCAATCATTATCATTACAAGATATTCCATACCATTTTCCCATTACTACACAGAATGTGCAAACATGATTCTTGTGCCCATTTAGCCAACAAAGGCCAAGTATAACACAGTGGTGTTCACAATGTTTATGGCTGGCAATAGGCTATATTGAATGCAGGTTTTGAATCCATGTCTTTATTCCTTGCACACTCCAAAACTGGCACTGAAATCAGCATGGGGTTCAAGATGCACAACAAATATGCTGAATTTTTGCTCTAAAAATGAGCTAGAGCTTTCACTAATCCAGCTATATAGACCCTCCCACTATGCTTGCATATGTATGCAGCTCAATACAATTTTATATATTACAAACAGTTCATCTTCCTTTCTTTTTCTTTCAAGTGAAACATTGCCTAGGCTGTTACAAAAACAGACTTTGGTTCAGCAGGACAGGATGATTAACAAGAACAAAAAAGAGGCACAACTGCAGATGAGACTTTATTGGTGCCTCTGATGCTCTGATAACAGTAATGTTTGCACAATTCTGTAGTTAGTGAAAAGCTCACAACAGACAAAAAAAAACACCCTTGGTTTTATTATTCTAAAAAAAAAAAATATCAGGTTTCCTCTCAGCCATTATATGACAGTACATTTGTGATTTTTCTTTTGAGTTCTGCTTTTAATCAATATTTTTGTCATAATTTCCACATGTTCTCATTCACATTCTGTGTCATTTCTGTTAGTGAACCTTTACTCCTGTTACCTTTCCTCTCCTATATAAAATCATTAAACCCTATTATCCAGAACATCGACAATGTTCAAAGGCTCTTCCCTCTAACAAAAGAAAATATTTCTTCACTCTTTGTTTTACTATCTCCTGGGATACTTAACAGATTTACCTTTAAAAACTAACATTGTCTTAACTACAAGATGTCTGTGGTTGCTTTTAAAATACAAGCTCAGAAATCTGAGAGATTTTGTGTTAATATTTGGTTTACAAACTAATGCAACATTTATTCTTCTTCTAGGTCTAAGCTAAATGTTTTTTAGATTTTAGCAAACTCCTACAACCTTTCATTAACCATATGTTTTTAAATTATATGCAATCTTGAATGCTCATTACTAAGTGACAAAAAAGAAAAATAGTAAACTGCATTAATAAAATAATATTATTTTGAATTGTATAAATGTATAACTAGATAACCATGCAGTGTAGGAATGCATTAGTTTATATGTTTCGCACAGTATTAACATGGCTATAAAAACCCAGTATATATACAACATTTGCATAATCCTGTCTCTCTTTTGATACTGATTTATGAGTTGGACAGGAAATTGAGAGAGAAATCCCTCCATGAGTTATTAATTGAAGTCTGGCAGAGTAACACCTTCTAACCCCAATTTTCTAGCAGAAATCGTTAATGTTAATAGCATACAAGCCACTATTTATGAGCCTTAGAGGATATTTGGGGACAAAGATAGGAACTTGACAAAGAGAGTACAGTATATAACTAGATGTACTTTCAGAAGCAAAGCACTGCCAAGTCTTTTTCTTGTCAGATAAAATGGAGAGTCTCCATTTGGGCTGATCAGTGCTAAACCTGTAAGTTGAATTTTATAAAAGTATTTACAGTCTCTAGTATGTAGTTGATTACATTAATATTAATCTATCTTAAACAACACTCATCTAAATAGATAATGCTGTCCTTCATCTAGAGAGGCTGCTTTTGTTTTGGATAACATGAAAGTCAAATACATGCTAATTTATCATCCTGTATGTTTGTTACAGGTGTAAGGTGGGAAGTGCAGTCAGGAGAGTCCAACCAAATGGTACACATGAATGTTCTGATCACTTGCGTCTTTGCTGCTTTTGTCCTGGGAGCCTTTATTGCAGGAGTGGCTGTTTACTGTTACCGAGATATATTTGTACGGAAATCCAGAAAAATACACAAGGATGCTGAATCGGCTCAGTCCTGTACAGACTCCAGCGGAAGTTTCGCTAAGCTGAATGGGTTGTTTGACAGTCCTGTCAAGGAATATCAGCAAAATATTGATTCGCCCAAACTGTATACAAATCTGTTGACTAGCAGGAAAGAACTGCCACCCAACGGTGATACAAAGTCCATGATTATGGACCACAGAGGACAGCCTCCAGAATTAGCTGCACTTCCGACTCCTGAATCCACGCCAGTACTTCAACAAAAAACACTGCAAGCTATGAAAAGTCAGTCAGAGAAGGCGCATAACAATCTGAATGCTTCAAGAAAAGAAACCCCTCTAAAAAGCCCTCAGTTTTTCCCTTCCAGTCCCCCACCCCATTCTCCTTTAAGTCATGGGCATATTCCTAGTGCTATTGTTCTTCCCAATGCTACCCATGACTACAACACCTCTTTCTCAAATTCCAATGCACATAAAGCAGACAAAAAGATGCAAAACATTGATCACCCTCTCACTAAACCATCAAGCAAACGAGACCACAGGCGATCTGTTGATTCCAGGAACACCCTGAATGATTTTCTTAAACATTTAAATGAAACTACTAGTAATCCCAAAGCAATTATGGGAGACATTCAAGTGGCTCACCAGACTTTAATGCTGGATTCAATGGGAAATATGTCCGAAATTCCCCCTAAAGTTCCTAACAGGGAGGCATCTTTATACTCTCCTCCATCTACTCTTCCCAGAAATAGTCCAACGAAACGGGTGGATGTCCCAACCACCCCAGGAGTACCAATGACCTCTTTAGAAAGACAGAGGGGCTATCACAAAAATTCTTCACAAAGACATTCAATATCTGCACTCCCTAAAAACTTAAACTCACCAAATGGTGTTTTGTTATCCAGACAGCCTAGTATTAATCGTGGGGGGTATATGCCATCTGCCACTGGCACAAAGATGGACTACATTCAAGGGACGCCAGTCAGCGTTCATTTACAACCTTCTTTATCGAGGCAGAGCAGTTATACAAGCAACGGAACCCTTCCTCGTACAGGGATAAAGAGGACACCATCCATAAAACCCGATGTACCACCAAAACCTTCATTTGTCCCTCAAACGACTTCAGTCAGACCACTGAACAAATACAGCTACTAGGGCTTGTGTATTCTGGTAGAGTGTGGTATCAGCCTACCCTGGCTGTGAGATGATGTTGTGGGAGACTTATAAGGCAGAGACTTGCTTGTAATTAAAGAGAACAAAGTGGCCAAAGAAACTGTCTTCACTTCAGCAACATCTGTGTCTTGCCACACGTAGCTACTGCAAGACATAACGTACTTGCTAAAAAAACAAACAGAAAAACAAAAGAAAGTGCTGGTCATTACATTTCTTTTGTTTGGAGCTAAGGAGACATGTAGCACAACGGGGGTGGGGCTACTTTACCATTCTAAATAGTGATAATGTACTTGGAGAAATCTGTAAGCAAATACTTGAAAAATGGGTTCCATTTTAGACTGCCATTATGTGTGGTCTTCCCATTAAATGTGAACATTTTGATATGTATGCATTCACCTTGCCTCTTGCACAAATGTCAGAAAATGGTAATGTCTCAATGGATATCTGGGTAAATAAGTGATTTGCTGGAATTCAGTCTCTGGCCCAACTGTAGCATTCTATTTTCCCCCCCATGCGTGGCACTTGGTTTATGCCACAGATAAAGCTGTGCGTGCACGTGTATGTGAGTGTGTACTGTACACACTAGGATGGATTTAGATTCCCATTGCATCTTTTATGCTACAGAATTGTTTACACTGAGCATGACTGAACAACCGACGACTCTTCCTTCTGCAGTCCATTGGGTTCAGTTTGGAGACAGCTAGGAAGGAACTGTGCATCTCAGCCACCTTCCAAAGGATATATACATTGTTGAATTAGTAACAGTGAAAGGGTGCAAATCTGTTAATTCTAAATAACTGTATTATGCTGCTATTGATTCAGATCTGTACATTTCAAATCTAGTGTTTTGGGGTGGAATGGGGGACTCTGACTGTATCTCTACAGTTCCCCCATCCAGTACCTGGCCACTGTGAATTTGAGCCCCTGTCGTTCTCATTGTGGGCAGCTAGTAATCAAGAACACGCTAGGCAAAGCCTGTCTAATGATAAACAGTTACACTTTTTTTTGTTGCATTTAATAATGTCCTACCCTCTGATAGGCTTTTGTCTGTAGAGAGGAAGAAACTTTAATTGGCCTGAGAGAAGCAGTCTGTGAAAACTCAACAGTAGTGCAATCAATATGTTTATGTTGTGTAATGTATGGATTTTCTCCAAAGTCATGCAGGTAATGACAATATTCTGTAAATATTATGTGTGAGTTTACCTGAATCTGTGCATTTTGTGCCTTATTCATGCAAATGATAAAAGTACTAAAATTCTGTCAAGTGCACATCATATTTCCTGAGTGCCAGTTGTAAATTTTCTCAACAAGCACCCGAAAAAAAGATAAAGCAGGAATAATTAATGGTAAATAAAGGCAGCCTACAATCCAAAAAGACAGCAGCATTAAATCACCTTACCATGATAAACATTCCACTCCAGTTCTCCTAAGGATCAAACAGTTATAATGTGAAATCAGATGAGGTTTCTAGGGTAATGGAACACCTGCTGAAGTTGTGTAAGCCATTTAGTAGGTTTTACAGTATCTACTTGCAGCTGATGTTCACCACAGATGGCTGTTTTAGCTTGCAAACTACACACTACCACATTGTGTACTGAACATAACTGTAGAAATAACCACAGCAAAGGAATATTCATGAATTAGGGGACAAATAACTTCAACTGGTTTCTGAGACAATGGCGATTTATATTACATGCTAGAGGGGAGAGAGCGAGAGAGTTAGTCTCTGAAAACTGGATTGCTATTACTGAACAAATAATAAAGGATAGAATTACTCTCCCCCCTCACCCCACTTTAAGGCTGTTCTTGGTAACAAATTTTGAGACCTCTGAATCCAAAAAAACCCCTCATCTCTTTTCTTAAATGCTTCAGTCTTGAAACTAAAACACTACAGATTAATAACTATTAAAAATACTCATTTGTCAAGTGACAAGAAACCGATTTAAATTCATTTTACAAATATTAATACAGACTTGTGTGAAACCGAACCATAAATGTATGTGAACCCTGATAACTTTCTGTAACATTGTGCTGCCTTGTAGATGGTAATGTGAGTTCTATCAGTATTTATGTTGAAATTTCTAACATTCAACCTAGTCTTTATTCTGTTAATTTAATAATACAGATACTTTATCCATTTGTGCAAAGGTAAACACAGATTGTATCTTTTTTAATGGTACGGCATAAAAAGTAACCCTTAAACAAAGTTGCTCTATACTATAGAGTACTTTAACATGTATAGATATCTTGTAAACTTGTATTGTGGATGTGTAAATAATACGTTCTTTGGGTTTTTAACACCGCATGTAAAGTCGAAATAAAATATTCAGTGTACCAGATGTCTAACTTCATTGTTATTGAACATATTTATATAATGTATTGTTTGTCTGATTACAGTGAAGGAAGCATTCTGCTTGCTTTTAACAGCTCCATTAAGAAACCACAGAGACATCCCCTGATCAGCATTACTGGGTATCATGCAGCTTGCAAATGGCTGATAGCATGGCATACAGGTATACTTCCATTTTCATTGCAGTCTAATGTTGACATGCAGGCTCATGAGACAGTGCGTGCAGACATCTGTCAGATTTCCGAGTTAAATATAGAACAGTGAAGCAACCAACATGCATTGAGAAAAATGTAATACTGGGTCAGGTTAGTCCACACGATTCATTACATAGATGCATTTAATTTGAGAAATATGCAACACACTCCCATATGAAATCTGAACTGTAACTTGATTCCAGACTTACAGTTGGCAGCACCGAGTCCTGTAAATATCACTTTAGTGTCTAGTAGTAAACCTCATTTGTTTGATCTCCCATGAAAATATAGACCAATAGTAAGGATACATTTCTTCTCCATCATGTAGGTAACAATAACTGATCACACTTACCACCTAATTGTAAACTTACAATTAAAGTCATCAGCACTTTCCTAAGTAACTATGACTCGTAAAAAAAACCTGATTTTTTGTTCTAGTTTGGGTTTGCAACTAGTAATAAATGTAGCAGAAGTAGTGTACAGTATATGCATAATACATGTACCGTTCAATTGCACATTTAACATGTGCCAGCATAATGCTTAATTTAAAAATAAACACAGTAATTTCACATCACAGCATCCTTTTAATAAAATTTGATTTTAGTTAATGGAGAAGTTTGCTATATATTTGTTTTCAGGTCATTAATAGTATAAATTACTACACGTTACAACAATGCAATGGCACCTAGAAGCATTCTACTGAAAGCATTTTTAAAAGGTAATCATCTGAGACAAACAGAGTGTAAAAAAACTATCATAACTCTGCATGTTTTCTTAGACCAAAGTCAAATTTAGATTTATATGTGGAAGGTTTCCAGCTGATACATTTCCTTCATTTGCTCAAAGCACATTTAATTTCCATTTCAAAATTAACTCTTGCCAACATATGAACATGACAGTCAACGTAGCCAAACTTGTTCCCCCTTCATAAGTACAACACATTTCCAAGTTATAATTGGCTGAATTATTTTTCAGTTGATCTTTAGTAATCTGAATATATAAATAAGTTTTAATCAGTATAAACAACATCCAGACACACACTGGGGCAGTTTTGTCCACAAAGTAGTTTTATTTCTTCTGCCTGCAGTAACGCAGCCACCACAATCCAAACCGAGTTGTTTTCATATTGATACTTTCTATATTTTTCAGAGTAATATGTTTTTGGTGGCGCACTATTTTTCATTTCATCTGTCCCAGTGTTCTTCATTAGGGTACATTACTCATACAACATACCATACCAGCTCATTTAAAACATTCTTTATTCACCGTTAATGGAAGAGGACCAGGGGGTACAAGAACAAGATACTGCTAACATTTTAACATTAAAGGAAAACATTTCATTCCTAAAAAGCTAGTGAAGCGCAAATTCAAGGAACAAGTTAATTGCAATCGAGTTTCTGAGCTACTTTGTCCTTAACGACAAAGACAAAGCAGTAACAGATGGCCTCTCTGTTGCAACAGGATAACCAGAGAGGTTAAACAAGAAGAGAAGTGAAAGTGATTTCAGTGCGTCCTGACCTCAAATCCTCTCTGGCCTCTTTTTGTTTGTTTGTTAAGTGTCCAAAGTACAATCTCACTGGAAGAAAAGTTCAGAGATACAGAGATGGCTGAAGAAACTGAAGGGCAGAAACAGGACTTGCTCAGAGAGTTCACTGAGGGGATTTGCTGTTAACTGTGGGAAGAGCGTGTCTGTGTTAAGTCTCATCTGAGGGCTCAGCGCAGTGGAGAGGCACAGGAAGCGTATGCATCTTTCCTCATGGGAACAATAGGAAGAGGAAGAAGTTCCATCCATTGAAAAGGAAACAGCAAAGGAGGGTGAGCAAAGCCAAAGCAAAAGGGAATGAACATTAACAAAACAGTATCTGCATTTATCACCACAGAATCTAGGCTGCACCTTCTTGAAAAATACATACAGTGTAAAAAAAAAAAAAAAAAAACCAGAAACACAAAATGAAGAAGAATGAGGCTTTGTTTGTGTGGCAATGGGATGGTTCTGGAATCACCTATAGGAAAATTCTGTCATAAATCTGTAGCCTATTCAAATATTGTCTAAAGTCAGATTTAGGTGATGGGAGTCAGGTCAACTCTCACCTTGCACCAGTTTTGCAACCAACTCACTGTAACCTTGGGCAAGTCTCATGAGGTTATAAGGTGGTGTAATGTTTATATATGGTGCTTTAAGACCAGCAGGTAAAAGTATTATTATGTTGCACACATCTAGTCCCCATGGTAGTAAAGTTTTCCTGTTGTTTCTTTGTTTTTTTTATTTTTGCCACCACTGATCTTGAACTCTAGAGTGTGTTCCCTGCAAAATAAATAGAAGAGAAAAGAGCTTCCAACCTAATAGTGCATCCCTGGAAAGGTCCAGGGCAGGTAGAGGTGAGGAAGAGTCATATGGCATTTTCCCACGTGCATGAAAATGTCGTGGGACTCAAAATATTTTTTAAATTAATTGTGACAAAATAAACTCATAAACACAGCAGCTGGTCTCCAGGAAGGGTGAGTGAGCTGTAAGTGTACGGCATATGGCAAGAAGGTCTGCCTTAAAATGTCTCTGTATTAAAATTAATAAAGAGCAAGTGTACAAAATATATTTTAAAAAAATCTTTGCCTGCTTTCTATTAGTTAGCCCTTTACCACATGGGTTATAGTTTCTTGTATGTTTAGCCTCAGGAGTAGTAAACAGGTACCCATTTGGCAAGAATAGCATCTGTTCCCATACAATGCTGCCTGCATGCATATAGCTTTGTTAGGTTGTTGAGCCATACTGCATTGGTCTTCAGCACATCTGAAATTATAATCTGTCCTGAACCACAGACTGATGGAATGTTTCTACTCTGCCTGAAATGAAATTTATTGGAAGCTCTGATTTTATTAGTACTTTCTGAATTCATGCAATGCCCTGATTTATTGGTCTGACTACTTGCTTTTTCCTACAGTCACCACCATCATCTTTTGTGAACTTTTTCCCTCAAAATGGTAAGTGAAGCCACATCATTTTGCTAAGCACTTAACATAGCTCAACAATATGCATATGCTCTTGCATGATCCCCTGTAGGCATCGTTGGAGAATCCCCTGGGTTCCTAGAATAGTAGTGAATTCTGCCTTGACAGATTGGCATGTCAGTGCCTTATTCCAGCCAAGGAGAGCTGTACATATATCCTTCCTTTAGCTGTGTAATACTTCAAAGGTGGCGAAGTGGGAGAAAATGTTACCACACAGACAGACCGGCCTGACTACTGTCAGGAATAGTCCCATCTTTCAGCAAAGAGAGGTTTACTTTGGAGGCAAGCGGTGTACTGGGGGGGAATTAACCAATAAAATTCTGCATAATATGGCCCCCATTCTGTAACCTTAACTGTGAGACTTTTATTAGAGCGAGTGCTTCGCCTGATGACATACGTCAACAGGACCAGGCAGGAGGTTTACACTAATACATATCTCTTTGCAGAGTCAGGCCTGGATACATTCTTGTGGGGGGGAGCTACTTTTTTGGCAGATATGCCACAAAGTAGCCTCACACCCTCCACAAATGTCACTCTGATCCCTTTCCTCTACCTGATCTGTTCTGCTTTCTGTTTCCTGCCATGTGCACCCTGCTTCTTCTCTGCTTTCTGCTGCTGTGCTTTCTGTCCACTCCCTGGTCTGCTGCATGCCACACACAGGCTGCCTGTGCTGCTTGTGGCACTTGTGCTGCTGGTTGGCCAGCTCTGCAATATAGGGTTTAAAATAATTTTCAGTATCTGACCTTAACCACTGTCAGAGATGGCTTATGCAACTAGCCATCCGTGTAGATGTCATTTGTTCCGGTATCCGTACCTGTATGTCAGCTCCTAAAAGCATGCAAGACCTCTGACAGAAATGGAGTAGCTGCCTAGTAGGACAAGCGGGGATAGATTTGGTTTTTAAATTATGTCACTTGAAACACACTTATTCCCCAGCTCTAACTCACATTACTGGTCACACATGAAAAAGCAATTGAGTATAGAGCTGTGTGCATGAATCACAACAAATGCATTAGATGAAAGCAACTTCCTTTCCTGCACATGGAATATCCATGAGACGGCCTGCATGCTCCCAAGAAATGCTTGGTGATCAAATCTGTTCCGTTAACATTGTCCGGTTTTTTGTTCTGGGTTACCTAAATGTATTTCTTTATACTCAAGCTGTGTTGCATAATAATGGACACACAAATTAGTCTCATGTCCCTATTTCTGTTCCATGACTGGGTGAATGGAAAGCACTTCCAACACCAGTCTGATTATGAGAGCTGGCCCCATGGAGTCTCACACACGCAGCTTTGCCTTCCAGTTTCTGCCAATATTTGTGCCACTTGGGGTGAAATACTGATTCTATCAGTTAGTGGCCAGAAGTCTCAGTGATTTCTACAGGGCCAGGATTTCATATTCAATTACTCAAATGTCTAGGAAAAGGAAACATCAAAGGAGTGTGAGCAAACCCAAAGCAAAAGGGAATGAACATTAACAGGAAAGCATTTGCATTTATCATCAAATAATCGATCTAGGCTGCAGTAGGCTAACAGGAGAGTGTACTGGCAATGCTCGGGATTAGGACATTTGGGCTGGAGGAGGAGGACAATTCAATTGTGCGATTAGACTACGCTTTTTGGTGGCTCAGCAAATCTCAGCAACATACAAAAATGGTGCATCTCTAATACACCTTGATTGCTCAGCTTCTGGAGGACATAAGTGAACCTTAACATACAGTGTATTGTGCTCTGTGCAAGTCCTTCATCTAAAGTGACATCATGATCAGAAGCTAGGTTATGCAAAAGTACAAGCTGTGAAGAAGCCACATGCTGTTTCAGAGTTTCTCCATAATTGATGCTGCTAGTTTGGAAAGATCATGAACACAACATTTTAGTATATGTCGAATCTGTTCCATATTGTAACAACTTATTGCATATACTGGATCATTATAACAATTTACTTCATGTTCCTTGCATCAGTGTACTATTTCGTCAAAAGGGAGATTTTCTCTTCCATAGAAATAAATAATTCCCTTTGATGGGGCTGTGAATTTTGTAAACACAGAGGCACAGAGTACACCTCAAAAGTCCTTAGCAGTGAACAGTCGCAATCCTGGGGAGTCAAAGGGAGTACTGGAGGCCACAAAGCCAAAAATATACTTTTTGTCAGTTTAGATTAAAACCACTTAAAAGCCATTCAACAGATTTTGAAGAGGAAAAATGTGGTTTGATCTGAATTTGGCCGACAGAGTAGACAGCTTCATGATGTTGGCTTCTAAAGAAATCTTGCAGCAAATGCTACACAGCTAACAAGGTCAGCAGTTGCTATCTAAATCTAGCATATTCATAGGCAGATTAATGGACGGGCCAGGTGGGCACGAGCCCAGGGGCCTCTTCCAGTTCAGGGCCCCGGGATCCTCATCACCAGGGAAATGAAAGCTGCAGTTTTAAACTTGGTGCCTGTTTTTGTCTCCCAGCAGGGAAACAAAAATAGCACCAAATTTAAAACAGTGGCTTTTGCATTTGCTCCCTGGAGGCAAGGGGACTGAGCTGGGCCAGAAGAGCCCCCCTGCAGCCACCCCTCCCAGTGCCACTGCCCGCCTGCAGAGACACAACATGGCATGGCACTCCCGGCCTGGTCCAGCAGAGCCCTGCTGTTTGCATCCGCATGGCCGCAAGGGACAGCCGGGCAGCAGCTCCCTGCGGGTACGTGCAATAGGGGCCAGGCAGTGAGCTAGACTGAGCTCACGGTGGGGGCAGGGTGAGGGAGAGCTGCCTCTGTGTGATTGAAAGTGGGGGAGAGGGGAGGGGTCCTGTGTGGGGAAAGCATCTGTCTGTCCATCCGTTAGTGTCGGTGTCTGTTCATGGCAGGGAGAGTGAGTTTGTGTCTGTGTCCACGTGCAGAGAGTGAGAGTACAGTGTGCGTACCCGTTTCTGTGCGTGCCTGTGTGCATGCATGCGTATGTGTGTACGATTGGCTGTAGCGGGGGCAAGGAGCAGGGAGAAGAGGCGGGCATGTATCCCCCCCAGCCCGGCAGAGTCCACCCAGCATTCCCCACTAGCACTAGGACGGGAAGGGGCCCCTTTCCCCCCCTGCAGCCCAGCTCCCATGGGGGAAGGGGGTCTCCAATTTTGTGTCTGTCCAGGGCCCCAGTATACCTTAATCCACCTCTGAGCATATTACTAGATTTAATGTAGACTTTCCTGCCTGCTCTAAACTAACCTAGATCCAGTGTAGGTTCAAAACTAACTCTTCTCCTGGGGTTTCACTTCATTGACCAACAAAGGAACAACAACAAGAAACAAAGTTCAGCCCCACCATGCCTGCTCCTCCACTTGGCTTTTCCTATAGGTCTGACTATACAAACAAGTTACCAAAAGGTGTGGCTGTGTGCATTATCTACCCCAGAGCAAATGCTCCATTGTCAGCTCAGTATAACTTATCCACCAATGAAAGCAAGTACTATGGTGGCCCCGTGCCACCCAGCTATAAATGCTGGACCCTGAATTGTTACTTGGTCTTTTTACCTTTCATCCCCTTCTCACCCCTTAGAAGTAGCCTCTCCAAAACAGGACTGAGGCACTGCAGGGAAATGTGCTGGAATGGACAGGTGCACACTGTACCCAGCTGTTGTAACACAATTTGGAAAGGCAATGTAACTTAATGCAGGTTAGGCATTTGTGTCTTGAAAATGCATCCATTCAACAAGATAAATGGGCCTGTTTATCCTTGGCTTGATCATACAAGCTCTCAATCAATTTGAATTAACTTCATCACACCAATTAACATGTCCAATACGAATACGACAGTGAGTTGAGCCTTCCCTAACCTAAAAATGTTATAGGAGCCCATCCAAAGCAATAAAGGATGGCTTTGAACCACCAAGTCCTGAATTTGTCTTTAAAGTTTTCACTGTTCACAACTGCACTTTGTTTTGGGACGTGTTTTGTTATTGTGGTTTGTTTTGTTCTGTGAACAAACAGCAAATCTGCAAATAAGTCTGTGCAGCTTTTTTCCCCAAATCCGAGGATGATGCCAGCATTAGCACCAAGAACAGCAGCCTGAATTCTGGTTTGTTTGGGTTTGTTGTTTTCCTAATTTTGTAAATTTGTGCCAGTCCATTAACATTCATTTTACACAATTTTTTTAAACTTTGGAATATAAATTGAAGTTCACTAGAGCCAAAATATTTGACATGTAATTTCTTAATCTTTTTCAAGTAGCTCTGTTTTGCCCCAGTAATCAGTATGGCTGCAAAGGATTCATTAGATACCTCTAATGTAATGAGTAGAAAGGACCTATTAATATATTGGTAACAAATATGTTATTGTGGCATTAAATCCATCAAATAAAAATTATGAGGGAACATGATGACCAATACAGTCATTTTTCCCAATAGAATAAATTGTTAATTCCCTCCCCCTCAAGTACCTACTGGGATCTGCCCCTGCAGACCAATCACCTGCAAATGCCATCTGCAGGACAAATCAGAGTTTAGTTCTGATTCCCAAGACAGTTTTTAAACCATTACTCACTATTCCCACCCAAAATGTCTCTTGCTTTATGTATTATAAAAGCTATGCAAGAGACTGTCCTTATTATGGAACCTTCTGATCTAAGGACCACGCCAAAATATCTTCAAACATATTGCATACAGTTCTTTTCTATACGGATTAGAAAGCTACTCAGATAAGCAACCAATTTGCATTGGTCTCATGAGTGGTCACTCAAGACAGATTTCAGTCTATATATAAAGTCTGGGGCTCTTCTTGTGGGCTGAGATTGAAGTTACGGTGATTTAATGCAAATCTCAGTAAGACACTAGTATACTAAATCCAGCAAATGTACATGGAACACTATAAAAACCCCTAGTTATGTGCACTTTTTCCTATAATTGCAATGGTGAGTTTAAATCATTAAACACATCTGCCATCACATTTCCATCAGTCACTTAAGCCAAATATGCAGAACCGCAAAGCAGGAGTGACTATTGAAGGGACTCAAACTGTATCAATAAGTGAACATTAGAAGATCCACAGCACTGCACAGAGATTTAACTATACAGTTCCCAGTGGAGCACCAAGTGTTTTTACATCCATTGCAAGAGGCAGAGCTAATGCCCTGGAAGCAGAATTTCATGCTGCAGAATCTCCTCCATGGTTTTAAGTCCTCAGAGGCAAACTGACTTATAAACGTCCTCAGCCAGCTCTGTTTTATTCCGCAGATATTCAAATAGAATAGAAATCACCAGACAAACAATTTCCGATCAGGTTAGGCAGGGATTTACCAAGACAGGGCTCTCACTATGGTATCAGTCTTTTCCTCAGTGGCTTATCCTCATTCTGCTCTTGTTAAGTAAACAAGACTAGCACACTAAAAAGTACTCGAAAGTAAAGCACTTGCTTTTAGGTTCCTGACTCAAGCATTTCAATTAGGTTCATTAAGGAAGTTATTACTTGTTAATTGAATAGCAACAGACTGCTAAGGATCACTTATTGAGGTCTAATAAGTATGTGAGAGAGAAATCTACTCCATGTAATTCCATCAGCAATAAACTAGTTTAATTAGATTCTTACTAACAAACTCAAATTGTCAGGAATGTTGAGGCAGATAATTGGCACTTAAGAAGATACCTGTAGTAGGTTAGTAGGATTATCAATTAACATACTTACTAAATGTCAGTTTCAGCTCTTAACCAGTAATTGATACCAATGGGCTATGGGTTACCTGGTTAAATACTTTTTAAATGCTTAAACTTTTACATTTGGAAACAATTAAAACAACTCTGCAGACTGCTCTTTTTTACAATATTACATACTACATTACTATGTTGGGTTTCAACATCACCTTTCATCATAGGCTTTCACATCTCTTAGAAACATGAGCAAATCAAATCTCACAACAAACCAGCATGACTGGGAGGTCTCAGTACCCCAGTGTTGTAGGTGGAAAACCTCAGACACACCCAAGAGTATGTAAAAAGATTGAGCTAGCCCTACCAAGAGACATTCCATGAGACTTAATCCTTCAAAGTGTCTCAAACGCTTCTTGGGCAACTGGAACATTTTCAACTAGAATCTCTGCTCAGGAGAGGCAGAAATAGAGCCCTAAACCCTATTTCCTCATCCCGATCTTCCTCCTTGTTATAATAAGTTCTACAAGTGTTCTCAAAATGTTTTAACTCCTTGTGTGGAACAGGAACAGCTGTGCTGATCTGCTTGACCTGACCCTCTTTGGCCACCAGGAATGGGCCATTTGTGCAGTGTTGCAGGGCAGAAGTTTTTGGAAGTCTCATTTCTATCAGCATTTCTCTAAAACGTGAACTTCCCACTTCCACCTGCACATACTGCTGATTTACTGTGCTGTACTACTAACATCTTGTCTATACATAAATGCTTTGACAGCATAGCCAAGTCATTTACAAGTATGATTTATTGCTGGCAATCGTGGCAGCAAAAATCTGAATGTAGACACAGCTTATACAAGTAACTAGAGCTTATTCTACTCAGGAAACTGATATGAATTACACTAGCAAAGAACTTTTTTGCTGATGTAAGCTGGAAAGGATCTCAGGAGGTCATCTAGTCCAACCCCATGCTCAAGACAAGATCAATCTTGCAGAAGTCATTCCAGCCAAGTGTTTGCTTGAAAGGTTTGCTGGTAGAGTCTAGTGATACAGCTACATCAGTTATAGACATACAAAGTCTTACATTAAGTTTTTCAGGGCAGGGCCTGTGGCTTGTTCCGTGTTCATACAGCAGCCAGCACATCTGGAGCTTCTAAGTTTAACTATGATACAAATAAAAACAATAATCAAGTTTCTGACCTTCTTGAGCCTCATGAAAACAGTGTCCCTCACTGATTTCTCCCATATTCCTATGCTAAGTTTCCCTACATTGCTCAGCCATCAAAACTCCTCTTCAATCCACTGTGACTGTGTGGGTAAGCAGACTTCCTGAGGCCCATCCCATCTCACTTCACCCAAGGGTTGGCCAGAGACTACCCCTCTAATGCTTGAAAAGCCTTGAAATATTTGATGGACATTTGATGAACAATACAGAATGTAGGTATCTGGGGGAAATGCAATCTCAAATAATAAATCATACAGAAAATCCAACATATTTCTTAAAGCTTCAGTCCCCTTACAATTTAATGTTTGAAATGCTACCCTGTTCCTTTAGAAGCCTTTTCTCTCTCCACTGCTGCTGATGGTTTGTCTTCTAAGACACTTGAATAATGTGTCTGTTCCTCTTGTAACATCTTCCTTAACTACTCTTTATGCATAATAATGCTAATAATCTTGCAGCTTTTGGTGATATTTTTCTTCCCTTATATGGATGCCTGGTTTTATGCAGAGCTGTTCTGTTCAGTCTTGTCTTCTGCATATCTTTTCTGGCTGAACAGTATATCTAGGTATACACAGGTGTCTATTTGTTATTGTCCAATATGAGCTGCTTGTGAGCTACTTAATAGAACACATGTGAAACAGATTAACAGATTTACACGATTTAAGCTATAGCAATGCCTATATGATCCAATCAAGATTAGGGAATTTTTACCCAGGGCACTGTACGGATACATACAAATGCATGATTTCAGAAGACCTTACGTTACATTTAACCAGGGACTTTTTATGTATGAAATTAACTTGTTCTGAGTAAATAGCACACTGCATAACGTGAAGTGCAGCCACGAAGCATAAACGTATGTTTTATGGTACATCATCATCATCATGGATTTCTATAGTTCCTTTCCTCAGAGGATGTCAGAGATTGATTCAAATTCCCAACACTCCCAGAAGGTTAGTAAATACTTATCCCATTTGTCAGATAAGATAACAAAATTATGGGAAAGTTCAGTGATCCATACCAGGTCACAAAGCAAGTGAGTAGCGAAGCTAAGCCTGGAATGCAGAGTTCAACTGTTAATTCTGGGTTCTGCCTGCTAGCCATGCTCCCCAAGTTATCTCCAGAGACCTTCTTAGTAACCATTACAGGTTACAAGCATCTTGAACCTCTTAGAAAGCATTCTGTCAAAGAATTGCACACTTTCTTTTTTCTTTTCAGACAAATATAGAAACAAAACTCCAACACTGGAGTAATACACAAGAACTGCATGAGGTTCAAGTTATTATACAATTATAAAGGAAATGGTATACAACAATTCTTATAACTTATCATCTGTACTATCAATATAATGCTTATATGTGTTAACATTAAACAGTTTCATAGTTGGTAGGGTTGGAAGGGACCTGAGCAGATCATCAAGTCCGATCCCCCTGTCATGGCAGGAAAGATTGCTGGGGTCAAATGACCCCGGCAAGGTGTCTATCTAGCATCCTTTTAAAGACCCCCAGAGTAGGAGTGAGCACCACTTCCCTTGGAAGTTGATTCCAGATCCTAGCCGCCCTGTGAAGTACTGCCTCCTGTTATCTAGTCTGAATCTACTCTGTCAACTTATGACCATTATTCCTTGTTACTCCCAGGGAACAGGGACTCTCCCATTGCCTGCTGGTCTCCCTTGGCCAGTTTATAGACAGCCACCAGATCCCCCCACCAGTCTTCTCTTGTGGAGGCTGAACAGGTTCAGGTCCCGTAGCCTCTCCTCGTAGGGCCTGCCCTGCT
>NW_017728911.1:22088595-22105377 GCF_001723895.1 Crocodylus porosus
GGTTCTTCCTCCCCAGGTGCAGCACCTTGCACTTGTCAGTGTTGAAATCCATCCTATTCTCATCCGCCCACCCCTGTAACCTGTCCAGATCCAATTGCAGCCTGGCCCTGCCTTCTAGCATGCCCATCTCTCCCTGCATCTTAGTGTCATCTGAGAATTTAAACTAGGTGCTTTTCACCCCCTCATCCAAGTTGACAGTGCAGGCCCAAGGAATGAGCCCTGCGGGACCCCACTGCCCACATCCCTCCAGGTTGAAAATGACCCATCCACCACCACTCTCTGGGTGCTGCCTTCCAGCCAATTGGCAACCCATCTGACTGTTTAGGCATCAACACCACAATCTCCTAATTTTTTAATGAGAATGGGGTGAGAGACAGTGTCGAAGGCCTTCCTAAACTCCTCAAAGACTACGTCCACCGCGACACCTGCGTCCAAGGATTTTGTGACCTGATCATAGAAGGCCACCAGGTTGGTCTGACAGGACCTGCCGCTAATGAACCCATGTTGGTTGCCCCTAAGCATACCCTCCCCCGCTTGCCTCTCGCAGATATGCACCTGGATAATTTCCTCAAAGAGCTTCCCCAGGACCAAGGTAAGATTAACAGGCCTAACATTTTCTGGGTCCTCCTTCCTCCCTTTTTTGAAAATGGGGACCACATTGGCCCTTTTCCAGTCCTCTGGCAGCTCACCAGAGCACCATGAGTGCAGTCTAGCTGGAGACTGGTTTACTGGCTGATGAACAGGCATTAGCTGGAAGTCCCTTCACCTCTTTATAATATATATAA
The DNA here is from genome assembly GCF_001723895.1 of Crocodylus porosus. Taxonomy (NCBI): domain Eukaryota; kingdom Metazoa; phylum Chordata; order Crocodylia; family Crocodylidae; genus Crocodylus; species Crocodylus porosus. Next base: position 22,089,381 of record NW_017728911.1, read on the forward strand.
AAACTAACACATATGTACATTACGTTTGGTCTGTCTCAATCTATCTGCAATAGTGTTGATATTCCTGTGTATTCTCTGATACATTCTCACCCTAAAATTAACTTCATTTACTGAAGCCCCCCCACTCCCCCTCATTTCCTAGTCCAATTTCCCTCCCTTTTGGATCCTGAAATTATCCTTATTTGTGCACCCATTACCCCTAGTCTAAAATGCAGAGATTCACACTAACCCTCATAGATTCATAAATTATTAGGGGCTGGAAGGGACCTTGCAGATCATCAGATCCAGTCCCTCCGCTCTAGGCAGGAAGACAACTGGGGTTAAGTGACCCCAGCAAGGTGACTGCCCAGTCTCCTCTTGACTGCACCAATTCTGGAGGGAGTTTATTCCAGTCTGGATACCCTGACTGTGAAGGAGTTTTTCCTGGTAGTAAGCCTGAAGCAGCCTTACAGGAGTTTTTATCCATTGGTCCTGGTCTTCCCCAGGGGTGCCCTAGTGAACAATTGTTCACTGAGCTCCTGATGCACTCCTCTGATATAGCGGTAAGCCACTACCAAGTCCCCTCTCAACCTTCTCTTCTTTAGGCTAGAGGCCCAGGCCCTTCAGCCTTTCCTTGTATGGCTTGCCTTGCAAGTCCCTGATCATACAGGTGGCTCTTTCCTGGACCCTCTCAAGTTTTTCCACATCCTTGGTGACATGCGGTGCCCAGAACTGGACACAGTACTCCAGCTGCAGTCTCACCAGTGCAGAGTACAGAGGGAGTATCACTTCCTTAGTTTTACATGAGAAGCATCGGTTGATGCATGCCAGCATGTTATCTGCCCTGCTGACCACTGCCTCACACTGATGGCTCATATTCATGTGATGGTCAATCATTACCCCTGGGTCCTTTTCAGCCGCGGTGCAAGTCAAGTTGTCACCAAAGAGCCTGTATGTATGTTGAAGGTTGTTTGCTCCCAGATGGAGCACCTAATACTTGGAAGTGGTACACTTCATCTAGTTCTGGTCTGCCCAGCTCTCAAGCCTGTCCAGGTCTGCCTGCATCAGCAACCTATCTTCTGACATGACCACTGCCCCATAACTTGTTGTTGTCCATGAACTTGGCCAGCGAGCTTTTCTCTCCTCCATCCAAATCATTGATAATGATGTTGAAAAGCACTGGTCCAAACACAGACCCCTGGGGGACACCACTGGCCACGTCTCACCAGGACAACAGATCCATTCAAGAGAACTCTCTAGGTCCTGCTCTGGAGCCAATTTCCCACCCACTGAACTGTCGAGCAGCTGAGCCCACAATCTTCCAGTTTTCTAACAAGGACATTGTGGGATACTAGATCAAAAGCTTTTTGGAAGTCTAGGTATATCTCGTCTCCCATGTCCAGGCAGCGAGAGACCTGGTCATAGGAGGAGATGAAATTAGTAAGACAAGACCTACCCACAACAAAGCCTTGCCGGCTGTCGTTCAGAATCTTACCTTCCATGAGCGTATTGCACAGAGATTCTTTAATGAGCTTTTCCAGGATTTTCCCTGGCATAGAGGCTAGGCCGATTGGCCTATAGTTGCCTGGGGTCCTTCCTCTTCCCCTTCTTGAAGATGGGAACAGTGTTGGCCCTCTTCCAATCCTCAGGGATTCCCCGTGCTCCACGAATTCTGAAAGAGCTTTGCCAGGGGTTCCACAGTGACCTCAGCCAGCTCCTTCAGCACTCTCCCGTGGAGTTCATCCGGTCCCACTGACTTATAAATGTTTAGCTTTTCTAATTGATATTGCACCTGTTCAGTATCTGCAGTGGGGGGGGGGGGCTGTCATTCCTGGCATGCCCCCTATGAACCTTATCTTGCTTGACTTTCCCCTTGGTCTGGTGAAATACTGAAGCAGTGGGCATTCAGTTCAGTTTTTTCCTGAATGTCAGTTATCAGCTGTCCCGAGGCATTAAGCAGGGACCCCACACTTCCATTTGTTTTCCTTCGGTGGCCTACATACCTAAAGAAAAACTTCTTATTGTCCTTGCCTCCCGTGACTAACTTAAACTCAGTCACTGCCTTGGCTTTCCTGATCATTTCCCTACAAGTGCTGGCCGCTATTGTATAGTTCTCCATGAGGACTGTCCCTAGCTTCCACTGTGTGTACATCTCTTTTTTCTTTTTTAAGAGGACCGCAATGTCCCTATTAAGCCAGGAGGGCTTTCCAGTCCTTCTGCTACCTTTCCTCTTCATGAGAATAGTTTTCATTTGTGCTTTGAGGATCATATCCTTGAGGAACAACCACTCCCCATGCACTCCATTTGCCTTCCGTCCCTGCTCCTGCATTGCCTCCCCTACTAATGCTCTGAGCCTGTCGAAGTCAGCATTTTTGAAGCCCAGTACTTCAATCCTGCTGGTTGATTTGTCAACCTTGCAGCAGACAGTGAACCTGATAATTTCATGGTTGCTGTCACCCAGGTTACCCTCAATGTTCAAGCCACACACCAGATCATCTCCCTTGACCAAGACCAAGTCTTGGAAAGCGTTATCTCTGGTTGGCCCTTGCACTTCCTGGGTCAGGAAGAGCTCCTTGATCAGAGTCGGGAAACTGTGTGAATGACCTGCCCTAGCCAAGTGTTCCTCCTTATCTATGTCTGGGTAATTGAAGTCACTCATGACAACCAATTCCCTTGCATGCATGGCCTCTACCAGTTCTCGAGAGAACTTCAAATCCAGCTCCTGCCCTTGGTTCTGTGACCTGTAGTAAATGCCTACAGTTAGGTTTCTCTCACCTCATCCCATCCCATCCCATCCCCTCGCTGTAGCTTGACCCAGAGGGTTGCAAGCTGCTTATCTATCAGCCTCCAGAGGTGTACTGCTCTCTCACATAGAGAGCTACTCCTCCGCCTTTTCTCCCTACTCTGTCCCTTCTCAGCAGGGTATAGCCCTCTATGGCTATGCTCCAATCATGCGAGCAGTCCCACCAGGTCCGAGATGGAAAGGGATATGGAATCCCTCCATCCCTGAGTAGCAAAGTCCTTCCTGGGAGGTTCCTGACTGTCACCCAAGGAGAGTCATGGCACTATATTATAGTTTGTTGGATACTGGAGGGAGCTGTCCAGAGCCATATTTCAGACCTCCCCAGTCTCTTCCCATGTTACATTGTATTTATACCTCTCCGCCCATCCAATTCCCCTTTGATTTTAGCCTTCGAATATGTCTTTACTGCTCCATTTGTCTAATTATTTCAGTTCTCGGCACTGCAGTTTTATCTTCTCCCCTCCACCCCCGGTAATATCCCCCAGTAATATTCCCCTTTCCATACTATTACTCAGTCCCACTCAAACTTCCTTGAATATGACTAGTTTTGTGACTTCTTCCAGTCTTTTTGTCCTGGTACTTTGGTATCTTCCTCCCCAGGGCTTAACAGTTTGCCATTCAGTATTACAGTAGTACATTCAGTTGCTTCTCACTGCCTGTGTCAGTCTCAGGCTGAAATTCCAGGATCTTTTCCATTAAGTTTAGTTTCTCAATGATTTCAGACCTTTTTTTCTCCTGCTGTTCTTGATGTGTAAAGAGAATTTTAAAAGGAAAACCCCATATGTATTTTAAATTTGCTTCTCTGAGAAATGCTGGTATTTCACTCTGTTTCTTCCCTCTCCTTAATTTTCCCTGTGACAAGGCATGCAACACTTTTATTTTATATCCTCCCAGAAAAGGATCAGAAATCTCTCTCGCCTTCTTCAGACTCTGCTCCTTTTGTTCAAAACAGAGCAACTGTAGCATCCATCTCAGGGTTTGTTCAAACTGAGGGGAGCAGAGGGAGCTCTCTGTGTTCTGTCTACAAAGACTGCTACCTTTGTTTTCAGCTGTAGGAAGGAGTGCAATACTTGCTTTACATAGTTTACTGGAGCTCCCTTCTCTACCTTCTGAGAGTCCTCTTATTCTTAAGGTTCAGATTGGATACAAGCAAAAACTTCTTCACTGTTAAAACAATGAGGCAGTGGAACAGACTGCTGAGAAATGTTATGTAACACCTCCAGTGATGGAGAGTTTTAAAAAAAATAAAAGCTGGACAGCCACTGGCTGGAGATAGTCTAGGCATAGCTATGTCTATGTGCTGCTATGGGTATTTCCCACGCTTCTGGGTTTTGCTTATTACCTCCCCACGCACCCCATTTTTTTTTTTTTGCTATATGTGGCAGGGTGCTTTTAAGCCATCCTCAGAGGCACAGGATGTTGGCTGCAGCCAAGGCTGGGGATAGTGACTGGGGTATGCCAATGCTCTTATTGGGACTTAAAGCTGGAAGTTCCTGGCTGAAGGGTCCTGCCCCTCCACTCGCAGTCAGTCTGGTTGCTATATTTGGGGTCAAGAAGGAATTTTAACCCCTAGTCAGACTGATATAAACTCCGTGGTTTTTGCCTTCTTCTGTAGTGGGGGGCATGGCCCTCTACCTGCAAGTGCGCATTAACAACCTTTTAGGAAACAGGGTGCTGGTTCCCTTGGTTATCCTGCTTTACTTGTGGTAGGTGAGGGTGTTATGTCTTGTTGTCATGGAATGGGGACCCCAGGGATGACCGTGAAACCCCTAGGGCTCCTTGACCATGCCAAACCCACCCAACGGACACCCTCTCTCATCTGCCATGTCTTGTTGTACTATAATAAATAGGGAGGCTACCCTCAAGTTTGTATTTTGAGCACAGTCCTGATCGAACCCACTGAACCCCATGGGTTCTTGGACCCCTTCTGGGTCCCGCTCCAAAATGGATGCCTCCCAGGACACCCTTAGCCTTATGAGCCAGATGCGTGGCTCCAAACTACCCTTTTACCACACCCCAAGCCTTGCAGATGGCATTCACATGTTGTCCCTCCAAGGCCTTAGTTTAGCTTGGCCTCCAGTCATCGCTGGGTGCTCACTCACTCACTGGCACCGGGGTCCCATGCTATTGGAGGCCCTCAATGAGGCCTCCTCCTTCCCCAATAACCTCAGCCTAATCCACCAGTATTATAAAACAGCAACCAAACATCTGAGCCCCTAGGCTATAACATAACACAGGAAGTTCAGGGTGTGTTCTGTCCCTTTAAAAGAGTCAAACTTCTTCCCTGGCACTAAGTGCCGTGTAGGCGAGAGTACCTGGTGACCTCCTGGAGCCCCGTTAGCCCTAAATGCAGCATATCTGGCAGCTGCAGCACCTCTGGGCAATTCCTCCCTGCTGGCAGGGAACTGCCTCTCTGGTTCCAGCCCTGGGGTTTATATGGGCCCAGGGCCCTGCCTCTTCCGGTCAGCTGACCAGGTGCAGGTGCAGGCTAATTCCCTCCTTAGGCCTGTAACCTGCACCTGTGGGCTCCTGCCTGGCTGCTAGGGCCCTCTCTCTAGGCAGGTTCTGCCCTTAAAGGAGCAGGCACACCTTAGTGCCCTGCAACACTTGTGTCAGGGTTGATGGTAGTTGTACAAAGAGTTATAAGTTTGTATAGGATGGTTTGAATAGGGATGATATTGCCGCCGGCAGGGGGTTGGACTAGATGACCTCTCGTGGGCTCTTCCAGCCCTAGTTCTCTATGATTCTATGACTCTTAAGTTATTCCTCCTCTCATGATTTTCTATAATCTCAGCTTCCTCTACAAGCTCCTTTTTTCAATCATCTTAATCTTATTTTGAAGATTTACTGCTGATTGGGGGTTTCCTTCCACCTTTATCTGCAGGTCTGTGACCCTGCCCTCAATTTCTTTTTATCTCCACTTTGATTTTATCAAGCTGTGCTTCCATAAGGGATTTCAAATTTCTGGTTTCTAAGACTAACTCACCAAAGTCCTTTCTGGTCAAATGTCCTTCTCTGCTCTGTCTGTTCTCTTTCCTCCTGCAGGAGCCATCTTTGATTCTGCAGACACTGCAAGCTGCTTGAATGAGGATCTTCCAGAAAGTTTCTTCTGGGGAAGCAGCTTTTCAAATTGGTCCCCTTACCATGGGTGCACGTCTCAGAAATGGGGCGAATGGTTTTGGAGAGTTAAGGATATCAGGACCAATAATGTTTGTGGATTGTATCATCTCATCCATGGAGGTCTAACTTCAGGTAGTCATCTTCCCAGTGATGTCACATCAGAACCCCTCCCCAGTCTCACTTTTTCTAACAGATACCTACAATCCAAAGCCTCAGATTTTGATGTCAATAAAAGATTTCAAAGTGCATTTTTTATTAACAGCATTGCTGGTCATAAACAAACATGGACCAAAATCACCCTGATGTAACTGATGACTTCAGCGCAGTTGCACATAGCATCTATAAACATTCATTTATTTCAGCAATTATCCCAGCTAACCTGAACATTGTTTTAGATCCCAGTTGATGGAGAAAAGCCCCAAAGAAAACCAGCTATGGCACTCTTACGTATGTACTCATTCCTAGTGTTGTTTCTTATAGCATAAGTGTAAAACCCGCTCTCACCAAAATCCATGAGCAGCCACTGACATACGAATGTTTCTTATTAAAAAAACTATGAAACAATATTGCACACAGTGTCCTCACTAACAAAGTCAGAGTTACATGCTATTAAACATTTAAAAAGTCTTGTAAAAAGATCTTAGAATAACAGTGAAACACAGAGACAACTTCAGAACTGCTAACGGGATTATAGCTATTGCTGTACAAGTGTTTCTTTCTTTTGAATTGGTGTTAACAAGTACAGTGTTTTACTTGTCTTTGTTTACTGAGGTAACATAAATACTGCATAAACTACATTGCCTTGCCAGCTAAGCATTGTCTGCATGATGGCAGCTTGTTCTAACAGTGTTTATGATATCAAAATAGTTGAAAGCTCCACAGCTGAGCTGGAAGGTTTGGGGTATTATTTCCAAGTTAAATGTTGTTGTCATTCAATAGCTATCTGAAAAAACCTTCAGCATGTCAAACCTAAATCTTCCAGAGATCTGCCGTGTAGATCAGCACTATGTGCCTTAAACAGAATTTTCAGCCTTTGTAAAAACACTTGAACTAGTTTGGGATCCAAAGCAGCATTTTCAAAAGTGACAGAGGTACTTGTCACATGGGACACGTAACGTGTTTCAATCAGTGTGGTATTAAAGTTAGAACCTGTTCTGAGCAGTTACTGAAATCCCTAACACACAGCTCACTGATTGCTAGTCCCAGCTCTCACACTACACTAGTGTTTTGAACCAGCTCTGGTGTGGTGCCAGGGCTGGGACCCACGATCAACTGATTGTAGGTCCTAGCCCTAGGACCCTCCAGGGCTGCAGGCACCTGGATTTCAACCTGATGCTGATGAAAACTGACAAGTGAAAGATCCATGATCCTTTCTCCTGCCATGTGGCATTGTTTGTCCCACCTAGGGGCTTGCTACAGCATAGGGGTCCCTGGCTGATAAAAGCAGTCTGATGGTAGTTGAATACGTGTTATTTGAAGCTGTAACTACAGCACGAGCACATGTAACATGTGCCTCACTGCTTGAATGGTCACTTGCGATTGAAGTGCATTTAACACATGCAGCATGTAACATGTAACACGGCCCAGACACACACAGGGCACATTGCATACGGCCTCCTTCTGAGCCTGGAACCACTGCTAAGAAACAACCCCTTCTGCTTACTCCCAACCCATGTGAGCCCCAGCCCAGCATTTAATCAGTTTTTACAGGTTAGAGTTCTTGGTCCTAGGTATGACCATAAACTGCATCCGATGGGAGGGCCTGATGGCAACATGGTGGGACTACTCATGCTGGGGTGCTCCTATAAAATACAGGTTTCCCTTGATGTATGTGGCTTCAATTCATGCGAATTCACTTTTATGTGATGACCCTTTTTATACCTGAAATTTGTTATATGTGAAGTAAGTTCACTGTTATGAGATTGGCACAGGCGTGCCCCCCCTACCCCAAGCAGGTAAGTCTGTGAGTTTGTGAAGGGAGGGGAGGGGAGGGGAGGGAAGGGGAAAAGAAAGAGCCATGAGGCTGGGGCCCCACTCACCACAGCCACTGCTGCAGCTACTCTGGGAGTAGCCAGTGCCAGCAGCTTGCAGCCACTGGGCTGCGCCATGCCCCAACCCCCCCAGGGCTCTGCTTCCCATGGGGTACCTTGCCCCGAAACCCCTGCCACAGCGTAGCCCAGCAGCTGTAAGCAGGCGGCATGCCACTCACAGGGCTGCAGCGGGGGGAGGGGGGGGCAGCAGCCTGCAGCAGGGGCTGGTGGTGGAACCCACCTCTTCCTGGCACTCAGGGTAGGCCATGGCCATGGGAGGGGGGCTGCTGCCACCCCAAAATTCACTGTAGCTCCCCCAAAACCTGCCCTCCCAGCACCACCACCAAGTACCAGCAAGAGCTGCTCTCATCCTGCTGCAGGCTGCTGCCTGCCCCTGTTGCAGCCCTGAGAGTGGCAGGCATTGCCTGCTTGCAGCCACACCAGGGGGTTCGGGGCATGGTGCAGCACAGCAGCTACAGGCTGCTGGGGTCAGCCACTCCCAAGGCTGCAGCAAGGGCTGTGGTGAATGGGGAGAAGTAGAACAATGGGGTGAATGGGGAGAAGTGGGGTGAGTGGGGCTGCCACCCACCCCAAGCACTGTGAAGAGCCCAGTGTTGCCACTGCTGCAGCCCCGGGAGTGGCAGACACTGCCTGCTTGCAGCCACTGGGCTGTGCCAGGCCCCTCTTCCCGCCCCTTCCCTAGCTCCAGCCTCACTCCCTCCCTCACCACCATGGGAACGCATCCCTATCTGTTGCATTGTAAACTGGGTTTGCTTTATGCAAATTTAATTTATGCGCCATGTCCTGGGAACGCATCTACCGCATGAATCAAAGGGAAACCTGTATCACAATGTTGCAATCTCCAGAGCAAGATGACCATAGGGCACCTCAAAACTGTCCCCCACTGCCTTGTAGGTATTTCATTTTGGAGAAAGGTCAACAGACATCGCCCAGACAGAAATACACCCTTGCCGAGACATTAGGCAGCCAGTAACAATTTTTATCTGTTGCTCTCTGGCAGAAGCTACAACCACTGAGACACTGAACATCTGGACTCGGTCTGGCTTTTGGATTGTCTCAATGGTCTAAAGGGGGGGTGGCAGGTCTGAGACAACCTCCACCCTCCCTTACTCTTGCCTAGGTGCACACGTCAAAGGTCTTGTTGTGATGGTCACAGGACTCCACACTAGCAGAGAATCAGCAATTCAGACATAGACACAGCTTTAAAAGTTTTTTCTACATCTTGAGGTAGCAGGTACAGCTTGCGATTGCTGTGATGCTAGGGTGGATAGAGCGTCCCACAGGAGCGTGGGAGGAACCACGTGCTTGGCAGCAAACTCGGAAGTGGACTGGAAGTGCTTCTGGTCCACTTCCAGGTCTGCTGTTGAGCGTGCTAGGGAGCCCCCACACTCCTGTGGGACACTCAATGCACCCCAGCATCACAGTGATAATGAGTCCCTGCTACCTAGAGGTATGTAGAAAAACATTTAAAGCTGTGTCTATGTCTGCATTGCCAAATCTTTCCAAATCGATTCAGACAGTTCCGATTCGATTCAGAGGGATTAAAGGGTCCTCTGATTCGATTCAGATTCAGAGATTCAGCCACCAAATCAGGCCAAATCTCTGCTAAATCAAATCAGGGACCGAAGCTTTGCATAGCCGTACTGACTAGACCTCTTAGGCATAAACCACGATCCACAGGATCAATGGTTGCCTACTACAGCTTAGAGTGGTCTTAACTGCACACTCCACGGTGAGCCTGAAACCTGTTCTAGGGCATATACTCCAAACCCCTCAAAGACATTTAAGCTGCTCAGCTGCCCAACATCCAAATGCAGGGACTTTTACCAACAGGACTTGGGCTGATCTCAACTTGACTGCTCCAATCTGTGCATGATAGACTGGTCTGGTTCTGCCTCCAAAGCTGCAAGCTGGCTGCAGACCCATTGTTAGGATCTGTGGAGCCAGAGGAAACAGAAATGTTTTCTACATTTTTGTGCAGTGGCTGAGCAGGGCCAGTGAAAGAGATAACAGGATAATATAGAAATATATCTTTCAACTGGGCCAAAGCAGAGATCTCCTGGGATTTTCCATCTTGCTGGAACATACCCATCCTGACTTCCCATTTCATATGTGAAGCAAAACAAGAAAATGAAATGCACAAGTGTGGTTGTTCAATTTAGCTAATATGAACAGGGCTGTACTCTGTAGATTAGTGGATGAAATATTAGCAACAAGTACCACCAAGCAGAGCGGAGCAGCTGGCAAAAAAAAAAAAAAAAAAGAAAGAAAATCTATTACAAAGCAATTTTCATGAGGTTTACAAAAGAACAGGAAACTGCAAATGGAAGGGGGTTAAAAAGGGAATTCTAGCAGGTAGCACATTGTCATTGATTCTCTTTCCAGCTGCAATGAACCTGCTAATGCAATATACAAAAACCTTGGAGTCCAAACACCAACAGAAGCAAGGCAGCCTCTACGGAGAGCTTTCATGGATGATATAATTTCAATATGGTGGATCTAAGCAGCTTTGAGCCAGTCTATGTGTATTAGAGAAAGTATTGGAATGGCAGGAAATGAAGTGTAAAATATCAAGATCTAGCTTTGTATTTGTTGTTGCATGTGGTTAAAAAAAAAAGATGGATTTATAAAAGGAACAGATGAGTAGCCTTGATAAGCGTATCTACTTAGGAGAATAAAAGCTGTGTTGATTAGGAAGCAAGAAGAATAAATGAGACAGGAGGAGCTCTGGAGACAAAATGCTCTTGACTGGATATGGAAGAGAAAAACAAGAACAGCTAAACTGCAGCCTATGTTATTTGCAAACATGTAACAAGGAGGCTGAGAATAGATACAATGACAGCTGCAGCCTAATTGATGGGAGACTTGCCTAACAGGTTGTCAGACTGCTGTGTGGCTTCTGTCCAGGCCACATTGCTGGAGGCAAAATGTTAGAACTACTGACAAACATTTACTAAAAATAAAATAAAAATATTCCAGGGCAAAGAGAAGTATGGCTCCAAGTGACGACTTGCAGAATTGTGTTAGATCTCCAGGAAAGAGGAGAGTATGCAGCAGAAAGCATGATAGCCCTCCTAGGGCTCCCAGGATAGACATAGGCAGCAGGCCAAGTCATTCTATAATGGCTCTGCCTTGTCAGGGGCATCGGTCCTGGGTGTGTTGAGAGCATAATATCGTGGGGGCAAAGAACTTAACTACTCGATGAGCAAAGAGCAACATCAACAAAGCTGAGTAAATAGGGGAGAAAGCAAGATGTGGTATATGGACATGACAATAAGTAATGAAAATATGTAAGAACAAAACTGAACAAAGTGAAACACGGAACTGACTCCATTTTCCTTTTGGTTACAGATATTTTATCAGTGTAGAAGGGCTTTAGTGGGAGGTGTCAGCACAAGATAGAGGCTTTTGAGCACAGTATTCAAATTCTCTGAAAACGATTCACAGCAGATGGGGGTACTGGGTGAAGTTTGGGATTTTTTAAAAAATGTTTGCAGAAATGTGCTAAGGATGTGCTAAGAACAGGGAAAGGCTGGCAAAATCCGTGGACGAAGGTCCTCAGGTCAGCAGCAAGTCCAAGGCAGCCATCTGCTTCTTTCAGGGGGAGGAAACAGGGCAGAAGAAACAAGAATCCATTCTGGGAGAAGTCCACTGGGGTCTGAGGAACGGTCTGTCTGAAAGATCCAAGTGTGGTGGATCTGGACTCTGTTTATAGAAAGGGAAACAGCTTTCAGCAGATAACTTGATATGCACAGAAACTTTTTGGGCAGGGACTGTTATTTTGCTGTGCACACACAGTGGGGCTTTGACCCTTGAGCACATGTTAGCACAGCATTACTAAGAACTAACTAACTAAATAAACAATGTGTTTGGTGCCTGAATCGAATACCTGCAAAACAGCCAAGGAGAGCAGAGAGCAGATCAGCTCTGCTGGCTAATACACACTGTTCACAGTCACACTCTGTTCATATGCCTCCTAATATCCTCAAAACAAGTTTCCTTTATCAAGAATAGCAACACAGGGTAACTACAAGTCTATCTTGTCTACAACTCTTGATAAAGCAAACTTATTTTGAGAAATCAGAGGTGGCTCATCTAGATGATCAGCTGACTAATCCTTTTTTACATCAATCCTAAAAACACCTAATTAGATGACAAATGTGAAAAATCAACTACAGGTTGATTGTTTTCTTGACTAACTCATGTAATCACATTCATCTTTTCTGGGAATCTCCAAAGAGCTTGTGAAAAATCCCTCAACTAAACTGTATTTGGTAAAATAATCAAGCTATTTTACATAATAAAATCAAAGTATCTGGATATTGAAAGCCAGGGAAAAACACATAAAATAAATCATTAGTTATAAATATTTTGCTCTATTTTGTCAATGCGGAACTGACACAGGTCTTAGGCAGGTACCTGAATCTGGAATCAAACCTTTGAGAGTCTTTTTTCCCCCAAGGTAACATACAGAGTCTCGCCCAGGGTCTACCGAAAAAGTCAGCGGGACTGCCACATTCTAAAACTCCGGCGCATTTTGAGATGCGCTCCTTAATATTTAGCAGGATCTGTGGGCCAGTTTATCAACAGATGTACAAGACAGCGAGTCACAGGATGGAGGAGTTTGGATGACAGGAGTTCACCACAACCAAGGGTGCTGCTCTACTTAAGTGAGACACTGTCAGAAATGGGCTTGGGAGCTACATTTCTGTGATGGTGTTTTTTAAATCCTGTATACTGATCAGAATCCCTCTCTGAAGAAGAAATGTAAGCAGGATTTCCATTCTGAGTAAGCCATTAACTGTCCTGTAGCACCTTCCCAATGCCTTTTAGAATTTCAAAGAACAAGTATAAACACTCCCTACGGGAGACCTTTATATACAGAAATGTACCGACTTCAGGCCAAATTCTGAAGAGGTTTCTGGCTGGTGGATGCATTTTGTGAGTAGCCAGGCAGACAATTATCATTTGGTGCACATGCAAATTCCACTTAGTCATTAAAAAATAAATATAATAACAATAATGAATTGGAAGCTTTTTGAAGAAAACCAGCATTAGAGGTGGGCCTCAGTCAAAACTATCCACCTATCCATTCCTGGATTGTAAATGTTTTAGGCCCCTACGCTTTATATCTATATGTAATTACCTCAGCTGCTGTGATCTCCCAGCCACCATAGCACACAATACACCCCCGGAGCTGAGAGATTGCAGCTGCTGCCATCTCTCAGCCACAGGGCGCCCCATGCAGCCTTGGGGCTAGGAGATTGCAACAGCACCTCTCATCTGAGTGGACTCTTGGCCCAAGCAGTGCCTGACAGCTGTGGGCACTGGATCCCAGCAGCTGCAGGGCACTGCTATGATCTCCCAGCCTCAGGATGAGGGACCCCAGTGGCTATGAGCCCTGTCATCGGTGGGGGCTCCCAGCTGCAGGAGCCACCTGCTTCTTGCTGGTGCAGGGGGAGCCCAGGATCAGGCTCCTCATACACCAGCTATAAGGAGCAATGGGATCTAATATGCAATCCTACAACCACACCTCCTGCCTTGCACATGTGGCATGGCAAGAGGAGAGATTGTGTGGATCGCACATTAGATCCCACAATGTCTTTACCTGCATGTGTAGAGGAGACCTTAGGAGTATAAAACTATGACACTGAATGTAACTCAGCACCTTGTGAGACCACGGCTCTGGTTTCAAATCCCAGTTACCCCAATATCTACCACAAAATCCACAAAAGCTTTGGGAACTTTGAAATTCTGAAACCAGTGAGAATATTGCTGTTTGGGCCCATTCTGCAAAGAAAAAGAAAAGGATGCAATTCAGAACACACTGTTTTTCCTTAAAAAAAAAAAAAACTTATTGCAGCCAGGAGATCACATATCCATCCCAGAATTGGAAACCAGAGGCAACTTAATTTTTATAAAGAAAATATTCATTTTCTCTCCTAAAAACATACCAAGCTTAACAAGCTGATCCTGCTCCCCTTGCAGTCAGTGGTAAGGCTCCTATTAAAGTTAATGGAGGCAGGAATGGGCCTTATTACAAAGGTTTTCTATTATTGTTATTTTGGGATGTATTTTTTTTTAGCTTCAGTAGACATTAAAAAGCATCATCACTTCTTTGAATTCACTACAGTATCCCATAAATGGTGGCCTTGGTCACCCCTGAGCCTCAAGACACCAAATCACTGACCTCTTGCATCCAGCAGTTTTGATCATGAGTTTGCATCTCAGAACTGCAGGTCAGGTTTAGATCTCAGCTCAATGCATGAGCACATAGTGGGAGTGAGGAGTTATTTTCCAGGGCACATGAGTCAAATGCTCCATGCTGATAGAGAAAATGGCATGGTTACAGAATGTAAAGGAATTACTGCTTCTTTACAGCCAGCCCACTACACCAGAAATCTCTGTAGGAAATAGTGTAGAATCATTTTCTTACTGAGCAAACTGCTGAAAGATCTTCATTATTGACAGGGAATGAAAGGTGTGAGAGGAGGAGGAGGAGAATATTAAAATCCATTTGTTTTTTTTTGTTTTTTAAATAATAATCAACTTTTTAAATTCAAAAAGAAAAAAAAAACCTAATTAAATGGTTATCCCGGTGATCTCAGAGTTTGAGTAACTCCTTAAATTAATGGTATATTGCATCTATGTACATAACACCCACATCTTAATGTGGTCCAAGAAGTTCATATAGTTAAATCGGTAATAGTCGTCTCTTGGAGCAGACAGTTTGGTTTTGAGCCAACACAGGGTTGCAGCAACTACAAGTGAGAGTTTGCAATGCCCAAGTTCTCCAGCACCTGACCCGCAGCATGGAATAGAAATCCTGTGTTGGGCGCTTAGGCTCCGTATTCAGTGCACAGGAAAGGACGGGCACCTCAGAATGCCAATCCAACTGTCTGCACAATGAGCAGGCAGCTAGCCAACAGGAAATGCAGCAGAGAGGGTAGGCACCTAAAACCAGGATTTCTGAAAGAATACATCAGGAGGGGATTCAGTCTACTGGTGCCAATACCCACCTTTTACAAAACAGCCTAGTGCTCAGAGCAGTCATCCACAAAGTAGGAGATATAAGCTTAATGCCTCCTCAGCCTGAGGGCATTCAAACCCACATCTCTCCACTGCCAGGAGGGTGCCTTACTCACCAGGCCCAAGCTACTCTGGGCTGCTGACACCCTGTACCCCTCTCCTCTTGAAGGCGAGCGACTGTGCAAAACAGAATGCAAGATGCGTTAGGCCAGTGATCCTCAACCTTTTGAGACACAGGCACCTCTGATTTGGTTCAAGACACCCCCCCCAAAAATGGTCTTATGTTTCATTCATTTTTTTTACTACAACAAAATAACACAGCAATTCATCTGTTGCAGAGAACTCAAAAAGACCACACAAGGTCAAGATGTTTTTAATATTATGAATTCCTATTTGAAATTTCTGAGTTTATCTTGTGAATCGTAGTGCTAACTTTGCACAGCAACCTTGAAAGGCTCTCAGGGCACCCCAGGGTCCACAGCACTCTGGCTGAGAATCATTGCATTAGGTCCAGACAAGCAGATGTACAAGATGAAGCACCTCTCAGTATCCTATGGGCTTAGGCAGTCATCTGGGAAGGGAGTCCTGGGTTCCAGCCAGTGCTTCCATGACTGCTAATGCATTTTATCCAATGACTGTTAAGTGTAAAATGAAAAATCAAGTTCAGAGAGCAGGGACTGGAAATGAGCACGTGCACTCTACCCTTTTCCTTCCAAGTAAGTCCTCTCCCAGACCAGGCGCCTCAGCAGGGATGGGCATTCTTCCGCTTAGGTTCTGGATCCTGATCAGGCTTAAACATACACAGAGCTATTCAGATTTGGGCAGCTCTGGATGCTCCCAGAACCAGAATTGGAGACATCAGGAAACTTTCTAGTCAAACGTTGGACAGCACAGAAGAAAGAGACTTGGGGGTCATCATTGACCACAAGATGAACATGAGCCTGCAATGCGATGCTGCGGCTAGTTAAGCAACCAAAATGCAAAAAGGATGTGGAGAAGCTTGAGAGTCCAGAGG
>NW_017728911.1:22105712-22109733 GCF_001723895.1 Crocodylus porosus
CCAGGGGTTAGGCTATAACCAAGCAAGGATATTTTTGGATTCACAGCTTTGGGCTGTCAGTATTCAAAGCCATGATGGTTCTTTTCATTAGGCTGTTTATTAAATTTCATTTTATCTTTTTTACCAGCTGGGATGATAATTGCCCTGTCACAGACAGTTATTTTACACACATCTCCAAAGCTCTAGACGTGCGGACATACCGTGGCATGGGATAGAGAGAGATGGAATTTATTTCAAGTTAGTGCCTTTATTTTTTAATCTCAAGAGAGTGAGGTGCCTTACTCACAGTAACTTGTACTGGATGTGCTAGTGCCCAAATGGTCAGCTAAGAGGTATATCACTCACAACTGCTATAAGGCCAGAGATTATAGTTTGCTTGTAAGATTTCAAGAACTGCTTGAAAAGATATAAATTAGGCCTATGTGCCAGACACTGTCTTGTATGATTTATGCCCTACCAGATGCAAGTAATAGCCCATTAGAGAACAACTAATATTTGTATAATATATCAGGAGCCAGCAGTGTCCAAGTACTGTGCGGGAGGGGCGGGAACTGTCCCTGTCCCAGTGAGTTGCAACACAAGGATTTGATCTTCCACTTCCTGTTGCAGATTTCTGTGGGACTATCTGTACGACTAAAATGAACAGGATTTCTTTGAAACCAAGCATGGAAAAATTCATCTCCGAAGGCAGTAGTAAAAATGAGGGCATTAGAATGAAATTTCTGATGCAGACTTCAACACACAGCAATGGCAGCCACCACTGGGAGAGCACAACTTAACCTAATGGGATAGAGGGTGTTGCCATAACAACAAGCACTGAAACTTTATCAGAGTGAATTGTTCCTATTTCATATTCTGCTGTATCACAACGAGGGAGCATGGTGTATTGGTGAGAGCACAGAACTAAGAATATGGAAGAATGGATTCAATTCATTTCTCCGCCACAGATGCTCTATGACATTGGCTGAGTCATTTCAGCTTCCCCGTCAATAAAATGGGGTCAGTCTTATTTCCCCAGCTTTATACAGAGCCCTCTAATGTTGAGAAGACAAGTACCAAATGGAGCACAAAGTGCTCTTAAACTGCACTAAATATTTTCTTTACAAGTCCCCTATTAACAGAGAAAGTTACAAACAGGGCCAAAAAAATCCTTTTTGTCTCCCAAATATTCTTGATTTTGTTTCAAATACTTGAGTTTTTTTGATAGTCATGACTATGTATCACAGCTTTAATATATAAACAAGTCTGATCTATTCTAGATTATAGCAGTAACTTATTACATACGGTATGATGGTTCAATCATAACTCTCTAAAAATAATGACTATATTTCTTAAAAGAAACCTCTTTGTTTACTTAAACTCAAGGTGATTTTCTCCACGTTTGTCAGTTCATTTAACCCTGTGTACCATCCTGCAAGCTTTAATCCCCTTGCACATTTCCATTTCAGCAGTATCATCCTTTTAGTGATTGCATTTGCTCTTAATAGAAAATTTCTTCTGTGGTTCATTTATATTCCAGGGACCATTCAGGTCACCAAGTGCAAATATTTTTGGATCACTGGGGATGTCATTGTCCAGATTCATATTCACTCTATTTCTCACCACTTCCTAAAATGAATATACTATGTATGGGGTGTTGAAAAAAATCCTCGTTTTCATCTATCTCATTTTTAACTAGGGAAGCAAAATACAACACAAATGAAGTCTGATTTGCATGAAATTGTGCATGCTCATATAGCTAGGTATTAAACAAGGGAATAGACATTCTTTTAGCTCTGCTGCTCATATTTTCTATTTTAATTCATTTTTTTTCTTCATCATTCTCAATATATTTCTTTTGAATTCAAGGAACAATAGAGTTTCCATAACTCCTTAACACCTGCCAATTCAATGGATTTCAAGCCCCAAACTGACAGGAACAGTACACTCATATTTTCAGTTAGTGTATTCATGTCCTTCGTCACTCATATTTTTCATTAACAGATGAGTCTGACAAAATCCATTTAATGACCATAAGAAGGAAAGACAGACAGCTGGAATGTCATCAAGAGATGCACTCTCATAGCCTGTTTTCATACTAGAAGCATGAAAATGCATATTTGCACTTCATTTTTACTTCTCAGACCTCAGCTCTAAGATATGCGACTGGCAGCAGAGGCCTCTCTGAGCCTCTTCTACAGCTATAGACAAACCTGTCCCTAGGTGTTAGCTAAGCAAAAGCTCAAAGCAACAAAACTGCCATGTTTCTAAAGCTCCACCTGCACAGACTACCTTTGTGTTCTCTTTTAAACACAGGGGCTAGGGACAGAAGTTACACATAAACTGGTTTTAAGTGATCGGAAACTGATTTAAGTGATCTAACAGAACATAAGTTCAGTGCGCATAAACCAGTTTCAAAATGACCAAAAGTGGTTTAAGATAAACCTGGTTGAACACAGCATCAGACTTACCTGATTTGGGTCAAACCAGTTTATGGAACTTCTGTCCCAGACACCTTCCTGGTTTAACTTGAGCCAGAGTCCCCCAGCATACTTCTCACCCCTACGCTGGCTGGGCTGGGCTGGACTGTCTGCCCCAGGGAGCAGGGCTGGCCCCACCCCTCTCCTCCCTAGCTGGCACTAATGATGCACACGGGGTGCACACAGCTGCACATGCACCCCCTGAGCCTGGCGGTGCACCCCCTGCAAAAAGCGCTGCTGAGGCCGCTGGCGGCATCTATGGGTGATCACCAACCACTGGTCGGCGCTCGCCATCCCCACCCGACCACTGAAACTTCGGCCACCTGTGGTAGCTCCCCACTCACCGCCGCCACATCTCTGCCACCACCCACCCACAGCTTCAGACCTTGCAATGAAAGGGAGGACTTGCTCTAGCACCCTCTGGATTCTAGCCTGAGGCACTGCAGGCATGTGCCTCCATTTCCTGAATCAAAAATGAATGTCTATCCACTTGCAAAATCAACTCAATCCCTGCAGGTTAGAGTAACCTGTAAAGATTGAATCGACTCAGGCTTGGGCTTTTTGAATGTCTGTCCCAAGCCATAAGAGGGATCAGTTGCTTACCCTAAACATAGTCAACTGCCTAAAGCTCCACCTGCCAGTGTGGGCTGCTGCAAACAAATCCACAAGTCCAAAGGCCCCAAAAGCTAAACTAAATTACTGCTTTCATGTCACGTGACCAGGAAGAAGAGAAAACAGGGAAGAGTTTGAAGATAGGCATCATCTTCTATCATTTATGAGTTCCCATTCATGTCTTATAATAATCATGGAGGCATTTAACCCTGTTCGCCCTGAGCTGAAGCCTACTGAACTCAATAAAAGACCTTCCAGTGTTGCTTAAAACTGGTAATGTTTGGCTAAGCTGCTCTAAGACTGCAGCACAGCTCTGATGCTGGCTCTGCACAGCCTAGGCTGAAGGTGCTGCTCTTGAAGGAAAGAAAATAAAACTTTCCAAACCACTTGTTCATCTTTAAAGAGCATCTGTGGCTGGAATCATGCCAGCTTTACAGCCTCATTGAGCAGACACAGGCTGAACTTCACAATGGTCTCAAGTACTAAAGGTTTTAAGAACTTCAGAGCTGGAGAGGAGTCGGTGTCTCCTTACTCCACTTATTTAACCCTGAGGAGGCCATTGTGTTTTCAGAGCCCAGTGACTAAGGATTGTTTAGTCGTCTCTTCCGTAGGTTGGAAATACCTGGTGTCTCTATAGAACAATGGATTTTAATCCTGTCAGAGTCAGCTCAGCTTTTCAGTTCTCTGAAGCAGACAGCTTGAATACCAAGCATCTTATGTGCAGGGCTGTTAAAAAACAGTAGAATTTAGAAATGGAGCCCTGTGATCATATGGCATCTTTGTAATGACAGTGATATGCTTTATGGCAAGGCTTTCTAATTTCCAAGGAGCCCGGGCCGCACCAGCAGAGATTACATACCACAAGGGCCACGGCCCTCTTTCCCCCCTGCCCCCTTTCCCCCAGCTGTAAGCAACCCCAGCACAGCTTGGGCAAACCCCAGCTCCACCCC
>NW_017728911.1:22109835-22121966 GCF_001723895.1 Crocodylus porosus
CCACTATGGCTCTGCTGCCTGCCCTGCCCAGCCCCCTGCAGAGAGAAATGAGGAGGAGCCTGGAGCTCCCTGCTGAAGCAGCAGCTGGAGCAATGTGAGTAACAGCTTCCAGTAGGATCCTGGGGGCCCCACATTAACCCCTCACAGACCACATGCAGCCCACAGGCCACCAGTTAGACAGCCCTGCTTTCAGGTATGCCTATGCAGCATAACTGAGTGCCATGAAGAGATGATCCCTACTTAGCTAGGGAATATGCTACTTAACATGATACTTCACCCTAGGAAGCATGGGATGGAGCACTGAGCTCACATCACTATCCTGCTTTCAGGACCTGAGCTCAGATACCTCTGTGTGGCACTGCACCACACCCTAGAGCCAATGCCCTAGGTGTGTGTATTTTTAATTAGCACACACAACCTTGGCTTAAGTCATCTGCTCTGGCCCCACCTTCTGGGTTGAGGCAGGAGGTGCTGGTGCTATACATGTTAGCTGGAGTCCTCAAACAGCACCAGAGTGGAAAGACAGGCAGAAGCCCTGTGACTCCACTAGCACTGTACCCTGAAGCTCCTGTCTAACCAAGGGCCATTTTAAAAGATCAGCCCACACAGCACCCACAAGAGCCCTGGTTTCAACAGGGTTTGACCTCAGACATGGTGTTCCACACCACATTGATCAGCAGGGGTTTGCGAAGCTTTGGTCCCCGATTCGATTCGGTGGAGATTTGGCCCGATTCAGTGGCCAAATCTATGAATCTGAATCAAATCAGAAGACCCTTCAATCTCTCTAAATTGAATCAGAACCCTCTGAATCAATTTGGAGAGATTTGAAAAGATTTAGCAATTCAGACATAGAGACAGATTGAAATGTTTTTTCTACATACCTCTAGGTGGCAGGTGGCTCATAAATGCTTTGATGGTAGGGCACATGGAGTGTCCCACAGGAGCACAGGGGGCTCCCCAGTGCTCTCGGGCAGCAGACATGGAAGTGGACCAGAAGCACTTCCAGTCCACTTCCAGGTCCGCTGAAGAGCACACAGGGGGCCCCCCTGCACTCCTCCCCGGCTCAGCGACTGGTGCCTCCTGGGTCTGGGGGGGCACCCAGAGTCCTCCCGCAACCAATCACCAAGCTGGCGAGATGCAGGGGGCCCCCAGTGCGCTCCCTAGCGGACCTGGAAGTGGACCGGAAGTATTTCCAGCCCACTTCGGTCTCTGCCACTGAGCACGCAGGGGGGCCCCTGCACTTCTGTGGGATGCTCCATCTGCTCCAGCATCGTAACATTCACGAGCCATGCCTGGTACCTGGAGGTATGTAGAAAAAACCATTTAAAGCTGTGCCTGTGTCCAAATAGCTGATTCTCTGATTCAGCGTTGAATCTTCAGATTCAGATTCGATTGAATCAAATTGGGGACAGTGATCTAAATCAATTAATCAAAGTACTGTCCCCCATTTGGACCAAATCTGAAGCAAACAGGGCCCGTTTCACACTGCCCTATTATTTAGGTTCTTCCTAGAAGAGTTAGATGACGTGGAACACTGTGTCTGTAGACAAAGCCTTATCTGCACAAGCGTTCCTGGTCCTGTCACACCAACACTGCTGAAGCTCTATTGGCAACAGTGGGGAAATTTGTTAGAATTTCCTAAACGTAACCAGAGCCAAAAAGGAGAAACATCTTACCCATCGTTTCCCTTACTTACACCACAGTTTGGAGACCCCAGAATCATTTTCCTGCTACCAGATTTAGGGTCTATATAGCTGTTGCCAGCCATGGCAAGGGTCAGGATGAGCAGGGCCATGGAGTAAATGAACCAAACCAGTGGAAGGGCAGCTATTGTGCTCTGAGGAAGTTCTAGCCATTTTGCCTTCCAGTTTGTAAATGGAGTCCTGGAGCTCTAAGTGTTTATTAAAGGGCAAACAAGGACTAAGTTTAAAACACAGAGTTGTGTTCCCCTAGAACAGAGAGGCCGTATCGACATGAGACACTGACTGCACAGTAATCAGCGTTACTGCACAGTAGCATCCCCACATGGCTTTGTTGTGATGCTGACTGCTCATTACTACTGCACAGTAGCATCACATCATGGTTTGTGCCCTGCAATGCTACTGCGCAGTAGTAATGAGCTACTGCGCAGTAAGCATCTCGTGTACACGTGGCCAGAAAGATTTTAAATGGATTCTCCTTCTATAAGTGATTCTGTTTCCAGATACTAACAGAAAGTAGCAGAAATCTGCTGGATGCTACAGCCTGTACACAAAGAGATCAGGAGGGACTAAACAGAGTTAAAGAGGCTAAAAATGAGAGAGGAGGAATGGGCTGTTACTTTTTTGCAGTGTTACAGTATGCTCTGCTGGGCCAGAATCAGCCTCTGAAACCACCTTATGCTCATATTTCCACTTTTCCCCAGCTGGATAGAATATTGTCTGAATTTAGAATTGTATTTCATCATTTTTATGTACTTGATCTACTTTGCCAATACAAGAAGTGCCTTTAGACAAAGAAATGTCTCACCGCAGGTTATAAGAACTGAACAGGACCCCCTCCCCCTCATGTATTTGAGATCAGTGACTAACTGAAACACAGGAAACATCAGAAATTCCCAGGGATCGATGGGGAAAGGTATTCCTATGGTTTCAGTCATATATATTGTATTCTCTCCCTAAGCCTTTCATACTCCATTTGATTTATTAGCCTTACTCAGCATTCTATCTCGTAGACCTGCCAGAAGAACACAGTGGGATGAAACATCTGGTAAATTTGCTTGAATTCTATTATGAAGTATCTTCAAGTTTCAATGAAAAGCAAACAAGCCATTGTCTCTCAAAAGTGATTCACTTCTCTGTCAGAGAACACTGGCAATCAGCAATACGCATTTTTAGGGTTGTCAAGGAAGAATACTTCCAATTGTGGACCTCACTGCTGGATAGAAGATTGTGCAACTTCTTGCTGGTTCAATGGAAACAGACTTGCTTCTCAATGGATGTATTATTTTCTCTTCCTTTCTTCTGTGCAATAACATTTGCTCACCTGTGTAGATAAAATTTATAAACAGGGATCCATAGAGAGAAAGTGAGGGCACACATTCTCACTCCAAAGTGGCCTAGGGATAAGGAGGAAGTTAAATGCACAGACTGTCCAGCCTCAGCCAGCAGCAGCTGGCACTTGCATGGCATGCCATAATGTTTGTTTGCATGCAGAAAAAAATTCACCGAAGCATACAGGTGCCACTGATTCAGTTCTCAGGCAAATCCACTGGCCTAAAGCGTTCACATTATTCCTCCATGCGTCAGGGGGAGGGGCAAAGGGGGCAGAGGCCAATATTCAAGCATACAGATTGAGACAGCATCTGTAGAGAAGCTGCTCTGTGGTTCTGCAGGCTATCAATTTGGGAAAAGTGGATTCCAGCACTCAATCACTCATGCTGTGTATGGGAAGAGGTGAGTTTCACCCAACATGGGTTCTTAAGCAGCTAATTTCTACAGGAAGACAGTCTTCTTCCACCCGTCCAGGGCTTCATAAAGGGACATCCTGTAGGAAAAGAATCTGCATGGGACAAACTACAACTCTTTACTGTAGTCATCCACACTGGATATATTTTAAATTGTAGAGTCCTTAGAGGGCAGCCTGACTTCCCTACATTCTGGTAGTGAGGGACATAAAACAAGCCTGGATGGAAAACAGAGAGCAAGACAGATAACAGACTCCTTATAGACTGTCCTTATGGGAACAGTAGTTACAACAGTGATGAACCCATCTATAAAGAGGCAGGTAGCATTCATTTGGGACAGTTTATGCATAAAATTATGTCACAGGATTAAGTACGTCCATCACTGCATACACATATCAAATGGCATATGATTTGCACATTAAGTAGACAGTCATGTGGGGAACTGTACCTTTAAGAGGCTCTGACAAGAGCCAGTTGGAACTGGTTGTTAAGATATAGAGATAATCACATTACCGATTAGCTACAGCTCACATGCTGAATCGGTTAGCTCACTCTTTGGCTCTGGGAACACAAGACACCAAAATTAAAAAGGGCTAAGGAAATACTCTGAGTGGAAGAACAAAGCAGGGAAAAGTCCCACCAGCACTGCAGTTTTTTAAGACCTGGAGAAGGTTTAAGCAGCACTTCACTCTGAACCTGCATATTCATTATCTGTCAGGAAGACAGCCAGAAAGTAGCCTTGTGTCTGACAAGAACTGGATTGAAAGCATTGGATGTTTTTGATTGTTTTTAGTCAATTTAGGATGAAGGCTGCCAACTAAAAAAAATGTGGTTCAGAAATTGCACCTCACCTAAAAATGAAACAGACTATATTTTTTTTTCAAACAGATTATACAAAATAAAGCTGAAAACATGGAAACTAATCTAAGGCCAAACAGTCAATCATGACATTGGGAAGAATTAATTAAGTCCCTAATGAAAAATAAAACTGTGATAGTGTTCTGAGGCAAAGACTAGCAGAATAGCTGGCATTACCATATTTTCTCACTTACCACACACCCTCAAATAAGATGTGTCACCTTGGTTTTTGAGAAGGCAGAAAGAAGAAAAGATTTTTCCAGAGCTATGGCTGCAAAGAATAGGAGTTCTCAACCTTTTTTGGTTGGCGTACCCCCAGCAACCACTTGAGAAGCAGGGAGTCCCCCGGCCACTGATGGAACTGGAAGTACTGCTGGCAAAATAGGAAGCTCCACCAGTGAAACCAGAAGTTCCCCCACTTTTCTGCACCACTACCGTGTACTCCCTGGGACCTTCCAAGTATCCCAGGGGTACACATACCCCTGGTTGACACCCCCTGGTATAGGGAATTCACATTCCCTTTTCTGCTTAACCAAGAGCAGAAACCTTAGCTGCTCCTGTAGACCAGTGTTCCCCAACCTTTTTCATCCCATGGCACACTTACATGGCCTCTCCCATCCCATGGCACATTGGCTGAATGTAGAGTGGCGGGGGGGGGGTGGCATGCGGCCAAACACGGAGTAGTGGTGGCATGGGGCAGCAGTGGCAGTATTGGCTGGAGCCACGCCCCTCCCCCCAAGATCCAGGGCACACCTGGTAATGTTTAACAGCACACCAGTGTGCCATGGCACACCAGTTGCAAAACGCTGCTGTAAACTGGCCTCCCCGTCTAGGGACAGACTCTCAAAAAGCCTGAGCCTGAATTGATTCCGTCTTCGCAGGTTAGTCTAACCTGGCTAAGCTAAATCAGTTTGTAACCAGACAGGCATCTCAGAAATGCAGGCACATGCCTGCAGTGGCTCAGGCTAGAAGCTGGGGGGTGCTAGAGCAGCCCTCCCTACCCTGCATAATGCTGAGCTGAGGGGGGTGTGGCCAGGCCATGGCAGGATACTCTGATTAGCACAGCAGGGAATGCTTATCACCTCTAACTTAGTGCTTATCACCCCATTAAGAAAATAGAGGGACATTACCAGCTACCTGTTGATTCTGCCTTTGTCCCATGTGCCACAGCAAGGAGGTAGCCAGCACGTGGTCTGCTAGCTAATGCTGAGAGGTGTCTGTGAGGGATGGGGCATGCCTGCTTAGCAGAGAGGGGCCTGGGGAGCAAAAGCCAGGCAGATGCCTGCAGTCTCTGCTGGAGCTGCAGCCAGAGAGCAGAGGGGAAAGGCCAGCCCTGATGTGGAGCAGAGAGCCCCTCCCAGCCCAGAGAGCATGCCAGGATGCTGGGGGAGTCTGATTTAACTTAAACCAGCAAGGGGTCTGGGACAGACATTGCATAAACTGGTTTGAGCCAAATCTGTTAAGTCTGATACTACATTCAACCAGGTTTATCTCAACCCAGTTTCAGCCATTCTCAAACTGGTTTATGTGCACTGACCATCTGTTCTTTTACAGGTTTAAACCAGTTTCTGATCACTTAAACGGGTTTCTGTGTAATGTCTGTCCCTAGTCCCTGAGTGGATCTATAATTCTGAAAAGAGCTAAGAAGTCTGCAAGGCTATGAAATAGGAAAAGAGAGGCCAGAAGTACGTAAAAAACAGTAAAAACTCCATCCTTTCTATAATCACTCTTCAGGTAATCCTTGGGAGACACAGCAAAGGAAGTCTCTCAGTTGTGCCAGTAAAGGAAGTCTCACAGCAAAGGAAGTCTCTCAGTTGTGCCAAGTTTATGGATGCTGGAAAGTGCTCTGACACTGTGGACATGAAGAAAAAACCAAAATACAAGAAGAGAGACCCAAGGCAGAAAGACACTGACAACTACAGTGGGTATACAGGGGGGAAAGTGCATTAAACTGCACATGCTATAACAACCAACACAAGGCAAGACAAAAACAGTATTCGGGGGAGGGGCGGAAGCAAGAAAGAGGTTGCATTACTTTGTAAAAGCTATTTTTAATAGGAGAAGATGGATACAACAGGCAACGAATGGACTACCAACCTTGTAGTATTAATTTTAAATGAGACACTAATGCAGAAACCAACATAGTATCAGAAAGAATGATATTACTGCTGAAAAAGCCACAGGCAGTAGAAGGTAAATGGGTAAAACTCAGGAGAACACTTATATCATGGTGAATTAATGTCCACTAAGGGAGCATGGGAACTAAACATATGAGTAAATAACAAATAGGAAAATATCCCATTTGTAATACTACCAAGAAAAAAAAGTATCCAGTCTTGGGTTAAGAACACATCTAGCCCTTGGTATTATCCAGAGGGTGTACTCATTAGAGGGGCAGGGGACAAAAACAATTGTGGAAGAGTTTGAGGACAGAGGTGAACAGAGGAGCTGGATAGGCTAATTGCTCTGGGAAGCACAGAGCTTTCAAACATTCCTGTGGCGTGTGTGAAACGTGAGACAAATAAAGGTAGAAAGCGAGAGATCAGACAGATAATGAATACATTATGGATTGTTCTACAGGAAAGATGTGTAGAATAACCAGAGTAGATATACTCACTGGTTATTGTACAAAAAAGGAAAATGGGACATTTTGCTTATGGATATACCCAGAAGAACTAAAGTATTTTTAAAGAGAACCATTTTCTATTACACACAAGGAGAGAAATTCAGAAAGCTGATTGATGTTAAATATTTTTCTACATTTGACATCAGCAGGGTTCTGGCTGACGCATTTAGAAATTAGAGCACACATTGCACATGTTCAACACCCCTTTGGGAGAGACAGTTTCCTCATACTGCCATTTAGGCTGTGTTTGCCACCCCAGAAAATGCAACGCATGTTTGATGGCATAGAGAAAACATAAGGTTGACACAGATTATGTTATTTTCCTGGATCAAAACAGTATAAGAGCATAGCCAAAGGCTCCAATCATCTTTGGAAAGAGTCAATGCTTCCAGGCTAAATGAAGCAAAAATGAAAATCTCATATAATGGGAATAACAAACCTGGAAGGAAAGCTTAGGCAGCAAGGAACATGGGATGGCTACATAACACTCAAGGCCTTTTCTAACACGCCTGCCATCAATGAAACATGGGTTGGCACATGCTGACATTTTCTTCCACAGAAAACAAAACATAAGAATGCCTATACTGTTTGAAACTGATGTCAGAGTCATTGGGAGTTTGCAGATGCAGAGAGAGACAGATAAAGTAAAACAAAAAACTAATTCTGATCTGGGGTCCCAGGAACTGCCACCACTCCATGAAAAGGGTGCTGTGTATATAGCTACAAGGGTCACAAACAGCAGTGGTAGCCGACGCATGGCTCTGCAGTTCTGAGGTTGTCATTCCAGACAGACAAATTGCAGAAAAACAGGCGACCCGTTCTCCAAATCTCAGAAGGGAGGGTGGCCTGGCCAGCTGTTTTGCCTTCAGAAGGGCTCAGACAGGCAACAACCACAGTGGGATGAGACAGCTGAGCTCCAAGACACGACACAAACAGAATTTAGGGATTTACCACCACTTGACCACAGCAGTGCTGCTGTCTGAGGGGGGCGGGAAGCCACAGGCCTACAAGACAGCATCTGGGATACCAACTGAACAGTGCTAGTCAGTTTAGTTACGTGACAAAATGCTTAAGTATTATATTATGCTAAGTGTTGATTGTTAATTGTTATGTTTGGCTAGGAAAGATGTGGAAAACTGTACCTTTAACAAGTGGCATAAGCCACTTAGAGCCACTTATGTAATGCAGGTGTTGTTATGCAGTACTGATCATTAGGAACACAGACACTGAATGAAGCAGACTTCTGCGAGGCTTCTTGAGTCTAAGCAACTGCTGTACATCACAAATGGTAGTGACTGTGAATTTAAAGTTGGCATGAAGTTAACACAAAACAGAACTAAAGAAACAGTTCTGTTTCTCTCTTTGATTTTAGTAAAGCAACCAAGCACAGGAAAGTCCCAGATTTCAGGGCTTACTCCCGGAAATAGGGCTTTTATCCTACATTAAAAAATTGGTCACAGAGCAGCACTAGGCAGCATCCTGCTCAAGGACCATAACTTCAAGCCATGCAGTTGCATGGACCCTAAAACGGACTACGCACCAGTCAATTTCAGAGCTGCTATTAGCAGCCGTGAAACTGACTAGCTGCTGTCAATTTCATGGCTCCTAGTAGCTGTCTGCAAAGCAGCCGGGACCACTCCCGGATCTTACTCCCTGAAAGTTGTTCACCTTACAAGGACAAATTATTTTTCCACATCATGTCTGTAAAAAAATATTTACTAACTTTTGCACTTAACTATAGTTAATCATTTTGGTTTTGGAGGAGTGGGAGAGGTCACTAAATAGTCAGTCTCTTCAAACTCACATCTCTGATACAGGCTGCTTTTCAAAAGTTAAAATTAAAGTGTTATTCCACATCTATCAAGGTAACTTCATTTGGCTCTGCCAAGCAAAGCTAATAGGCCTATCAGCTACTTCCCTTTTCTGTTGCTATAAGGGACAGTTTTTGGCTCACAACCCCTGACAATTTAAGGATCAACTCTCTCTGGCACTCTCTGTGCCACCTCTCATGCTGCCCTGTTAGCAGTAATGAGGCCAGGGCAGGGGTGGATGTTGACATACAAGCTGTCAGAGAATTGCCACTTTGCAACCCTCTGGTTTTCTTTAGGGTTTAAGAGACCTGAGGAAGCCTGTCTATGGATGCCTAATGTCAAGCCTGACAACTGTGGAGGGTTGCAGGGAGAGTAGAACTCTCCATATTAGTAAATCCATATATCTATATAAGTAAATATACAGTGGGGAATGTGAAGAAAAAAAGTCAGAATGAATATTAATGGCAGAGGAATGGGGGAAGGAGTCCATGAAACCAACATGCTCAAATGCCCACACTCTCCCTTAATTTCTTCCTATTTAGAGCCTCGTTAAGCCCTTAAAACCACACAAAAAGCTCTACGTGTCTTTCAGTGCAGGACTTCTCTGTGGAAATCTTTCCCCAAGAGAAGCTGCCTCTGAGGCATAACTGATAGCTCTGCTCTTGATGAGCCTTCAGCTCTGAACTGCCTGCCTCCCCGCCTCCCATCATGTCCCAGTTCTTATTACAACCAGCAGATAGAGGAGAGGGAGATTTGGAAGAGACAAGCCGAGTCCTGTTCTGGAGGCAGCTTCTGCCACTCCTGTGCTTTGCCAAAACTGTGAACCAGCTGAACAGATCCAGTGGACATGAGCCCCTGCTAGGGAAGATTAGGACTGCTCCGGCAGCAAGGATGCTGTCTCATGTTACCCTATTTCCTCCCTCCCCCCACAGCTCCAAAGGAATCTATTCCCTGTTGCTGGTTAAGCCATTTTAGCAGCCCCTTAGTGCTGCCAGAGCTGCACAAAGGGCTTGTATTACAACTGAGAATTAGGTCTGTTGTCAGATTGCCCAGCGCACAAACGAGAACCCTACAAAGCAAGGATAAAAGCCATTCCACACCCCATCTATGCGGCTCTCCAGTCCCCTTTGTCAGCCCCAACTCCTTCTCTTGCAAGCGAGCAAGTGAGTGAAGCTGGTGTCATATTGCCTATGGTAGCTGAGACAAGCTCCTCTGTCAGAGGCAACTGCAGGCTCAAGAACACAGGGGAATAAGCTGCATTTACTACATTCCCTTTCCTGTGAGTTTGGATTCTTTGCAACCAGTCTCCCACTCCATTTCCTCTTCCCCCAGTGCATGGGACACAGAAGTATCCAGGCTTGATGAAGAGGAAAAACTACTTTAAAAATGCTGTTGGGACTTAATCAATATCCTAAATCATTGGATTTTTTTCCCCCTGGGTGTGCAGGCTCCATTCTTCCCTCTGCCTTTTCTTGCAGCCTCAGGCTTTTTGTTCTGTAGCAAAAACTCTCCATTGAAGTGCCTGGCATTTTCTGGACACTATATCTTCAGTATATTCTTTGCAGCAGTGTAATTTTTTTGATAGTCACTTGAATAATCAGCAGCCAGTGTTAAAATACAGCAGTGTACACTGACATCCCTAACCCACGGGAAGCTATGAAGAAGGAAGTCTACAATTCTTACTGACTTTGGATTTCCACCCCCACCCCCCCTCCTTTGAAAACTAACTCTTTATTTCCTACATACAGCATCCCATACAGTTAAAGCCAGCTTGTGTTGTTTATAGCCAGCTCTTGTTCCCATTCCAAACAGAGCACAACTGCAGTATGGGAGCTGCATAGGCTACAGAGCACCTAACATTGGGCTTTTGAAGATATCCCAAAATGAGTTGTTTGCACAACAGGCCTCTGTGTTCCAAGTCTCCTTGGACGTGAGGATACTGAAAAGTGTTTTGGTGTATTTTCAGATACAAAGCTTTCAAATTCTGCACTTACAGAAAAATACATATATTGATATGTGGCTCACAAGGCCAGGGAAGTGGATGGGAGCTACACTTTCAAAATTGGTATGTATTTTATAAATAATTTAATAAGACACCAGGAACTCAGGAGGGAGACACAGAGCCATATTTGCAGGAAGGGAGATTGTTCTCTTGTCACAGCTGTAACCATTTAACTTTGTTATATTCATTTTATTATTTTTTAAGTGCTCAGCTTTTTAATGCTAACTCAAGCTCACTGTGTTTCTGCCAGACAGCCATGTGACCCCTATTCTTTATAAACATTACAATTGGGCAAGAAAACTATGTGGATACAGTGAATGTTTCTGCCTTCCTTTAAGGCTTAATTTTAGTAGCACACTAAAAATCAGTGGCTAAGTATTTTGCTGCCTTTTGCCTTTCTTCACTGTAAAGTCCCAGCTCTGAAACCAGGTGCTGCTGAGCAACTATAAAGTTACAAGTGACTAATGGAAGTCATGGTGGAGTTTCAAGTTCAGGGGGACGAGGTCAGAAGAGGGTTAGTTAAAGGACGGACCTGGAAGCGTGCGCGCACACAAAGGCCTGCTCCTGCATGAGGTTCTGGATGCCACTCACAGCACAAAACTGCAGTGAGAACTAGGGAAGTACAGCACAAAAAAGGAAGCTGGCCCAGAGGGTAAGACTTTAGTGAAAACATGGTAAGGAAATGAGAGCCAACAGGGCTTTCATGTGAACACAGCTAAGCTGTAAGTCAGTTCCCCAGTTATACAAAATTAATGTAGGCACATTTAAACCCAAGCAAGAGTGTCTACATGCAGCAATGCAACTTGCTGGCGCTGAGGAAGCTTTACAACCTTCTGGCAAACACTGAATAAATGAGGAAGGAGAGTCGTGGCTTTATTCATGAAGGAAGATGGGGAACAGACACAGACAACCACACGGATCGTATATCACCAGTTGTTCTGAGCTGCCTAACAATTAATCTTAAATTCTTCCATGGCTGCAATCCAAGAAAACCTTTAAGCATATGATTAACTTTAAGCATGGCCATAGTCCTACTGACATTCAGCGCACATTCTACTGGGCAAGGTTTATTTGGTTACTTGCTGAAATATCCGTCACTTCACTTCACTGAAGGTAACAGCCACATTTCTCTCATATACAGGTTTGCCTTGATTTATGCGGGTTCTGTCCATGCAAATTTGCTCTTATGTGATGACCCTTTTTATATCCCAAATTAATTACATGCAAGGTAAATTCACTCTTACGCAATTAGCTTCGGGGCTCCACCTGTCCCCACTCACCCCAGCCCCTGGGCTGTGCCGTGCGGTGCTGCAGGCAGGTGGTGTTGGCTGCTCCTGGGACTGCTGCAGCAAGGGCTGGGGTGAGTGGGGAGAAGTGGAGGCCTGGGGC
>NW_017728911.1:22122066-22133985 GCF_001723895.1 Crocodylus porosus
GGGGGGGGAGGGAGGGCAGGTTGGGGAGGGAGCTTTGGTGAATTTGGGGGCATCAGCTCCCCTTCCATTACCGTGGCCTGCCCTGAGCACCAGGAAAAGCCCAGTGCTTCCACTGGCCCCAGCCTGCAGCAACCGCCAACCTCAGCCTCCTTTCATGCTACTGCAGGCTACCACCCACCTGGAGCACCAGGAAGAGCCTGGTGCCACCGCTGGCCCCAGCCTGCAGCAGGACAAGAGCAGGCTGCCACTTGCCCTGAGAACCAGGAAGAGCCCGGTGCCACCTGTGTTGCAGCCCCGGGAGCAACCGGAGCTGCCACACCCCTCTCCCCATCCCTTCCCTAGCTTTAGCCTCACTCCCTCCCTTCCTCCCTCTACTGTGGGAATGTATCCCTACTTGTTACATTATAAACTGGGTTCTGTTTATGCAAATTTGATTTATGCGCAGTTTTGCAGGTATACATCTACCGCATAAATTGAGGAAAACCTGTATTACAGTTCAAATAATGACCCACTTTGGTTCCCAATTAGTGACAGTGATGGTCGTAATCTAGACTTGATGAAGACAGGAAAAAAGCACAAAAAGTATTTTGTAATTTCAGTAAATTAAATTTTGGAAGAATGAGGGAAGTCTAGAGAGAGAAGCCAATGGGAGAACAGTCAAAAAGGAGAAAGGAAAACTATTAACAAAGAA
This sequence comes from Crocodylus porosus, assembly GCF_001723895.1. NCBI lineage: Eukaryota > Metazoa > Chordata > Crocodylia > Crocodylidae > Crocodylus > Crocodylus porosus. Next base: position 22,122,758 of record NW_017728911.1, read on the forward strand.
ATTAGTGCATGTTCAGAGTTGCACATCACCATGTAATAAATATACTAGGAGGAGATAAAGGAAAATATCAATGAACAAGAATTACAGAAAATAATCAAAAGGTTAAAAAACAACATAACAGAAGAGAAGGATTGGGAAGTAGAGCGAATAAAGCTGAGAGAATAAAATTGGGATAAGGAAGGCTGAAGCAAAGCATGAAAGAAAGATTGCACAAGGAGTAAAGACAAATAACAAGAATTTTTCAAGTATATAAGAAGTAAAAGGTCAACAGGGCATCTAAGAGATAGTCAGGGTTATTTAGTGACAGAAGAAAAAGAGATTGCAGAAAACTGAAATGAATTCTTTGCTGGAGCGTTCATAAGAAAGAACGAAGGAGTGAGACTGAAGACAGAATTACATTTTCCATGAGAGGAAGAAAAAAAATACTGAAAGAACTAAGGGTCACAATAGAGCAGGGAATAGAGAAATTACAGTTACTGCAGCCAGGGAAGGCATAGATAGACCTATTTACAGAATGCGTCTACATGTGCCCCAACTACGCAACAACTGCCATTAGTGCACAATCCTGGCAGCGCATGGCTAATGCATGGTAGCTCATTGTTACTGCACAGTAGTGTTGGCATCATGGTTCATACCTGCCAATGCTAAGTCGTAGCAGTGAGCTATGTTACCGTAGCTCATCGCTATGGTGATGTAGCATCTCATGTAGATGTACCCACAAAGTAGTACAGGAAGCAAGAGGGTCTTCTAACAGTGAGATTTAAAATATTCTTTTAGGGGCTGGTAGGGGAGAAATTAGTTCCTATTACGTTCACTCACTGAATTCTTGTTTGTTCTTCATGGGTGACAAACCTATGTGCTTTTAAATTGGGGCCGTCATCTAGGGATTGAAATATCCCTCAAAAATAACTTAGCTTGGGCCTGCTCAAAGTTACATCAGCTTCTCCCGGTCAAGGGATTTGCCTTGCACCTAAACATTCACATTCAGAAAACAAAATAGAGGTGTATTGCTGGGAACACTATCATTTCAGCAGGTTAGGAAATATTGAAGTTTTTTTTTTTTAATTGTCAAAATGCCACGTTTTCCCTTTCCAGTTGTTTTTGTTTTACTTGGTGTCTTTTCCTCAGTCATTTCTCCACGTTTGCCATTAGAACACAAGGTGACCTTTCTCTGCTTAATTACCCGAACAAAACACACAGAAAATTAATGCCAAAAAAGCCCCTTGTGCATTCTACTACGTTTGCAGATGTTAGAAATAATCCATCCTAATCTCTTTTTTCCCCAGTTTTAGGGTGAAGCTGTTCTGAAATAAACAAAGAAAAGACACAGGAGAGAGAGGGAAAAAACACATGCTGACAAATATATGGTATATATGTGTGGGGGTGTACAGTAGAATAATTTCCAATGGGTTTTGACTGGCTTGAGAAATGGTTGCCTAATAATGCTGGCTTGCTCTTCTATTACAGTTTTCAAGCATCCCAAAGTATGTTTCAAAGGTTAACTAACACCCAATACAGCATTGAAGCAAGGAAAAACTAGCATAACTGTTTTATGAAAAAGAGAACTGAAATTCAGAGGGGCTGGGTAATTTGTGTAAGGTCTTCTAAATCAGTGGACAAGCTAGGAACAAAACATGAGAATCATGGCTCTTAGTGGGCTGTTATAATATCGAGTCCACAGTCTTAACCCTTGGACCTTACCTTAGTGACAGTTCCCCATAGCTGAAGGTCCACCAGTAGTAGTAATGGCTAAAACAGTAGTTTTAACTGTTCTGGTTTCCATCCCTGGTTCAGGCCTACCTGCCAGTTGCTAGGGACAAGCATTCAATTCCAGCAGTTTGACTTGTCCCAGTCCTGGGAAGAATTGAGCAGTGGGTATATGCCCTCTGCCCCTTCCATAGAAAGTTCAAGAGACAACAATCGCAGCTTGGCTGCTCCCCGTCCTGGAACAACTCAAACCAAGGGAATATCCCCCTACCCTTTCCACACACTGGGGTGATCCAAGCCTGTGGAAAGCATGGTGTCATGCTGGATCACAGGCAGCCAAGTCTGGGGGTCACCCAGGATCTGAGGAAGCAAACAAGATTCAAAGGAGCATGCTGAGTCTAAATGTAGGAAAGCTGGAAAGCCAGAAGCTAAGAGTTTTGACAGAGGAACCAAGTCAGGGATCCAGAGGGTGGAGCAGGACACAGGGTCAGGAGGCCAGCCAGACTGGGTATCCAGGAGATCAAACCAGAGTCAGGTTAGGGAGCCAAAGGATCAGGTCAAACTCAGGATCCATGGGGACGCCAGGTCGGTGAGCCAAAGACTCTGACAGAAAGCCAAGAGAGGCACAAGCCAAGGGCAAAGTAGCATAACTACAAGACTGAGCCTTATTGCCCAAACACTTCCTTTTCCATGTCAGGGGTTTTATAGAAAGGGGTGAAGGATCAGGTGGCCCTGGCTGGCCACTCTGGTTGCAGGGAATTACGCGCGGCTAGGCCCAGGCAGCAGGTTGTGACCACCTGTATCTATCCCAGTGTGCAATTGAGGAGGTGGCAGGCTAGGATGTGCAACTCTGCTGGGTTCAAGGCCACAACCTGACATACAGGAAAAAAGTACAACTGTTTGGTTTGGGAAATGCTCTCATTTTTGCATGAAAAAAACAGTTTTCTTTCACAACACCCCCCTCCCCCACCCCCACCCCAAATGGTTGTACACTTTCTGCTTTTAGCAGAAGAAAGGCATTTCTCCCAACACAAGTGTAATGCCTGTCCATAGATGTCATGGTTGAAATGCTGCGGGGCTCTTTCCTTGAACGTGCCTGTGTGGCTGTCTTGTGACGCAGAATACTGCTACACTGAGAGCCTGGACAGAAGTCAACTGAAAAGGCACAAGAGAGGAGCAGCTATCCTAAACTACAGATCCTCTTTGGAGAAACAAGTCTGTTGCAAACAAAATGTGAAAATGAGCTATCTATATGAGGAGACAGTTAAGTAGTTCAGCCAATTAGACTGACATTCTGAACACTATCATTTTGCACACAGGGTGCCTCACGCATGAAGGAAGATGGTGTTTTGAGGCTTTGTTTTTTTGTTAGAACCATCCATGTTTTTGTTTGGAATAATTGAGTTAATATTAATTTCACTAATGCTGTTTTATTTCTAACATAAATGTTCTGGGCCTTTAGTAAAACCAATCACTATTTATTTAGGCACTCTGGTTAGTTAGGAGCTTGCTAACAAACACATGTAGTGACATGAGCAAGTTTCTGTTTGAATTACAACAGTTCTCATTTGCACTTTAGGCATCAAGATAGAACAGCTCAGCTTCACTTCACAGCCCTCCAGCCTCGCGCCCAAATGGACGGAGAGGCAATTCAGATCATTCAGATGGAGCTACCCCCAGGGTGCCATATACATTTAGATAGGAACAATTGAGAAATAAGAGGAGCATTTAATAAAGCAGAAAAATGTCCCTTAGGCAAGGAGTTCACAAGCCACTAGGGAGATTCCTGGTGTAAACGCTTTGCAACACAGACAGTCCACACAAACAGACATGATTCAACTATTTTTTAGTTCCGCACTGTGCCACTGTTCTTCCCCAGCAGCACTGCTGCATCATCTGTCATTGAAGGATTGCTGTGCTGTAATTATACATGTAATCATGTTACCTGCAGCTCATCCTTTCATTTACTAAAATAATACTCTGCATTTATATAGTATCCTCCACCAAAGTGGCTCTCCAAGCCTCATAATGCTTTCAGGAGGAGCAGTTATTATCACTACTCTACAAATCATACAATCATGAAGTTGTAAAGGACCTCAAGGGTCACCTGATCCAATGTCCTGCATGACTGCCAAAATGCTACTCCTATATCATCCTTGTCTAATGCTTATCTGGACTCATCCTGAAAACTTCCAGTGAAGGAGATTCCACCACTTCCCCGGGGCAGTGTATTCCAGTGCTTTACTGCTCTAGCAGCAAGGAAGTTTGTCCTGAGATGCAATGTAATTTAAAGCCATTGTATTGCATCTTGCCACCTTCTTTATGGCAGCCTTTCAGATATTTGAAAACTGCTTTCATTGTCCTCCTCAATCTTCTTTTCTCCAAGCTCAGCATGCCTCAGCAAATATGTATAATGCTTACATTTTAGAAGTGGTCTCTAATATTTGGTACCCGACTCAAAATACCAGACTCAGTCTTGAGCAGAACTAAATGCCTATCAGAGGATCTCACAAGTGTCTCACTGTGGCCAACCTCATAATTAGCAGACATTTTAAAAGGCTTTGGCAAAAGCAGTTTGTCACATCTCCTTAACCTTTTATAATTAAAAGCTGAGACTTACTATCATATTGTTGTCCTATGGCAGATCCACTTTCAAGTAATACACTTTCTTCAGCACGGTATCAGTTTATTTGCATATAGACTTTAGATCATATTTTTCTTAAATATAACATAAATATAATATGGATATTACTTAAGGAGTGGCTTTGTCTGAAGGAGTTTTTGTTTTGTTTTGGTTGCCATTCACCATTGCCTACTTTGGGGATCAGTTTGTTTGAGCTGATGGCAATACAGCAAAGCCAGGATGTCCTTATTCAGAATGATTTCTTGCCCCATTCACTGTAGTGGGAGTTTTGATTAAGTAAGGATGGCCTGAGCAGATCCATAATTAATAAACAAAATTATAGTCTTTCTTTTTAGTACATGTTTCATTTGCCTTTGGACACTTAAGGCTGTCATACTCCCTTCATATCAAACTTTGTGCTTCAAGAGATGTATCATTAAGAAGGTACAGGGACAAAGGTTACCCATGCATGGTGTCAACTGAAAATGTGTTGCATATATGTACCTGGTAACATCTTATCACCTGAGTGAATTATGTTTTTTCTTTAATTGGAATAGCGTTCTTCAAACATCAGTAGAGTATCATGAAATCAAACCGCAGAGCTGTTAATTTAGGGATATATTAAATTGAGCCATGCTATTCTTGAAAAAACACTAACAAATACTCTCCCCTTATTTACAGATTCAGAATATCTCCTATATAGCCACGGAAGTGGCTCTAGTCCTGTGTTGTTTAATGGCACTGATTTCAATGCAGTTACACCACCACAAAGCGGGAGTAATGAAGTGACTAACACTGACATAAAATTATTTGATACAGTGAATGGCCAAAATCCTGGCCGCAAAGTCAAAGGGGGCAGGAAATCACATTCACTCCAGGGCTAGGTACAGACAGTCAAAAAGCCCAAGGCTGAATCAGTTCAGTCTTTGCAGGTTAGTCTAAGCTGCACAGATTAAATTGAAACAGAAGGGCCCTTGTACACGCAACAAAATTAGCCTTTAAAGCAGCTTAAATGCCCTTTTGTGCTGCTTTAATGGTATTACTGTTTGCCTGCTCGCCTGCATAGTCCACTTTAAACGACTGTAATGTAGCAAGATAAAACTCCTCTGAGGTGTTGTAGTTTGCAACCTAACAGTGCAACGGTGCACAGGGCGCTGGAAGCCGACGTGCTCAGGGAAGCTTGAGCTTGGCAGGCTTCCAGCGCCCCGTGCACTGTCCCCACCACCAGCACACCCACCTGTCCTTTTGCCACCTTGCTGCTCTGCCCCCGCGGCAAGCCAGCTGTTCCCAGGTGGTCCCAGGCAGCAGGAAGGCAGGGGGAGGGGGGAGCGGGCGTCGAGCTGCCGGTGGGCTGAGTGGGGACATTTGGTGCTACCTCTGCAGTAGCAGCATCCCCCAGGCGGCACCCGGCCCGGGTGGTCCTGGGGGGCACCACAGTCGTGGAGGGAAGCACCGGGCCCCATGCAGCGCAGGGGCTGTGTAACCTGGCAGCAGCCAGTACAAGCAGGCTTGACTGAAGCAGGGTGGGGGGAAAAGAGCGGTGAGGAGCCTGATTTTTCTTTTTCTCTCTCCCAGAGCCTGCCTGCCTGCCTGAGCTGTGTAGGGGCCTGGTGTTTCCCTCCATCGTGGCAGTGCCCCCTGGGACTGCCCAGGGCCACTGCCAGTGGGCAGGTACTGCCTGGCAGGGCACTGCCACCACAGAGGGAAGCATCAGGCCCCCACAGCTCAGGGACCACTCAGCCCACCAGTCACACCCCCCTACCCCAGCCACAAGAGAGGCAGGTAAACTAAGGATCGGGCCCCCTAACCCGTGTGTACATGCAACGGGGATTTAGTTCAGTTTAGTTCTCCCTAAATTGAAATGGTGAAAATGGTGGGGTTTTAAAAACCTGCCATTTCAGTTAAACCAAACTAAATCCCTGTCATGTGTACAAGCACCCAAAGTAACCATTTACCTTTGATTCAGGAAATGCAGCCACATGCCTGCAGTGGCTCAGACCAGAAGCCAAAGGGCACTAGAGCACCATGCACTGGCTGTATGTTCACTTCCTCTTCCTCCTGTCACTGAGGTCTCTGGGATTTGCAATCCAGAATTACAACAACAGCACTCTGCAGAGTTCCACATCACTTCCTCTTCCTGCTTTCAGGTGTCTCTGGGATTTGTAGTCCATAGGTGCAGCCAGCAGTAAGTTTGAGCAGGAGAAGGTGTGTTTGACCCCCTCCCTGGCCCCAGATCCCATCTGGGGCTTGCTTGGCAGGGGGTAGTCCCCCCCTCCGCCCCTTGCAGACTGGGTTGCAACCCCAGCTGGGTTTGCCACCTCCCCCTTGTCAGTCAGTCCTCACTGCCCCAGCTAGGGACCAGAGGGGTGGGGGCAGCTCTGCTCTCTGGAGTAGACACCACTGCCCAGCCCAGAGCTGCAAACTACTGGGAGGCTGGAAGACTCTGACTTAATTAGAACCAGGAAAGGGTCTGGGACAGAAGTCTGACTCAAATTACTTAAGTCTGATACTACATTCAACCAGGTTTATCTTAAACCAGTTTTGACCATTTTGAAACTGGTTTATGTACACTGAGCTTCTGTTCTGTTACAGGTTTAAACCAGTTTTCTCATCACTTAAACCAGTTTATGTGTAACTTCTGTCCCTAGCACAGGGGAGCTATTTCATCCTCTGCCCTTAAAAGGTCAGATCTTCAGCTGGTGTACATCTAGGTAGTTCCACTGAAGTCAATGAATCTATCAGGATTTACTCCAGCTGAGGATTTGTCCCTTGACTTTCTCTTGATCCCCGAGGTAAATATTAGCGAGATCGGCCGTGTTTTTGTATACACTGCTATGTCAGAAAAATTAAAGACTCAATGGATTGTTCATATCTGACTGTTGAAGACTAATTACAACAGTGTTTTGCAGCAAACAAGTGATTGTAGGCTAATTTTCTGTTATGAAACAGAAACCAAGGTTAATGAGGCTAATTGTGTTTACCAATGTTTTGAACAAAAAGGAAGCCAACTCTGTTTTGAAAGGAGTTCTTTGTCAGGAACAAATTGGGGAAAATTACTACAGTTGTATCAGCATTTCCTAAAATTGCTTAGTATCATGCTTGGGAAACTAACATTCTAGAACATGAGCTAGCGGTACAGAAAATGAAGCCTATTAGACAGTAACTGTATCAAGTTCTGAAGGCACTGCAGTGTAACTGACTGTGATAGTTGAGATGTTGAAAGTAATGCAACAGGGAGCCATTAATAAAGCAACTGACCCTTGGTCTAGCTCCAATGGGTTAGTACAAAGGAAAAAAATGAAGAAATCAAGGTACATAGTAATTTCTTGTCAGACAAACAAAAGCTCTGAGTTATGTCTCATGCCATGACTGATTAATTAATTACACATACTACAGCAGTCAATAAATGAATTTATTCTGGCAAATCAAATTTTACAAGCAAATATAAAGGCTTTTAGAAAAAATTTGGCTTGGATTCTCTTCTTTTACACCAATAAATTGTAAAAATTACTCAAAACACTTGAGCGCTTTAGCATTCAAGAAAGAGAGAGGCGAAGTTGATAAAACATCTCCTGTGTAGTGCAAGCAGCTGCTGTGGAAGCCGCAGCTGTGCCAAATGCACCTCAAATTTTCAGCAGCCCCACTACTCTATTCCTGACTTCTCATAGTCAGTGAATTCCCAGACTTGCCAAACAATGATGCAGTGGTTTTATGATGTGAACAACTGCAACTGAAATGAGGCCAGATTCATTTTCATTTAAGAACAGTTGTGCTGCTATGCACTGGTAAATGATATTAGTGTTTTAAGCTCCAAGACAGGAAGACATACTAGTAAATATTTTACCTTTCAGTACATTCGAAGAGTGGAGTGTGTTCCCTTTCTCTCTCTTCCCTGCAACCCCTGCCCCGCTGCACAAACCAGAAGCATCCTAGAATTTGCAGGAAGACCCAACCCTGCTTAAGACAGTAGAGGTGTGTCCCCATGTACAAGCACGTACGGTTGCTGCAGCAAAAATGAAGTGGCGCAAATTTGTGCCACTGTTTTTTGCCACTGTGCATGATCCTGCACATGAGGCTGGTGTGGAGCAAATTGTTCCAGGTGGGGTATAGAAGGCTGAGGCCAACATTTGTGCTGGCCCCAGCAGCCTTACCTGGGTTTTTGGGGACTTCCTGGGGCAGCAGTGGCAGCAATCTAACTGCTCAAAGCCTGTCTGGCAGCCAGAGCATGACTGGCCACCCAGGCTCCCGTTCTGGGAATACATGCTGGTGCTGCTGTGTGCGCCACACTGCTTTTTTCCATGATGGATTTTTTGACACTGGCGTCTCAGTGTCAAAAAGCCCCTCTCCTCTACGTTGCTAATTAGCATCACAGCAAATGTACCAAGACATGCTTAGAAATCTGGTGCTTGCACCACATGACAAAGCTGACCTTTTAAACAAATTCTTTGCCTCCATTTTTCTGAGCAGGGACCGGGACATCCCCCCTACCAGGATCCTGGAGGGACCAAGGGGAGGCACAGCCAATCCTAGTCAGTGAACTTCTGGAGGGACTAGACACGTTTAAATAAGCAGGTCCAGATGATCTCCACCCCAGAGTGCTGAGGGAATTGGCAGAGGTCATTGCGGGGCCCTTGGCACAGCTTTACGAGCACTCATGGTGCTCTGGAGAGGTGCTAGAGGACTGGAAAAGGGCCAATGTGGTTCCCATCTTCAAAAAAGGGAGGAAGAAGGACCCAGGAAACTATAGGCCCATTAGTCTTACATTGGTCCTGGGAAACCTCTTCGAGAAAATTATCCAGGAGCACATCTGTGAGGGACCAGCAGGGGAGATTATGCTTAGAGGCAATCAACATGGGTTCATTAGAGTCAGACCAACCCGGTTGCTTTCTATGACCAGGTCACAAAATCCTTGGATGGAGGTGTCACAGTGGACATAGTCTCTATGGACTTCAAGGAGGTCTTCGACAGTCTCTCACCCCATTCTCATAAAAACATTAGGTGACTGTGGTGCCGATGCCTACACAGTCAGGTGGGTCTCTAATTGGCTAGAGGGCTGCATCCAGAAGTGGGTGGTGGACAGGTCATTTTCAACCTGGAGGGATGTGGGCAGTGAGGTCCACCAGGGCTCAATCCTCAGGCCTGCACTGTTCAACATTTTCATCAGTGACTTGGATGAGGGGGTGAAAAGCACCTTGTTCAAATTCTCAGATGACACTAAGATATGGGGAGAAGTGGGCACACTAGAAGAGAGGGACAAGCTACAACTAGATCTGGACAGGTTACAGGAGTGGGTGGATGAGAATAGGATGGGATTCAATACTGACAAGTGCAAGGTGCTGCACCTAGGGAGAAAGAACCAGCAGCATACCTACAGGCTGGGGAACTCCCTTCTCATCAGCACAGAGGCAGAAAAGGATCTTTGACTCACTATTGATTCCAAGATGAACATGGGCTGCTGATGTGAAGACGCAGTCAGTAAGGCTAACCGCACTTTGTCATGCATCCACAGATGCATCACAAGCAGGTGTAGGGAGGTGATCCTCCCCCTCTATGTGACACTGGTCAGGCCACAGTTGGAATACTGCATCCAGTTCTGGGCGCCGCACTTCAGGAGGGATGTGGACAGCATTGAGAGGGTCCAAAGGAGGGCCACTCGCGTGATTGGGGGGCAGTAGGGCAGGCCCTATGAGGAGGCTACAAGACCTGAACCTGTTCAGCCTCCACAAGAGAAAGCTGAGAGGGGATCTGGTGGCCATCTATAAACTTGCCAAGGGGGACCAGCAGGCAATGAGAGATTCCCTGTTCCCCCAAGCACTACTGGGAGTAACAAGGAATAATGGCCATAAGTTGACAAAGTAGATTCAGGCTAGACATCAGGAGGCACTACTTCACTGTCAGGGCAGCTAGGATCTGAAACCAACTTCCAAGGGAAGTGGTGCTTGCTCTTACTCCGGGGGTCTTCAAAAGGAGGCTATATAATCACTTAGCCAGGGTCATTTGACCCCAGCATTCTTTCCTGCCCATGGCAGGGGGTTGGACTTGATGATCTGCTCAGGTCCCTTCCAACCCTACCAACTATGAAACTGCTTTGAGACACCGCAAATCACACATGCAGCCTTCTGGGGATGCACCTTAGGAGAGCTTGTGTGAGGCAAACCCTAAAGCAACTGTCAACTGGTTGATCAGGATTGACCAGTGGATCCCAGAGCCTCTTGAAGTTGATCCTGAGCTGCATGGGCTGAGTGCATGCATGCACTCCCCACCCCCAGCCCAGCAAATCAGATGGTGGAGGAGGGAGGAGGCAGAGGCCTAGGGAGCACATGCAGTGGGGCTCTGGGTGCAAAGCTCAGCCTGCAATGGCAGCTGCCTTCACTGTGCACAAATCGGGGGGGGCACTTGCATGTGCCCCCCCCAAAAAATGGGGCAGCACCATTGGCTGCAGCAGCTCTGAGGTAGGGAGTGGGGTTGGGGCTGGGGCAGGGGTGGGGGACAGGGCCATGAGCGGCTTGTTGGGGGAGTGCCAGAGAGAGACATGCAGCATGGGAGGGCACAGAGGACATGTGCCCCTGAATCTGCATGCAGGGCAGGGCAGGACAGGCTGGGGCCAGGGCAGTGCTGGGCTCTTCCCAGCTCAGGCTGTGCTCAGGCTGGGCAGCTGCAGCAGCAGTGCTGGGATCAGGGCTGCAGCCTAAGTGCAGCCCAGCCAGGAACGGCCTGGTGCCATCCTGGCCACAGCCCACAGCCTGCCCTGCCCTGCAGACAGATCCAGAGGCACGTGTCCTTCCCTCATGGCCTCCCGGGCTGCATGCCTCCCTTTCCCTGTTCCCCTCCCCCAGATGAGCCACTTGTAGCCCCGCCCTGGTTGTGCAGGGCTTGCGCCTCCATCGGGGGTGGGGCG
>NW_017728911.1:22134235-22156806 GCF_001723895.1 Crocodylus porosus
AAAAAAATCTTTTCAGGCTGAGGGAAGGGAGAGCAACAAGGAAAGCAGAGAAAGTAGAAGGTTTTCTGTGGAGAGAAATGAGAAGCAAAGGTGGAAACAGAATTAGTAAGATGATAACATGCAGAGAAAGGAAGGAAGAAACACAGGAAGAAGAAAGAGGAAGTATGGAGAGGGGGAAAAGAGCTAAGACAAAGAAAGAAATAGAAAAGGAGAAAGGAGGCACAACAAAGGACAACGTACAATGTCAAGGTCAGTGAAGGTTATAGCAGTTTTGCCTCATGTTTTCCAGTCAAAAAAAAATGCCAGAGAAGGAAAATGGGAGCAGGAAGAAGGAAAGACTATTCAGGATTAAGAAACGTTGATAATAGAAGAGGGGGGGACCTCAGCACCTACTAGGATCTGAACTTGGGCAGTGAAACACTCATTTGATCTCTTATAGTTTAAAGTCATAGCTAGCAGCTATACTCTAGCTCCGCTGGCTCTGCTGATTTGGGGTCTTTTGTAGATTTTAATGCGTTCACTAGATTCTAAGCTTCCCTTTAGAAAAATGAAGTCTGCAGCCCTTCTGGTTTGCCAAGATATAGCCTTCACTATGTAAATCAATGCTTTGCTGTCTTGTTGAATCTACAGCCTGAGGTATGAACATCTCCTATTCATCTTAATGGGATGTTAACCTCAAAGCCTCATTGTGACTATCTGAATGCTAATACTATATTAAACAAGTTGTTTAACATACAAACGTTGAGCTTCAAGTCACTGACATTTGTAAAGGAGAGCTGGATCCGGGTTTAATTTTGCATCTGAGGACCTGTGAAAAACACAGAGGTACTTAACTCTGCTCTAACTACTGCTGCAAGTTGCCCTTTTGGTCCATTAAAATGTCCAGGACCTTGTGAGTTTGAGGATTTTGTTTGGGATTTTTTTTTTGGCAGAAACTATATACCTTCTAATCACTTCCTGCATTTCTCTCTCCTCTTCCAATTTTTGGATAATCTAATCCCATTGGGGTATACATGCCTTTTTTTTTTTTTTTAAAGACCTTATTGTTTACTAGTGCTGTCTGACTAGTCCCATCAAAGTCAATGGAGTGGCAGTGAGTAATGGCAGAGAGCTCTTTACTTTCTTGTGCAGGCTATCTGGGATGCACAGAAGGGGAAAAATCAGAGGTTGTTAGCCTAAGAGTGGTTAGAACCTTAGAGCTTAGTTTCCTACCACCGCTGGAGTCAGCACGGAGAGGAAATCAACTGAGCCAAACTAGCATTGACATGATGTGGAGAGCGAGAGCCAAGTTACTGTTTAGGATTAAAGTCTATTTCTTGGCCCTGTTTCTGGGACAGTTCAGCTATATGCGACAACCTTCTGGAGCTACTGTGTACACTTCTGGTTCAGCTCTCTTTACACAGATTCACACCGAAGTTTCAGGCTGGAAGGAACCATAAGCAATATGTCGGGAGAGCACAAGGGGACGGACACATGCCCCCCCAGGTTGGCCTTCACCAGCTGGGGAATAGGGAGCGCTACAATTGGCTGTCCAGTCTAATTTTGATGATCTCTAGGGTAGCTGCCTGCACCACTCCCACTGGGAGTCTATTCCAGAGTCTGGTCATATGAACTGTAAAGAAGTTTTTCCTTATATCCAGTGTGAAACCTCCTTATAGGAGTTTATGACCATTGCTCCTGGTTTTCCCCTAGGGCGCTTTAGTAAATAGTTGTTCACCTAGCCCCTGATGCTATTCCAATATTCTTAATTTGTAAGATGCCACCAAATCCCCATGAAGTCTTCTCTTTTCTAGGCTGAACAGTCCCATATCTGTCAGCCTTTCCTTGTACAGCTTACTCTTCAGGCCTCTAATCATACAGGTGGCTTTTCTCTAGACTCTCTCAAGCTTCTCCACATCCTTCTTCAAGTGTGGACACATCCAAATGAGCATGGCCATGCAGCATGTAGCACAGCAGACCCATCTGTGGCACCACATACCACACATTCAGGCATTTCCTGTGCTGCTAATTTGCAGCACAGGGGGGGCTGACCCTTGGAGATCCAAAAAAATCCACACAGGAAAAAAAGCATGGTGGTACATGCAGGGACAGTGCACTATGCCCCAAATCAGAGCCTGGTCAGCTGGAGCCACACTCCAGCCCCAGCCAGGCTCCAAGCTGCAGAAGCAACGTGACTGCAGCTTCCCCATCCCCTACAAACCCAGGTAAGGCTACTGGGGCTAGCAACTGTGCTGGCCCCAGCTTCCCCAACCCCACCCAGGGTAAGCTGTCATGCAACGGAGGGTGTGTAGCATGGGCATTCCCCAGGGACAAGCAACACCAACACAAGGTGACTGGCTGCTAGTTGTCCCCCGAGAACCAAACATCCATGCTTATCTGAATGAGGCTTTCATGTCCAAACCTGAGTCCAAATCCAAAAGAATTGAACTCTGAGCCCCACAATTCTAAAAGTGATGAGTGATTGTACCTTTAATATGTTTTGCATTTTGCATTCCCAAACTGAAACACTTGAAAGGAATCTGATATTTAGAAAGTGTCAACGCCTCCTCTGAAGATTCCCTAAAAGGTGTCTCAAGTAGCAGATTCTCATTTTAGCCTCCCACCTACCTCCACCATTTACTAGCCTTTTTTGGAAATCCTGTCTGTGGGCCTTATTATCTAAGAGTGCCATTTAAATCAGAGATGGCCTTGATTATGGTTTTGGACTTTTCCTTATAATCATATATATAGCCAACCAAAAGTGGTATCCAAAGGGAAAAAAATGAGAAAAACTGTTCAAATGGCTTTCCAGACAAAGTCCTTTTTTAAATTTATAAGGAGAAAAATTAAAGAAACATCTATAGAAAGATTAAACAAGCAAGATACCATCATGAAGAAAGTGAACAATGAAACAGAATTCAGTACAGAAAGAGAACCTCATTATTAATTATAGTAAAGATCACTCGCCTACATGTAAAACTAGAAATTCACACACAGAAAAAGATAAAAGTGACCAAAGAATGCTGCTGTAATCAGCAATAATACAGTATTGTATACATCTAAAAAAAATTCTAACACTCTCCAAAAATAGGGATAATAGGCTTCATTAATGAAGTCTTCATCTGAACTAAACAAGTTCCCTTTATCCACATCTTAATTTTTCTCAGACTGCCAACAGAAACCCTCATGAGACATGTCATCACAGTCCAACTCCTCCCCCCACACATCTGCGACTAGACGAAGTTTAGTTTGAGACAGAACAGTAACAATGATATCCAAAGAAGTCAGCTCACATTTCAAAGTCTTCAGTTTTCTTCTCATAGCTTGTATTGCCTGAGCTATAACTGGAAATACAGTATCTGGATTTTTTCCCCCTTGAAAAGTAATGTTCCAAAATACATTTCAACTTCAGAGCACACAGTCCATAACTTAGATTGAAATAAATGTTCAAAGAGAACGTGATAAACTACTATGGGAAAATCTGCACGTGTTTTAGAATAGTGGGAGGCATAAACACATTTCAAGTGCAATTTGGAAGGCATAGGCTATCTGTGTAGGAAGATTTCTTTTTGCTGGAAAAAAGTTTCCAGTAATTGGTGAAAGACTTTAGAAGATTTCCTGTCTCCCTACTCCAGAGAAATATTATCATTATTGGTATTATTACTATTACTAATTTAATGGCACATATACCATGGTACATATACCATTAATATCTGTATATCTTATGGAGTCTGATTGGTAGGCATTAGAGCGAAGCTTCGGTTGCTGATTCAATTTGGAGGAGATACGGCCTGATGTGGTGGCCAAATCTCCAAATCTGAATTGAATTACGAGACCCGTTAATCTCTCCGAATTGAATCGTAAGCCTCTGAATTGATTCAAAGAGATTTGATGATTCAGTCATAGACAAAGCTTTATATGTCTTTTCTACGTACCTCAAGGTACCAGGTGCGACTCAAACACTGAGATGATAGGGCAGATGGAGCATCCCATGGGACCATGGGGGGAGGTCCCTCGCATGCTTGGCGGTGGACCCAGAAGTGGACCAGAAGTACTTCCAGTCCACTTCTAGGTCTGCTGCTGAAAGCACAAGGAACCCCCCCCCACACACCCCAGGTCAGCTATCAGCCACGTGGGGACCCCGGGTGGCCCCCCACACCCTGGAGGCACCGGTCACTGGGGCCGGGGCTGGGGGGGGGGGTCCCCTGTGCGCTTTGTGGCAGAGCTAGAAGTGGACTGGAAGTACTTCTGGTCCACTTCCAGGATGACCGCTGAGCACACAGGGGACCCCGCCACACTCCCGTAGGATGCTCTATCCACACCACCATCTCAGCGTTCATGAGCCACACCTGGTACCTTGAGGTACACAGAAAAACATATAAAGCGGTGTCTATAGCCAAATCATCAGATCTCTCTGAATCCATTCAGAGGCTTCCAATTCAATTTGGAGAGATTAAAGGGGCTCCTAATTTGATTCTGATTCAGAGATTCAGCCGCCAAATCGAATCAGTGACCAAAGCTTTGCACAGCCTAATGCCTACCAATCAGGCTCCATAAAAGAACTGAGGCCCAAATAGTCTCTCTTGTGACTAATTAAATGCAAAATTTGATCCATCAGTAGTAACAATAATAACAATTAATTAACATTTAATAATAACAAAATCAGGCCACAGGGTTAATTCTGAGCCCAACCATTCACACATTCTGTTGTTCACCTCAGTAGATCCACATCTGAAAACAAGGAGAGAAAATATTCTGAAGTAGTCAGGGAAGCAGCAACACACCACCACAAAACAGAGAAATGCTGCTTGAGACCCCAAATCTATTTTCAACTGAGGTGTAACTGCCTGAACCCTTCTTCCAAGAGTATTTCTATATAAACTCTTTCCCTATGAAAATCTGCAGGCCATGGCTGAAAAGTGCTGAGGACAGAGGGAAGATAATCATATGAGGACTAGGACAGAGGCTTTATAATCTCCCTTTATGGAAAAGTCCTATGGAATAAAATACAACATGTGAGAATTATGGGCCATGACACCAGCAGTGATAACAGGAATCAGGTCAATGCAGAAATGCAGACACCCTTGAAAGAAGCATTCTGAGCAATTCTAGGCAGAAGTGGAGGGAAAAACCTTTTTTTAAAAAAACAAACCAAAAACCACGTATCTCCATTTTTTTACGCTCACCTGTTAACATAGTGTTTGCTCCCATGTTGAAACTTCTCCTCATACTTTTTAACATATGCATACAATAGCTTCAAATAAGCATATGATCCATTGCCAAAGATGTTAACTACATTATCAAGATTAGCCAAGTATTTTCAAACTTGACTTGCATTTTCAAAGTCGATATAAACTGACCTAGTTTCACAGCCCATTGTTCCAAATTTCACTAATGATTTTATTTGTTTCATCTTGTCAAAATGACTTGCAACTCATGAAATCCATTGATCTACAGGCAAGAATTAATTGTACAACTCAGTGACTTCTGTCAAAGTAATATATTTAATTTTAAAATTTCTGTGGTGTATCTCTGTTGATGTTTCCAAAATTAAAATTCAAAACTTAACAAAAGAAAAACTCCCTAGAAATCTGAAAGTGTCAACTGGAACTTAAACCATACTTTCTCATTTTGTATTCTACACAGTACCCAAGGTCAGTTAGCAAAATATAGTCTGTGAATAAAGCATAATTATTAGTGTAATTTGCAGTGCAAATTAAAGAAAATCATTCCTATTTAATTAAGAGTACATACATCAAGAATTCAGTAAGAAAAAGGAGGCTTGGAAATAAAATAATAATAATTTAAAAATCTAGAAGCTTTTTATCTCCTGTGCTGAGCAGAAAGCATAAGTATTGTATGTTGCCTACTTTCTTTCATAAATAATTCACTGTAAATTTTTGGACATTTTCTGTATTAGACATTTAAATCTCAAGAAAGCTTCATGCACTGAAGTAAGAGAAGCTTAATTAATCATTCTCTTTTCCTTGAAGCTAATTTTTAACTAAAGAATAAGGATTTTTTACTTTAAAGTTGCACACCAGCACTTTTAATAACTGAGATGATTTTCACTGCTTTTTATTTGTAAAAATCTAGAGCTTGTTTTTAATTGAATAGTTCTTAAAGTTAGGAATACAGAACCTCAATATATCAAAGCCAGTCAGATTCTCATGGGAGCTTCACTGGACCTGTAGACTCAGTTTTGATGTCCTTACTTCATCAAAAGTCCCCCTAATGTCAGTAAGGGTTTTGGAGTATATCATTTACCCAAGTCCATGTGTTTTTGAGCCTGGGTCTCTGAAAGCCAAATGTATGAGAACTCTTCAGCTTGATTTGCTAAGAAGCTGGTCATCATTCAAGGCCACATCTATAATTGCTTGCCTCCAACCCTGGGTCTGCTGCTCCAAGAATAACCCCACCCACTCGCTCCTACTCTTGTACATCAGAGACCAACAGGTGTAGATGGTACAGAATGACTCTGAATTTACACCCAAATTAATGACTTGAAGGGGAAGGTGCTTAGGAGTCCATTCTCTAAAGCTCACGAGCATGGGAGTCTGCACTGTCAGACATCCCTTTGTCTTGAACAAGGCCATTTATGCTTAAACTGGATTTTTTGCATATGAAGTACTCAATTTCATGCATACACCCAACCATAGACTCCCAAGTTTAGAATTTTGCTCCCAAGAACTTTGTTCAGGTCAAAAGTTATTCATGTTCAGTCTTACAGAAATAAGCTTTTAGAAAATCTAAGATGAGGCAAATATTGAAATATACTTTTATTATAAAGGAGTCCCAATAGAAACAATTGCTCATTTGTATGTTTGCTTTAAACAAACAAGAAAACACCTCTACAATCCAAATACTGCAGTACTGGAATCAGGAAATATAACTGATGAATCTATCTTCATTTTCCAAGCTAAAGAAAATACAAAAGGCAAAGAAGCATAACGGATAATGAAAAGTAAATGAGAAAATGTAAAGTTCATTCAGTTAGAGTTATTTAATTTAAGAGGTTATTTTTACCTTCAGTAAGAAAATCCATTTTCCTTAGAAAGATTTTTAACCTGATAATGGTTGTCTAGTTATGCTGAAATTGGAATACTTTCTATAGTAAACCAAAACACAACAAAAGATAGTTTCATTTTCTGAATTACAGCATAAAGTGCATCAACAAACAGTGAAATTAAGGATAATTATCATAATCGATACATTGGTTAATAGAAGAATATTTTCCTATCACATTGGTTAATGTTTTCAAACAATAAAGACCTAGAGCATTATTTTCAATTTCCCCTTTATAGGTAAACATTTGAGATCTTGCCCAGACCACTGCTTGGGTAAATCACAATTATCCTTTTCTGGAACTCTGCCCTAGAAACCCATGAGAGATAATATCCCTTTTGGAGCTGCCCCACTCAACACAGTCAAAAGCTCGCTGTACAAATATATTTTTAATAAAAGTAAAAACAATGCAAAACACAATACAACCATCGGCTTTGCAACAAAACAAAGCGCATTTAAAACCTCCAACTGAACTTTACCATAGCAGATGTGACATTCCACAATGCTGGGGGTAAAGGGCACATTGAGAGGTAGCTTAGTAAAAACTGGCCTAAAGAGAGTACATTCACTGGATGAAACCACAGGGGTGGCTCTGGATTGTTAAACTTTTGTTTAGGGACACTGAACTTTTCAGAGGACTGACAAATTATCAGGAATAATTAACTGCATTATAATTTGCTACAGTGCCAAGCATTGTGCTTCCCCAAGTAAAATGAATTTTATGTTTAGCCTTGATTAGTAGGCACAATCAAGGAAAACAAGCCTGAATACTGAAAGTCACAGACAGTTTTCATGGTTGATGAGAGGGCACTGTTTTATTCTGTAGCACAAGCACTGTATTATCTTTCACTTGCTCAGAAGAAGATGTCAGTCTGAGGCATACTACATATGACAATTCAAATTTGTGCCCTAGGGCTTAAAGCAGCACAGCGCCAAAGTCTAGTGATACTAGCAACTATAGAAAAGTTGACCTCAACTGCATCCTCAAAAAAAGGCTAAATATGAAATGAACAAGGCTTCTTTTAAAAAGATTCTGATAAGTACTTTATTCTTAAAATTTACATATTTTGGTTATAATGTCTCAGATGCTTGGCAATAAAAATAAATTCCTACCCTACAGCATTTGTTTTCTCCTTATTACAAATTATCTTTTTTAATGATTTTTTTAAAATATTAATTATGCTCAAAAGACGAAAAATATGCACAAAGAGAATAGAATGATTATATGCAGAGACATCACTGGGCACAGTAGGCACAACAAGTTAAATCAATTTCAAGCTCATAAAACAACCTTCTAAAGAGAAAAAAGAAACAAGAATGGATTGGGATGAGGGAGGGAGTTAATTAATTTGTGAAAGAAATAGGGTGAAATTTTGCCCCCACTTATGTCAATGGCCAAAGTCCTAGTGAATAAGCCTGAGGCTTTCTGGCTTAGAACCTGATACAGAGAGGGGCTGAGTCACTACAACACTGCAGCCCACTGAAATTGAAGTTAGTCATATTTGTAACTCAAGACCATCATTTTCGTATATGCCTCATGTATTTGCTTGGTCTGAGCATTTTGTACCAGGTGAGCCCACCCCCCTCCCCACCCACACACCCCTAAAATAGCCACAGGTGGTTATACAAAAATAACTGTGCCTCACACCATTACAACTTATTCTTCTTCTTGCATAAGAGCAGTAGTACATTTCTAATGGTTTAACTGCAACTGCATCAGTGGGATTGTATCACCCTAATGCTGCCACTTTAATTAATGGTATTTACCACCGGACAACCACCTCAGTCAGACCAGCTTCACTTGGAAAAGACTATAACTGATGCTAATATGAGAAGAGCTAAAGCACATTTAGAATACACTGTGCCCATAAGAGGGGATTAATATGCCAGTGTAGGTAAAGTGTGGTTGCCGTTATAAATGCAATAACAATTCTCATACAAGAACCAGGTATTGGCCTTTCTAAGTGAAACCACTCTGTCCACATTGCACAATGCAGTGCAGCTCTAAACATTTACAACTTGCTCAGGTATCACTGCACAGTACTCCTGGGCAAACATACCCAGAGGCAGCCATTTATCGTTAAACTGTTGGATACCGGGTATCAAGCACTGCCTGTATTGTTATGCATTTTGAGTGGAGTTCCAATTAACCCTGCTCCATGTTTTATTTACTTCTGCATTTGCACATATTGTATCTAGGGGGCTGGCACCCACAGTGTGCCATACATTTCTGCTCACTGAGCCTCAGGATGCAAGGGAGTTTGGAGACAATCAGTGAACCTGCTGATTCCTGGATCCTCCAGGCATTCTGCTGCAGATCTAGTGCTGCTCTACAGCTGTGCTGAGATCTGTGACTGATTATTCAATATTTTGGCCTGGGGCCAGGATTTGGCCACCAAAATCAGTAGGAAGAAAACCCTCTCATAAGTAAGCCTACCATTATAAACTTCCTATCAATGAAACAACATGCATTATAGTGCATGCATTCATGTGCTACAGTGTACTGTACCCAGGATGTAGAAGGACAGTCTGCTTTTTGTTATATTTGGATACAAAACAACAACAGACAAATATTTCTCCCCTTTGTTCAATACAACCAGGAAGAAACTCATTTTCTAACACTCTATTAAACTGAAGCCCACAATATGTGGACAATTAGTAAATGGATTAGGAGATCTGAGCTCAACAGCTAGAGCTTTCTGATTGGATGCCAAATCCAGTAATACCTGCATCTGTTTTTCATATGCATATATCCAGTTGCCTCTCCAAACAGTGCAAGAGCACTGTACTTCTTGAGTTATGTGCTCTCAGCCTTTTGCCTGGGAACACAGGCTATGTTCTAATTGTCCAGATAAGTACAAAATAGATTTGCTTAGGCAGAGCTCAATCCAACAAGCTATTAAGCACTTTTAAAGCCCACTAATTTAAAAGGAGTTGAAAGTGCTTAGCACCCTCCCTTTTTGCTCAGTTATTTTAAGATGCTTGCTGTGGTCCATGTCAGCCACTCCTTTGGGTAGACCCAGTGAACGGTCAAAGAGACAAGGCCAACTTCACTGTACTCATCCCATGTACGTTAGCTTACTTCTACCATCTGTTGTCTAGCTCAGTATTTTCCCTCTCACTCTTTAAATAGTATTTATACATTTAGAAAGCATCCATCAGTCTCCTCAGCCTGCTTTTGGCAGCAATATCTCTTTTGTTGCTTGCTGCAAAGTGCTGGCCAGAGGCAGTCAAGTGAGAACATACCAAGAGGGTTTTTAAATCTCTGTATCCTAGCATGAAACTTTGCATGAGACCTAGCATTGGGCAAGGTTGTGAGATGCACTTCTAGTTGCTCCATGACAATATAAATAATTCTGTCATGCATGCAGCTATTGCTATAGGTCTTTGAGTTATAAATAATACAGGGTTTCTCCACACACAGAATTGAAGTGGTTTAATTTAAGCTGTGCTTTCAGACTGATTGATTTAAACTGGTGCAAACCCCTGGGTGGATGCTTTTGTTTTGGCTTTAGAATGTCTTATTTTGTTGTAGCTTAAACCTGGTCCCAACTAACTAAACCAGAATAAACCACAGCAAGTGCCTGTGCAAAAGTTTTCAGAGGTGTAACTAACCAGCGCCAGTTTGTGCACAGGCAGCCTTTCAGACGTGTATTAGAACAAGAGGAGCCTACAAAAGCATGCAATAAGTATTAACCTGGACCGTGAAGCAGAACATTAATCCTTCACCCTTTGACCCTGAACTATACTGCCAATAAATCAAACATTTCACTTTTGCTAAGCTAAAGTATATTATATGCATTATGCTCTTTGTCAATAAGCTTTCAAATGTTTCCCTTACCATTAAAAGACTCAAATGCTTTCTTGCCCCTTCTAGCATCAGCAGACTTTCATAGCTGTTCATAAAAATTCAAATTAAAAATATTGACAAGCATTTCATTGCTTTTAGGCAAAAAAATGCAGCCTCGTTTGCTTTTACCTTCTGGAGTTTAACATTTCAACTCCCTTGTATTCGAGATAGACTTTAAAAACCAAAAACTTGGCTGTTTTATGTGGGCAAGAAGACAGATTTTCAAAGCTCCTAGGGAGCACCTAACCTTGATTTCTGTGGTCCTGTATGTGTACTGTTTATGAAGAGATCTAGGATCTTTCAGCATGAAAGGTGTTGTATTAAATGTAAAATATTTATCATTGCCACAATCAAAAAAATAGTAGGGGAGACATGGGGGTACACAAGGGCACGTTCTGCTTCACCATCACAGTTTCTCTTTTTAAAAAAAATCTACTCACTTAGCTAGTACCAGCTCTTTAGCTCACCCTAAAGGCTACTTTGACAGAACAGTCCTTCTGATAGAAGCTATTTATTCATTTTGGGAGAGCACCCACCAAGAAAATCATCCAAAGCAACAAAATACCATGAAGAGATCAAAAATAGCCAAATGTGTCAACACTTGCTTTGCAAGAAATTATTTTGTTTACAAGTTATGGTTTGTGCTATGTTGAAGTAGCAGATTTTACCTATTATAATTCATCAAAAATTCAGAAAGAAAAATGAAAAGGAAAAATTGGAAGAGAGTAGCCCAGAATAGTAGAGTGTTTTGCTCATTTGTTTGGAGGGGGATTTCTTAGATGCTGAGGGCTAGGGACAGACATTACACATAAACCAGTTTAAGTGATCAGAAACTGGTTTAAACCTGTAATAGAACAGATTTTCAGTGCACATAAACAAGTTTGAAACTGGCTGAAACTGGTTTGAGAGAAACCTGGTTGAACGTAGCATCAGACTTAACTAATTTGGCTCAAATCAGTTTATGCAATGCATGTCCCAGACCCCTTGCTGATTTAAGATAAACCAGACACCCCCAGCATCCAAGCATGCTCTCTAGGCTGGGTGGGGCTCTCTGCTCCACATCAGGGCTGGCCCCTCCTCTCTGTGTCTGCCTGGCTTCTCCCTGCTAAACAAGGATTATTCCCTCCCTTGCCTTAGCAGACACCTCCAGATTAGATAGCAGACCAGATGATGGCTACAGCCCGTGCTGTGGGAGAGACAATGGCAGACAGACTTTTTGGAGCTAATCAACAGGTAGCTTAATGTCCTTCCTTGGAAACACTGTTTGAGAAGAGCCAGTTGCTCCCCTCCCTCTCCCTCACCACTCTCTACTAAGCACAAATTCCCCCCTCCCCTCTGCCTTTGTTGAGGTATCTGTGTATTAGCCAGCACACCACATGCTGGGTCTATGCTGAATCAACAGACAGCTGGTAATGTCTCTCTGTTGTTTTTTTAATGGGGCAATAAACACTGAGATAAGAGTGATAAACACTGCTATCAGCTCCCCTCTCCCCAACCAGCTTGCTTGCCTCTCAGTTTGCTGCAGACAGTATATAGAAGCAGGGAGGGAGAGTGAAAAGCTCCGTATTATCAACAGATGCATGCACTGCACACCCTCCTCCTTCACCCCCCTGTTGCCTCAGAGTGCTAGCCCAGGGCTGCAGGCTGGCAACAACATCCCCACCCCTTAAGCAGCCAACAGGGAAAAGCCTGGGACTGCAGGCAGGGTCGGGGTTCACACACCTCCCTAATCAAAGCCCTGCTGGGTCCATGCTCCCCTCAGTTTAGCTCTGCAGAAGGGCAGGGAGAGCTCTAGCCTGAGCCACTGCAGGCATGTGCCTGAATTTCGTCAGTCCAGAGGGATTGTCTGTATGATTGAAAACTGGCTCAGCCTAGCCAGATTAGACTAACCTGCAACAGTTGAATCAATTCAGGCTCAGGCTGTTTGAATGTATGTCCATAGCCTGTTTTTATTATGCTATTTACAGATATGGCATAAAATCTGGCTTCCTCCAATAGTTATGCCACCACTGCACTGTTCCCTAAATCTGGGTGGAAGAGAGTATGGGAATTATACTATTCAGCTTTATCACTAATATAAACTGCAATCCTGCTACATGAGCTGTAGCAAGGATCAAGATTATTGCATATATTCTGTGTAATAATTTTGTGGCTTATTCCCTGTTTTATCAGGCCATTCAATGCATGAACACATAGCTAGGTTATTACTTAAGATATGATTAACTGGTTAATAGCATCTTAAGTGTAACATCTGCCAGAGGCTACTGAAGACTAATAGTCAAGTTATCACTAGACTTCCAGAGCTCCATTGAAGGTAGGTTAGGGGAGGGAAAGTAAAAGCCATCTTCTGAACTCCTCTGAATTTTATTTAGGCTGCTTTGACTTTGGATCTGTACTGCATTTCCCTAAGGAAACTCCTCTGCATCTTTTTTGCAGTTTTCCCAAAAAAACCAAATAAACAAATGGCATCTGCTTCTGTATCTGCACACAGCCCAGGAGTTTCCAGTCTTGGAATCACGACAGACTAGCCATGGCTTATCTGCCTAGTCAGAGGTCACTGTACACAGAAATGCAATTTCTTCCTCACACTTGCTCTATCCTTCTTAGATAACTCCAGGTGTCGCCGACAATCTGCCACATGCTGTGTTATGGCCTTCCTTCAAGTATTGTATTCACCTGATTCATCTAGTGCTGAACAGTGCTGTCTAGCAAGAACTAGAGCTCTTCCATATATGAACCTACATTTATTTGTTTGGTATAAACTATTAGTGGATAATTAATAGAGTTTTAAATTCATTCACTTATAGCTCTGTCCTTGTGTTGCTATTTACATGCTGCAGTGGCTTGACATTTTAAGATAATGTCTTTGTCCTACTGACTGCATTCATGTTTGCAATGCTGTTCCTCTGGAAATTATTTTTCAAAATGACCTGGCTGCTCAGAGCTTTATATTTGTAGGTTAGGTTAAATACTTCTAGTAAAGTTTTATTTGTAGCCCTTTTGAGTCCAGTGCTTGGATGATCCACTTTGAATATATCACTTATCATTTCAAAGTCACAGTGTTCTAGAAGAATACACAGGTTTGCTTACATCCCCTATTAATATTGCTTTAAATGGGAGGAAAATTCTCCAAATTGCAGGAGGAAATAAGCCTCAATTTTCTTTGTAACAGTCCTGTACTGTTCCTTCCTAGCTCTTGTCAGACATAATAAGCTCAAAGTGTTAGTGGCCTCACTCCATACCATGTGTGTCTACAAGCACCCACTTGACTTTCTTCTGGTTTTGACCAAGGTCCCAGGATGACCTCTAGTAAACCTCTCAAATCATCAGACCCATTTTCCACTCCAGCTGTTTGCTAAAGTTAAACCTGCTCTTGGGGAGAGGGGAAATGATTGCAACAGAGATGAGTCCAACTCAGTCAGATTCAGAAAAACCATATGTAGTTTTGTTTCTTTTTCATTACACAGATTAGGATATCAGCAGCACAGGAGGGACTGCTTGGTTTGTCACCTCCTCTCTGGCATCCTTTTTTTGTTACCATCCTTGTTGATGTTTCTCCTATTAAAGTCTGAAGATACTTTTAATACCCACCTACTTAATGATTAAAAGGAGTAAAGGAAACAAAGGTGTTAATACTCTGCTATCTAGGAGATGTGTTGACTAAATAATTTTGATAAGGGGTGTTGGGGATTTATGAGTTATACAGGTGCCAGAGGTTCTATCAACTATTACCACTACCCTGTTAATAATGGGTCCAGTTTCTCACTCTTCTAGTTAATGAGAAGATTGTGACAATCCTCAATATAGGCATGAATAGCCTCATTAGGACTAAGACTGCAACAATAATCAATGGTTAAAAGAATATTCCTGTAATGGGAAATGGCTGTGTTGCTGGTGGGGGACAGAGGAAGAGCTTCCATCAGTTTTTCATGTTATATACCCCAGAAGACAAGGTTTTTTGGATAAATCTGATATCTGTTATTAGACCAACTCAAATAGTTGGAAAAATTACTCACAGGTAATTGGTTATTCCTGTCTTTGATAGATTTCTGGTGCGCATTCATTCTGGTGCACAGTTGTTGTTTGGTTTCTCCTACTTATTTTTCAGCATGACATTTGTTGCACTGGATGAGATGCATTACATTTCTGGAAGTGAAGCTGTAAGATCCAGGAATGGCGATGGTTCTGTTGTGGGGTGTAATAATTGTGGGGATGGTAGAGACATGTTGGCAGGTTTTACATTTCTTGTCATGGCGTGGTCTGGATCCATTTGGTGTGTTTTGGACCATAGGAAGTTTGCTTCTGGTGATGAGGTTAGCGAGGTTTGGTGCTTGTTTGAAGGCTATGATGTGTGGTTCTGGGAAGATCTCTTTAAGCACTGGATCTTCTTCTAGTATGGGCTGCAATTGTTTGAGTATTTTCCATACAGGTTCCAGGGAGGGGCAATACATTATGAGTGGCGTGTGATTCATGGGGGTTTTCCTTCTGTACTGCAGTAATTCTTCATGTGGTATCTGGGTGGCTCCTTCAAAAGTCCAATCTCTCTCTCTGGAGGAGTGTCCTTGTTGAGTGGAAGCCTTTTTGAGAAGATTTTTTCCAATAATTTAAGATGGTCTAATAAAAGATAATCAGATTTACTCAAAGAACCTTGTCTGCCTATGTCCTTACAGCAACACGGCTACAACCTATACCCTTCAAATATACCCCAAAACTGTGTTTATCGCATGCAAAATTCTCCATGTGCAAAGACTGCTTTTTTGATTTACTATGGTTGGAGTGTAAGTCATGCTGGTTAAGAAGCAAGGACTTGGTCACACATTTATCTTGCTTCTAGATGGAGTTTCCCTGCCCCAGGTGGAAAACAAACAAAAAAACAAAACCAATAACCCATGTTTAATAACTATCTGAAGCCAAATACATGAGGGTGCATCAGGCCTCCCCACCCAAAGTTAGCTGCATCAGGTAGCCAAGTTTTCAAAGATATTGGGAGTTTGGGTTGCCCAGCACTTTTTTCAAAAATCAGGTGTCTGATTATGGCTTTAGAAGACCAATTTGCTAATTTTAGGCAGCTGGGATTGAAAATATTGGCTTAATGAAAAGTCAAGCATGATTATTCCCTGACATGCAGATCTAGCAAAGGGGAATGAAGATGACACAACAAAATAAATCAGCCAGTGATTACACTAAATAAAATGATCCTCTTCTAGGAATGTACTAAAGGACAACCAGAACCAGTTTGTAAATACTGTCACATTGTTAAATTGCTAAAAGAACTACAACATGCCGTTGTGACACAGTATGTTATTTTTAAAAGCCTTAAATTGAAGACATTTATTTTGAAGCTGTTTTTAACCTCCTATTTAATTTGCAGTACAAAAATCTTTCAAGACGATGCACCAAATTCTCTCTAAATCTCCATGCACAAGGCCTAGAATGAAACAGCTATCAATCTGCATGGTATTATGCACAATTTCATAATGGATCAAAAGATCATGTGAGCATATGGGCAAAGGAGACATGTTGTGATAATGATTCAGAGTCCTACATTAAAATTAAATATTTTAATTAAAATAATATAGTCCTCAACAATAAATATATTCAGGAACATACTGCAGCAGCTTTCTAGTACAAAAAGTCCAAACAATACAACCAACCTAAATTGAATGTTCACTGATATGCACTGATACCCAAATCCTAGTTGTTACGGTGCCAAAAGGGATTGAGTCTCATTTAGCAGATTAGCTTCAGATTCATATTAAACCGAAGCATTAGCTATCTAACTCGCATACAGGCTCATGCCTGGCTTTCCCCCTTCTCTCTTTGTTGCTGCTGGTTGTTTAGTTTTAACACACACATCACAGGCTGCCCAGGGATTAGAGGAGAGCCATATAGCACACTTCCAAACCCCTTGCTATAGTCATGAATAATCAGTTTAGATTAACATTAAATGCATGATATGTTGTATCACATTGTGTTACTGAGGCTGTAGCATGTCATGTTGTGTCACTCAAGGTCAACATTCAGTGTGACACAATGTAATCTAACATGATTCACTGTACTAGAAACCTCAGTTTAAAAAATAATAAAAATAAAAGCAGATGTATATTATGGGTCACTCTGTAATGCTTCTGGGAAATGAAACAATTATTAAATGCATTGCAGAATATGCCAACATCCCTTGTCTAACACAGACGTTGTTCCCCTTATTTAATGCAATTGGGCCTCCAGCCCACTGCTGCCAGTTATATAAAAATAATCTTTTAACAAAGCCTGAACCAGGGCAAGTTGGTCACATTGTTATTTGGTCTCACTTCAGCAGAGAAATTTAAACCACAACTCAGTGGTCTTCACGTACTCTGATCACTCCACAAATCCCCTCTGCTTCCTCAGCTTTCACTGACCTCTATTCCATGATTAATGTGGGGGGCGCTTCTGAAAGGAGAATCCCAAGGGATTTTGTTTGCAGCTGTGTGACATGTTTTTTGGCTTAGAGATTGATAAGCCACAGAAAAGACACATTTAGCTGCTCCACCAGACTCAGTACAAGCATCAGAAGGCAAAATAATAAAAAGGTTGCGTCTGGGGGTTCAGCTGGCTTTTTCTTGCACTGCCTTTCTACTTTACACACACCAGAGCTTTCAAACACTGGAACCAATTCTTTCCTTGGTTGCAGCACTCAGTGACTTCAACAAGAGCTCTACAGGCATACAAGAGAGCAGAACCGGATCAATAACACTGCACCAAGGCAGTGTCCTTCCCATCCACAACCATAATACTTGCCATACCCTTTCTGTCACCTTTTCCCATGCTTTAGCTCCTTTCCCTTCTGCCTTAACTGGGATCCCTAAAACTTTCATCTCTCCCTCCACTACTTGTAATCCAAACTTTTCTAGGTCCCTCCAGTTTTGCAATCCCATTATAGTTTAAAACAAAATGAAATAGCTTTTCAGTTTGTTTAATTTGGCCCCAGTTGCTTCTCCATACTCTGTTGTGTGTTTTAGTACGCTTTCAATCAATAATTTGTCTCTAACCACTATACAAAGTGCATACTTTATTTCTCCCTCTCCCAGTATCGTTACCCTACTTATGATTTTATTTTTCCTTATTCTTTGCGCCAGAAATTCCATTGCACATATAAACAATACTGGCAACAATGGGCGCCCTTGTCTTACCCGTTTGGATTGTAAAGGCTCCACTCAGATATCCATTTATTAGCACTTGAATTTCTGCCATTGTTTATATATATATATATAAAAAACAGTCTTATCCATCCTAGCAATTTCTCTGGGAAACCAATTTTCCTTAACATTTCAAATATAAAATCATGATCCACTCTATAATGTGCTTTCTCCAGATCCAAATTTGCTACTCCCATATTTAATGTCCTCTCCTGAATGTGTGTTAGTGTACCCTTTATCAGCTGAATCACACAAGAAATCCTTCTGTCTGACACTACACAGATTTGATCTTCATGTATTACTTTTTTCAGGTTCTTCCATATTCTGAAAGCCACTGTCTTTGCCAGCAACTTGTAGCCTGCATTTAGCAGGGTAATGGGTCTCCAGTTCTTTAGAACCTCTCTCTGCCCTTTCTTGAATAACAGAATTACTATTTCACTTGTAAAGTCCTTCCCCGTCTCTCCTTTCCCCACCATTTCTTCAGCAACCTCTACCACATCTGTCCCCGTCCATGGCCAGAACTTCTTGTAAAATTCCATGGGCAGTCCATCTGCTCAGAGATTTTCCTCATTTACAAGTTCTTAAGCACTCCTCCACTTCCTTTAAACTTACCTTTTCTTCCATCTTCTGCATCTCGTCTTCACCTACTTTTTCTTCAATCTCCTCCAAAAAATTCTTAATTTTCTATCTATTTCCTTCTTCTGGTACAGTTTTTCATAGAATCTCCTTATTGCTTCCAGGCATATAAGAAGGTAAAACTGGATCACTGATAGGGCCCTAATGAAATCACAGCAGAAGTGGGCTGCATGGCAGCTCCTTTAACCTTGCAGGTTCCCCCATGCACCTCACCCCACTGCTAATTGGCTGAGGGGCCAGGCAGGGCATCCACTGACAGGGCTGGGAGAGCAGGTGGAAGATTCAGAGATTCAGCCAATTTGGCGGTGGCTAAATCTCTGAATCAGATTCAGCCAAATCAGTTCAGGACAGTGATTCGAATCGCTGTCCCCCAAATTGGCCGAATCTGAATCTAAAGTGGATACTAGTCGCTTCACACAGGCCTACTGAATACGTGCGACACCAAGGCTGCTAAAGCATTCTAATGAGAGCACTCCAGCAGACTCAATTAATCAAGCATGTCAATTAGAATTTTAGAAATCATCAGAGCAGGCACTGGGCATATGTATAGGTGCCCAATGGTCGCAAACTCAGAGAACACACTGGAAATTTTAGGTTAAATTGAAAAAAATCAAAACCAATAAGCTCCCATTAATCACAATGCAGTTTATAATAGCCAATAAAGTCATCCAAGTTATATATCCAACAAGACAAGAAACTGCCTCGAGATCCACTGTATTGTTAATCATACAATATACGTTTGCAGCATGCTTAGACCAAAGGCGAAACTGATAGTAAATGACTTCACATTTTGGTATTTTCTGTTTGCCTCTGTTCAGTTAGTATTTTCTTTTTAGCATTCCACGATAACTAAAACATTAGCATTTTCCTTAACCTATAAATCTATTTTGGTCTCTCTCTCCACTTCAGCTCTGGAGCTTTGATGTTCAAGTGACTTTGGAAACACCTTTAGGGCTCAAAAGGAGTTCAATAGGCTTCATAGCTTAAGCAGAGAAGGCAGAATAGAGAGTAAAAACAAAATTTCCCTCTTCCGTGACTTTGGGAAGCCACAGCTGTCATTTGATTTTTCCTTTCTGCCCTCAGGGCAAAGAGTTACTGAGACACTGTGGGGATGAGCATGCTAAAATGCTGAAATAGTTTTGATAGGGAGAAGCTGGTATCTCTATCTGACCTAACAGCAATTATGTGCATTTGTGAAGGAGAGAGAAGGTTCTTCGCTAGCTCCAGGGAAACTTACCTAAGCATTCAGAATCCCTATGAAGCCTCGCCTTTCTGTAAGTGCCCATGCACACCTTAGAACTGACTGAAGAGTTTGCTGTTTATTCCATGCTGGGGCACAACTAAGGGCCTCATTACGCATTAATGTTAGGTGGCTCCTGGAGCTCTTAACCCATGGACTGTTCGCACCTTAATACCTGAAACTACTTTTAAGCACACTTGAGGTGGCTTAAAGTTACACCACTACAGGGTAGGCTTCTCTCTGATGTGTTCCATTAACGTGTGGCTACTCACCACAGATGAGTACCCCAACCCCAGGATGCAGTGTCTCCTCCCACACCTGTCTGTTCTGTGTGGACAAACTTTTCACACCCAGAACTCTACTGCCCAGAGCACAATGCTGGCACCAAGTCAACTGCCCCTCTTCCCCCGAAGGTGTGACCTTCCCACCCTCAAAGTACAACCCCATGCAAACAGCCAGTGGAGCACAATCCACCTAGCCAGGTCACAGGGCATGGACAGGTCAAGGAGTGGGGTCTAAAGGGGGAGAGCTGGAACAAGACAGGGGACCAGATTGGGGCCCTATGAGCTGGGCTTCTTCCCAGGGCAGGGGCAGTAATTCCCAAAAGAACTTTCCCTCACTCTTCCCACCTCCCAGGCATCCCAGAAAGTACAACCAGCACCCCCACACCCCAATCCCAATTTATTAAAACACGAGGCCTTCTTTAATTTACTTTTTTCTTTATTTCTTTTTAATTTTTTTTTGTACTTCTTTTTATTTCATCCTTCAGTGGCCAACTATCTTCATTTCACCATCCTTCTCTCACCTCCATTTCCTTTCCACGTCCCATTTCATTACTTACCCATATCCCATTAACTCTCTGCCTCCCAGGTTCAAGTTCCCATGCCACCCCCTCCAACCCATCTTTCATACACCCCAACCTAGAGCAGGGATAAAAGTCTGTCCTGGCTTACCAGCCCTGTAACAGCAACTCACAGCTGTAACTTCTAGTCTGGCCCCTGCTCACCAGCCCGTGGTGGCAAGTCACAGTTGTGCACATGGGGGACAGTCAGAGAAGGTTTTTAGCCTTAAGATGTGAATACTCCAAACTCAAGTTAGCACTAGCACTGATCAACATTTGAGCAGCTCAAAGTGCAATATGTAACAAGACCCTAATACAGCTGGGTCTTACTGCAGTTGACAGTTCAGTTATATTGTTCAGGCTCCTGATATTCACAACACAGCTAAAGATTAGGGAATATTATGAGACTTTCCACAGCAAGAAATGACAAAAAGGAAATGATCCCTGAAACTCATAGAACTGGCACCTAAACTCAAGTACTGGGCTCCAAATGTATTAGGAAAAATAGAACTTGGTAGCAACCAGGCCACAAAATGGAGACTTTGGGCAGGCTCCCACCTAACAAGAGCATGGGAGGAGCCTTCCCATCCCCTGGGTACTGTAAGAATGGGTCTGTCATAACTGCACTCCTGGCCTGCCAATTTCATATAGCCCAAGGGGCACAGGTTGCCCCACAAGTGCAGAGCCATGATCGTGCCCCCCATCACATTTCTTCATAGGTCAAGTGGAAGTAATCTAGACACCAATGAAGACTATAACAAAGGGTACATTTCTCCAAAACACCTCTTCGACTCAGAATCCTCTCTAAACTACCCCAGAGAGCCATGGGATAGAGATATAACAATGGCTTGTCATCAGTAGTCGCTAGTCTGGCTGTTTCCTGCTGCCACTTGCCTCTGGGCTGCAGGCAGCTTGCGCAGTCTAAACGCAAAGGCAGCAATACACTGTTTCTGAACAATCATACAAGAGCAAATTCAGAAAATGCAAATCACAAACCCAGTGAGGTGCTTCTAGAGTGAGAACACAGCAGTCAGACATGGGAAACATTAGGAAAAGGAAAGTACAGCAAAAGCTTTGTTATCCAGCACCCATGAGGAATGGGGGGTGCTGGATAACGAAATATGCCAGTTAACTGAGCGGCCTGAACAGGCGTCTTTGCCTGTTTGGGCCGCCGCTTCTCTCAGGCCACAGTGGGCACTTCTGGTTTCACTTTTACCTTACAAGCTGGCATGCTGGTTAATAGAGCATCCCAGCCTGTAAGGTGCTGGTTAAAGCAGCTTTTACTGTATTAAGTTTAGGTGGGGAACAAACAGACAAACTAAATTTGAGAGACAAATATGAAGGCTAAACCTATAACTGGGATCAGACAAACAGATTAAGACAAAATTTACACCAAGAAAGCAGATCCAGAATTACACGAAGCCACACCTGTGTGGAAAACACTATACATTAGCAATTTAAGCAGTTAAATAGTCATCCCTACTTACTCATAGTGAGTGGACCCTTTTAATGTATGTGCAGCTTAAACAGATAGTGGAATGGACATTTTTATAGGCGACAAAACAAAATTCAACCATTGCTTACGTAGATACTATGAACTAGGGCTGTGCGATTTGATTCAGCAGAGATTCAGCCCGATTTGGACGTCAAATCTCCAAATCCAAACCAAATCTGGAGACCCTTTATTTTCTCCAAATTGAATCGGAACCCTCCATATCGATTCAAAGAGATTCAGAAATATTTGGAGATTCGGACATAGAAACAGCTTTAAACATTTTTTTT
>NW_017728911.1:22156948-22170709 GCF_001723895.1 Crocodylus porosus
GCCAAGCCAGGGGTGCTCGGGGGGTGGGGGGGCCTGTATGCTCTCCAATGGACCCAGAAGTGGACCAGAACTACTTCCGCTCCACTTTCAGGTTTGCCACCAAGCACATGGATGGTCCCCCTGCACTCCTATGGGATGCTCAATACGTCCCAGCACCACAGAGATCATGAGCCATGCTTGGTACCTGGAGGTATGTAGAAAAAACTTTCAAAGCTGTGTCTAATGTCCAAATAGCTGATTCTCTGAATCTGCACTGAATCTTTAGATTCGGATTCAGCTGATTGAAATCACGGACAGTGATCTGAATCAACTAATTGAATCACTGTCTTTGATTTGGTCTGAATCTGAATCCAAATCAAATAGGGCCCACATTGCATACCCCTACTAAGAGCCTATCCCTAAAATGCAAGATTTGTTATCAGTGTGGGAAGGAGTTAAGAAATTCAGCAATTTAGATTTCACAGTCTTTAATGCAGATGGCATAAGAAGTAGCTCTTCAAACTTTAGGTGTAAGGCCCATAATTTCAGCCTTGCAAGTCCTGGCTGAGAACTGAGATAGTTCTAGGTGAGTTATTACAGAGAAGGCTTTGAACTTGAAGACTTCCAGAGGTCCCAGCCAACACTGACCGTGACTATAAAACAAATGGCCCATATTGGGCAAACATGCTGATGGGAACTTACTCAAGAATAGGCTAGTATGAATAAGACGTATGGTGGTGTCCATTAAGTGCAGTTCCTCTCATGGCTGACTCTTTTTCAAGTCATGCTGAGCTTACCACTATATCAGAGGAGTGCATCAGGAATTCGGTGAACAACTGTTTGCTAGGGCACCCCTGGGGAAGACCAGGACCAATGGATACAAACTCCTGGAAGGCCGCTGCAGGCTTAATACCAGGAAAAACTCTTTTGCAGTAAGGGTGTCCAGACTGCGAAGAACCCTCTCCAGAGGTGGTGCAGTCACCTACCCTGGAGGCTTCCAAGAGGAGTCTAGACAGTCACCTCGCTGGGGTTCCTTACCCCAGTTGTCTTCCTGACTAGAGCAGGGGGTTTGGACCCAATGATCTGCAAGGTCCCTTCTAGCCCCTAACAATCTATGAATCCATGACATTGCATACCCAGATTCATCCCCTCTCTCAGCCTGGCACATATGATTAATGTGGCACTACCCTTCACAAGACAAAGCCAAACCAGGTTGCCCTGAACTCATCCGCTAGAGGTGCACTAATATACTGGTCCATATTGTACTGGCACCAATAGAAGGAAAATTGACATCATCAGAAATTGGGGGTTTTTTGGCTGATGTGGTCACTGCTAAATGTTGCATGCGCGCATGCAGCTGTAGCATGTACGTGGCCAGCCTGGCAGCTTGGAGAGCAGCATCTGGCTGTTAAATTTGTTGGGGGAAAAGGGCGTAGGGGAGGGAAGGGGCATGAGGGGGTCAGATCGAGGCCACTATGGTGAGGGAAGGACTGCGGCTGGGGCTCAGGCTGGGATAGATCCACAAGCAGCAAGTCCAGGAGGCACAGGGAGGGAGAGGTGGCTCCTGCTGTTGTGCACACCTCTGGGAGAGGCATGGGGGGGAACGTGCCCCCCCCCCGATCTGTGCACAGCGCAAGGGAGAGCTGCCACTGTGAGATGGGGCCATGGGCAGTGTCGAGCTCTTTCTGGAAGGGGGGGGTTAGACCAGGACTGCAGTTAGGATGGACAGCAGTGCTGGAAGGGGGCTACAGCCACCCCAGAATTTGCTATAGGAGCAGAAAAGGTTGGTGGGGGAGCATGATGTACTTCCTACAATCTGTGCTGTTAACCATGAGAACATTTTCAGGGAGTTTTGGTTGATTCAGAAGGAAGGGACATTTTAAGTTCAATCCTTTGATAATGCTAGTAGTAGCTCTTGGCTTAATCAGTAGTAAACTGCCAAGAAGTCAATACACTTAACTTCTCAGTGCCCATGACAGGCCCAAGAAGGTTCAAATGCACTAGCTTTTTCCTTATGACCACAACTGTTAAAGAACATGCTGACCTTCTAGAAATCTTGCATAACCTAGATTACCAAATGCAGCATAACAAAGCTATAGCACTGCCACAAATGCCCACAGTAAGAGGCAGATACAAAAATGGCCAGTGGAAAAAAATACAGCAAAGCTGCAAACAGGAAAGTAAAGGGACTTGCAAAGAAGTTGCTATCTTCTGCACTATTCACTTGGTAAAACTGCCTTAAAAACAAAAGTGAGCACAAATGCTACTGTCTGCTGCCCCCTGCATAATTTAGCATAAAATTGATCCAATAATTTAAACCATCAGTTGTTTACAGAGACAGGAAAATCTTCCAAGAAAGCTTCATTTGCAAATACAATCTCTTTTGATCAAGCTACATGTAACCTATATACTGTATTTTCTCTTCTGTCAAACTATTATCAATGTTTCCAATTCAAGCAGAACTACTGTCTTGTGAAACTTCATCTGTTCATGGCACTAATTGAAGTTGTTGTGTTGAAGTCAGCTGGGGATGTCATAATTAATTGCACAGCAATCAACTGTGATGTCATATACAGATGATTAAAATTCAGGTAGGAATCTACCGAGTAGGCACAGATAAATTCTTAAGGAATAAAGAGTCTGTTTTCATACACAAATCCTTGGTTAATAGACAGGGAGAGAGAAGAGAGTAAGATCACCTAGACTGTTACAAACAGAATTACTTGTGATTTCTGTTTTTTAATTATGATGGAAAAATGAGTCTCTCTTTAATGAATACTTGGCAAAACACAGCTGACAAAGAGCTACATAAAATCAGGTTATTAGGTTACAGGGAGAGGAAAACAAAGAAAATAAGAAATTATGTATGGTTCAGCTCAAGTTATTCTTGAAGTCAGTTCAGACGAAGATGTTGACAAATGTATAAAGATATATTTAATCCTGTGGAAGTCAGGATCCTGAGCTGTCTTTCTGATCCCTTATTGTGCTAGGGAATTTTGATATGAGTTTGACTCAGATTTGATATAATGATCCATGGAGCAGGAAAAGCAATCTTTAAACAAGCGTTCATAAATAAAGGCTGCATTGTCAGGGGATATACTGCAACATAACAAGAACATTTTGGTTATTTCATCTAATGAGGACTATCCCTTAACAACTGTCTGTAAAAAAAGGAGTGTTTCAACATGCCATGGGTACTACCTCACTGGCCTTGAAATGGAAAAACCTATGCAATTCTGGGAACAAGTCTTAGATTTACCAAGGGGAGGGATATTCCAAGAATTGAAATAGCTTTTATAGAAATCTCCCATTCACAAGGATAGATCTACAAAAAGAAAAATAGAAATTGGAGAACTTTTGGCAAAAAAAATCCTGCCCAGCTATCTAACCGCACTGTGTACTCACCATTCCTGCCACATCAAACACTTTTCCGTTCCAACAGCATTAAATCATAATTGTTCTGCTATACTTCTTGTTTTGAACAATGCTTCATTTCTCTCTTCCTCTGTAACAGTCTCTTAACTTTCGAAATATCTACTAAACCCCTCTTACAATGAATGGACATGTAAAAAAAATGCATCAAAGTTCAAATCATGAAATAATTTTTTAAATACTGCAATAATTTATATCAACTCATAGGTCCTCATAGCATACCATCTAAGCACATCACAACACCACTGTATGGCAAGGAAGTAGAAAGGGATTAAGGGACAGAGTCAAAAGACTTCTGTACACAGCAACTTCTTAGAGGGCACTAAGCACCACTGAAAATCTGGCCACTTCATTTAGATGCCTAAATAGGAACTGATTCTGAAAATCTGGCCCTCAGTGATTTCCCTAAAGCTATATAGATGTCAGAAGCACAGCAATGAATAGATGTCCAAATTTTTTATTTGCATTTAAGCACCTGAAACACAGAACTGTACGTCTACACTGGTAAAAAAATATCACCATAAACTTTCAAGCTGTATTCTCTAGCATAGGAGCAATACCACTTTTTCACAGCAAACCAGTATTTATCCTTTGCGCATTCCACGGCAGATAAACAATATATAGATTGACTATTCAAATCCATGAAGAGCAATGCTTTGGTTTATGGCAGACCCAAACGTAGGTGATAGTCAGAAGTGTTGGGGTGACAGAATGATATAAAGAGAGAAAAAAACTGAGAAGAGAACTATCAATTTAAACAGACAGTCTTCCAAAGCTACTTAAAAATTCAAAGATGTGTAAATATTAAATCTGTACATATATGCTATGGAGCTATAAAAGGGACATGCTGAAGAAACATACATACAATCAAGTTGAAGGAGATGTTCTCTCTTTGTTTTGTGGCAGCACATTAGGGGATGCTGCTATGCAGAACCACCTGCTTCACTGTGCCAGGTCCAAAAACCTCACTTCGAGAGTCTCCCATGGGGTGCCTACAGCCAGCTGTCTCACTTCCTGGAGAACACCCACAAGCCTGGGGTAACACAGCCACTACCTGGGCACTAGTCTCTGTTAGATTTCATAGACATTAGGACTGGAAGGGACTTTGTAAGATCACCAGGTCCAGCCCCCTGTCCAAATGGCTGGAAGTCAGCTAGGGTCAAAGGATCCCAGCAAGATAAGCATCCAAATGTTTCTTTTCAAAAGTGTCCAGAGTAGGTGCTTGCACCACTGCTGGGGGGGGAGGGGGGAGGGGGAAGACTAATCCAGGCCTTGGGGGTTCAGACAGTAAAGAAGTTTTTCCTTATGTCCAGCCTAAAACAGTCTTGCAGAAGTTTGTGACTGTTGGACCTTGTCATCCCTTGTGGTGCTCTAGGGAACAGGCATTCCCCCAGATCCTGATGCACACCCCTGATGTACCTATAGGCTGCCACCAAGTCACCCTGAGTCTGCACTTCTCCAGGCTGAAGAGTCCCATAGCTTGCAGGCTGTCTTCATAAGGCTTGTTCTCTTGCCCTCTGATAATGCGCATGGCTCTCCCCTGGACTCTTTCAAGCTCCTGAATTGTGGAGCCCAGAATTGGATGCAGTAGTCCAGCTGCGGCTTCACCAAGGCCAAGTACAGTGGGAGGATGACATCCTGGGTATTGCTCAAGATACATTGGTAGATGCAAGACAGAGTTTTGTTCACTTTGCCAGCTGCGGTATTGCATTGGTGGCTCATATTCATATTGTGGTCTATCATGACCCCCAAGTCTCTTTTGGCCATGGTGCTAGTGAGTGTGGCACTGCCCAGCCTGTAAGTATGATGTTGGTCCTGTTCCCCCCCGCAAGGTGGAGCGCTTTGGAATTCTCTGTGTTGAATACCATCGGGTTTTCATCCGTCCACCCTGCAAGCCGACTGAGGTCAGCCAGGATCACCAGCCTATCCTCAAGTGTGGATACTCTTCCCCAAAGTTTGGTGTCATCAGCAAACTTGGCCAGTCTGATTTTGACACCAGAGTCCAGAATGTTTCTAAAGACATTAAAGAGTACAAGTCCAAGCACAGAGCCTTAGGGGACACCACTGGTCACTGAGGGCCATATCAATTTGGTTCCATCAGCTACCACTCTCTGGGTCCAACCTCAGAGCCAGTTCCTCAGCCATCAGACTGTAATGTAGTCGAGACCACAGTTGCCCAATTTTTCCATGAGGACATAATAGGACACCAGGTCAAAGGCTCTGTGCAGCCTGAGGCGCACAGACCCTGCAAACTTTGGGGTTGCTTTGCCCACAGGTAATATTTCTGGGTGTCTTTCAGTCTGAAGCACCCCAAGATAACCTCAGGTAGGAATGAGTGAACATAAATAGACAAGCTCTGCTGGCCAGGCTAGGAGCAAAAAGGCTTGCCTCTTCCGGCTCCCCAGTAATACAGCAAGGCACGCTATAACCCAATACCTTTATTGATCAGGAGGGGGGAGGGAGAGGTAGGACAAGGAAGTCAAAATACACTTTGAGCAAACATAATCAGAGTCTTAACTAGTCTTGGACATAATAATCCTTTTAAAACGTGCCTGGTCTAGAGATGAATCCTAACTCCTGGCTAATTTCCAAATCGTTACTTACAGAGAATTGTCCAGGCAGAAACCTAGAGGCACTTTGCTTGTGGCTTTTCAAAATGCTCACCAGAGGAAGAGAGTACTCCCCTTCTTCTCAGGAATTTATCCGGCCAGGGCACCTGGCTGACCAACCTGAACCAAAAAGAAAGCGAGAGCAAGAGAGAGATTCACCTGGAATGGCCCAAGGGAAGGGCAGAGAGAGGGGGGTTTCTTCACGTTTCACTTGATGAAACAAGATTTTTGGACAAATACAGAACAGCAAAAATAAAGCAAAGAATCAGCAGTAGGAAGAGGGGGAAAATATACAACTGTAGCTTCATGACATCCCTTCAGCCCCCCCCCCCCCAGTGCTCAGAAACATAAACACGGCAGAAAGTAACATATCAAGATTCTCTGCTATCATCACATTGAGTAGGCTGATAGCCACTTTGTGGTAACAGTTTCCAGAACTTCTGGCTTTATAGTTCACCTTTACAAATAAGACTGGACAATGGA
The DNA here is from genome assembly GCF_001723895.1 of Crocodylus porosus. NCBI lineage: Eukaryota > Metazoa > Chordata > Crocodylia > Crocodylidae > Crocodylus > Crocodylus porosus. The sequence goes on from NW_017728911.1 coordinate 22,163,452, forward strand.
CATGTGTCAGAACCATACCTCTGTAGTGAAGAAGTGACCATCGCTCCATTCAGAACAAGTGCTATGCCTATTTACATCTTTACTACTGACCCTGCCAGTGGTTAGACATCCCACTCACAAGATGGACTTGACACTGAAAGGCTTTGTTCATGCAATACAACAGTAATGTTTGATTGCTGGACTAAATGTCCACTTTTAGCAGATACACTGCCCTGATGGCTCAATTGTTCTCCCAAGTCTGGTTAGACTTTGTACACCAGCAAAATCTGCAGCTGTTACAAAAACATGTGGCTTAAAAACCACTTCTATTTAGTTCTCTTTTAAGGCCCCTTTTTGTTTCCTGTGTGCCACCAGGACTATAAGAAGGGAAGAATATCACTGGGTGTAGAGTGCTTGTTATTGTCTCTGCAATTAGCAGTTAGTGGCACAGAAAGGAAACACCCCTAAAGAGGACCTGCAAGAACAAGGAAATGTGTGGGAGAAAGTGGGTTGCTATTTAAAAAGTGTCTGTAGCCAGAGATACAGGGTGTAAATCATCTTGTGTCAATTTAAATCGTACAGTAATTAATGAGTGGGCAAAAATAGTCATTTAGTCTTTTACCACATACCAACTCAAATGAAATGAAGCTGAATTCCAGCATTTAATACCTGCTGATAATACAGGGAGCTGCAACCTGAAAATGAAGACCCGGTGAGTGAACTGGTGCTTTTAGTTTTGGGGTGGTGAAAAATCAGGGGGTAGAAAGAAAACCAAATGGTCTTAGTACAGTGCTCTCAATTGACAGAGAGATTGGAAAGGCATCCAAAACATGGGGAGCACTATATTTTCACCATGAAGTCTGCTGATACCATCTGACACTGCATTATATTCATTTTTTTGGATGGTGTCAACATTTTTATGTAAAAAAAAAAAAGACACTAGACTGTGCAACTTGCACACATACTGTTAATCAGTAAGTGCTTGCCATAGTGAGTAGGTGCACAAAGTCATAGAATCATCAAGAATTAGGGTGGGAAGGGACCTCAGGAGGTTATCTAGTCCACCCCCTGCTCAAAGCAGGCCCAGGCCCAACTAAATCATTCCAGCCAAGCAGGGCCTTCAAAACCTCCAAGGATGGAGATACTACCTCCTCCCTAGGTAACCTGTTTTAGTGCTTTATCACCCTCCTAGTAAGCAAGTTTTTCCTAATATCCAACCTAAACTTCCATTGTTGTAACTTGAGACCATTGGGCACTTTTACTTGTGCTCCAGGGGTTGGGGGTGCTTTAATTAGAGCCGCTCTGAGAGCGGCTCTAACTATAGTGCCATAACACCTTGACAAGCTTTAGTTCAAGCACCCCCACTGCCATTTTGAAGCATGGAGATGCTGATACATGAGACCTGGAGGCTGGCTGGAGTGCGGTAATTATCACGCTCCAACAGACTCAGTTAATTGAGTCTGCTCCGACATACTGTAATTACAGTCTCCACACTTGTGTACAGGCACCCATTGCTCCCAGGGTGAAATTATCTTAAAATAAAACAAAGTACTACAGAGCTTGGGAGTGTGTTGTAAGAGGCTCCCCATTCCCTGGCCAATCAACAGATCATAGACTCAAGATGATATTTTCTTCTAGTCTCAATCGCTCTACAACACTGCATATAGTTAACCCATTTACCAACAGGTGTTCCAGAGAAGATTTTATGAGAAATGAATTTTCACAAATGCACCTAAGGATCTAAAAAAGTATATTAAAATTACACTCTGCTTCACTTCATACTCCAATACTTACTGGCTATATTAATCGTCACATTCAGCTATTTTAGACGCATCTCTCTATTACCTATGGTTAGTAATTTTATAGGAAACATTCAAGTGAATTGTTAAGGAGGGGGCATCATTACCCTCCCAGAAACAATACATTAATTCTAATCAGACAGTCCTAGAAAACTACATTAAATTAGTGGCACTGGAACACAATCAAGATGCATCCAGTGACCTCCTGGAGAAAACTAAATGAAGAAGTTGGTATCAATAGTAGATTCTAGTAGATTCAGTTAGATAAGTCAAGAAAAGAAATGATGAGAAATGGTGCAAAGAAATTCTCATATTGAATGGAAGGGAATTAATCATTCACATCAATGACTATAACAGACATCAGATATAAGCCTATCCAAATTTACACACCAAAATCATTTGGTGTGCCAATGCAGATCTCACATAAATTATAATGTAAAACTATTTACATAGTTGACTGCCTCTAACAGAGAAAAAATAAACTAGAAATACTGGTGCAAACACACTAAAATCATTTGTGCTATACTAACAATTTGATCCCAATTCCTACACACAAACCTACAGGTAATGTAGTGTTAGCACAGATAAACAGTTTCCTTTATTCACTGAATAACTTCTTGCCAAAAACAGCCTCACTAAATCTAACTGTTAATACCATAACCTCCTGTCACTAACTCTAGCAGTTGTTTCAAATACAAACTCATTATAGAACAAAATATATTCAGGTATGCTTTTGTTGATTAGCATCTTCCTTGATTACACTTTTTCTAAAGATCCCTGCCAAATGGTCAAAAGGAGCTCCATGAGAAATTACAAGCCCAGTCCAAAGGATACAGCTCTCCCTTCTTAACCTGTCATCCACAAGGAGGTTTTTAAGCATCTATTCAAAGAGTAATCAGACAGCCAACACCATGTTTTTGTTAGGTAAGCAAGTACAAGCTTTGCCTATTGGACAGTATGTACAAAACCCAAATGGTATACAACTAGCAATTAAAATCATGAAATACAGGAAACATGCTGGTAAATATATATACATATACACATACACACATATTATATATATAAATATATACACATACGTGTGTGTGTGTGTGTGTGTGTGTGTGTGTGTGTGTGTGTGTGTGTGTGTGTGTGTGTGTGTGTGTCAGTAATTTGGTGCTCACACACTAATGTAGATAAGCCAGTGCTGACATTGCTTGAGCTTTTATGAATCTCACCAAAATATTTGTCATGAATGCACATTTTATTCTTTGCTCTTGATTCTGTATTTTGAGTTAGACTTATCAATGGTCAGGGGAGTCCTGTACGGACAAAGGGGATTTGGTAAATCCAGGAATAACGTAATTTATGTTTGAAGATGCATTTTGCATTTCTTCTTGTAAGTTATGCAAATGTATTAACATGATATGCTGATTCTTTTCTTGTTCAACAGGGCCCTTAGACATTAGACAACCCTCTACTGCCCCAGAATATTAAAGCGATGTGTTCTAAACAGCATGTTAATTGGGACCAAGGGGTAGAAAGAGGCTGGATAATCCCCTCTGCAAGTTTTTTAAGTACTTGTCCCCACTGCATAAAATATTAGCACAACATTTAACTAACATTAAGGATTCTGATAATAGACAGGAATTTCAAAGTTAAGATGTAGGCACTTTCTTCATTTTGCCTCATGCTCACAATGATTTGCAGCACTCACAGAAACAGCATGGTCCTGTGGATAATGCACTATATTGACACCGTGGAGACATGATCTACTCCCAGTTCAGTCACTGACTGGCTGTGCAACCTTGGGCAAGTCACTTCCATTCTCTACAACTTCCTATTTTTTTATGTCTTTTCTTTTTGGACTGCACGGTCTTTAAGGCCAGGACCAGGACTTCCCATTTGACATCTCCAGTAGCAGCAAGATCCCACTCTCATTTGGAGCCTCTACATGTTACAAAAACAATCATCAATGATTCCAGTATTTAGGCACATTGTAGACCACCATGGATAAAAGTTAAATGAGGCTTGATTAAATCCACACAAACTTAATGTGACAGTACTTAAAACTTCCTAGTAATCAGAAAAAAAGTAAGCCAACAGACCTGCACCTGAATAGGTAATACATACCAGAAGAGCAACCAATTGAAAAGACTTGTGATATCCATGTCCCTAGCTACCTCTATTATATCACCATAGAAATAAACAGAACTTGCCTAACATTATGTTTACTAGCATCTCCCTACCACTTCAAGTAAAGTTCCCACATTATTTTCTATAAGAATAAGGTATGTGTATGGGTTTGAGACCTGAAAGGTAAACAAATAGTAAGAGATTAGTAGTGCAGTACAATACAATGCCATGCAGAAATACCCAAGCTAGCTCTGAATGAACTTGTACTTGAGGTAATAGATGCACTACAGACATGTTAGCATAGTGCTCCACTCAAGCTAATACCCTGCATCTCAATAGGGCTCATTAGCCTGAGCAGAACTAGTCCAACCTAACCCAGAGCCAGCTCAGATCTCTATACAGTACAGTGCACTCCATATCCTGAGAAATCCTGGCCATAAGCCATAGCCACACAAGCTGTGCATCTGGTCAAACAAAACCTTAGCCTTGTGGTCTCACTCATATTTAAAGTCACACTGACTCGAGTGGAACGCTTACGCGAGTACAATTTTGAAAGAATGGATTCTAAAATCAGCAATGGAAAAATGGGTACATTCACATCAAGTAAAACTGATTTGAACAGACTCATGTATGAACAACATTAGACAAGATACAATTAAGAACATCTTAATAACAACATTATCAATGGAAGCATATCTGTACTGAGCATTATGAGGATTTTGTAGAATACTCTAAAAATTCTTTATTTAACCAGAGTGGATGTTGTCATGGTGTTTTTCATTTTTTCTTTACCTAGGTCAACCAGTGTATACCATGCCTCTAGCAAAGAGTAGCCACTGAACTGATCTCTCCTAAAATTTCATTTCCCAGTCACTCTTAATAACTGTCTATCCCACAAAACCCTGGTGGGGACAGCATAGTATCATAGTGATACACAGCTCACGTCAATTCCTATGACACTGACTTAGGTACTGCTGGCATTGCAAACTATACTGTCTTGGAGAGTACAGCTTGAAAACCTGGATACCCTAAACCATTATAGTTTAGGGTATATAAGATTTAATTAAGAGAAGTGTAGGAAATCAGAGCTTACTCTCTCTTCTTCAGACAGTTTTTTCCTGAAGGCAGACTTCAAAAATACAAGCATCAGATATTGTAATGATACACTTAACAAGGTAGTTTTCTTAAACATCACAATGCTTTTAATTAAATTATGCCATCACATTCAATTTGGTTAAGCTAGCAAAAGAAAAAAAAACAAAAACAAAAAAAGAAGGTAAAAAAAAAAATAATAATGTATAGGATTAATCTGGCCAAAAGCAAAAAAATCTAGAATTATAACCTCCACTGAGTTTTTAAATGTGTCCTTTGGGATCTGCATAGTAATGGAATGAGTGATTTTCCATAACATATGCATACGTTATCAACCTACAACAGAATGTGGTAAGGACAGAGAGGTGGTCTTAATTCAAACAATTAGGAAGGAAATCCAGTTCAAGTAATAATTTTATTGTTTAAGAATGTCAGTCAATGTAGAAAAATAAATTAAATATTTAAAAATATTCAGAGTGACCTGCTGTTGCTGCAAAAAATGGAATGTGATAATGTGATGTCAGTACAAGTATGCCTAGTGTGTAGCTGACTGACTTCAAATGCAACTTATTGGCAGTTTAATGGCTCCAAGACATTATTATGTCAATGGGACTATAGTAGACATTTATGTTAACAGAGGCGGCATGTTTGCAGAAGAAAGCTCTTTCATTTCTATTGAATGATTACTGTAGGACTTAATACTCAATGGAACTTGAAGCTGATAAGTGTCTCAAGGTAGAGTGTGTTAATATTTACAGGACTGTGCTTCCAACTGCTGGTAGAAATTAACATTACAGAATCAGCCCTTTGTATTACATTGATTGTGTGTGTCCATGTGCGTCAACTATCCTAATAAACAGATTAAAATGATGGGCTGTCTCACTCGTATTTAAATGCAACATCATTCAATTTTACTATTAACTGCCAGTTCTGTTGCTACTGCACCTACTATTTAGTAAGTATTGTACTTTTGTAAAGTCAGATATCTAGGGTGGGATTCCAAAAGCACCAGCTGGCATTGGTTCATCTCTCCCCTGCTTATATCGATGCAAGTTTGATTCATAGGTAAGTCTACACCACCTTCACAGCAATTTTATACAGTTGCTGTTAGAATGCCACTGTCAGTGACAAGCAAGCCGCAATCATTGATCCTGAGAGCATTCCTGGGCACGTGCCAAAAAATGACTAAATGGCACTTCTTTGGCAAGCTCCACAAAGCAGGACTTGGTTTGGGGGTAACCACAGAGGTGGTATAAGCACACCTTTTACCTCTCTGACTACCACTGATATCACTACTAAGAAAAGAGGCAAAAACTAAGCTCTTAACAAAAGCCCAAATGTTACCTGCTGACATCCCAATGGGAGACTACAAACTGGCCGCTAGCTACGTAACTCTCACTGGTGGTAATACCGATAGCCCGTGGAAGTTCAATACTTAATTGGCATTTCCGTCTTAGCAAACTCCCCTGCGTCCATAGTAGTCTCTGAAATTTTATATTTGTAAAATAGAAAGCCATTTTAAATTATGCAGACACACAAATGCACACACATGCAGAAGGAATAATACGCAATCCTACACTGAGGACTGAACCCCTACACACCCACTGCAATTGAAACTGTTTTCATTGAGGCATCTTTTTCACAATCAAGCTTATTGTGCAATTGAAATCAACAACTTTTAAGGAAACAACACTACTTATATGCTATAAAATTTAAAAGGTATAAAAGGCAATATTTAAGTTCAGCACCAATCTCCTCTGAGTCAACATGGAAGTGCTTCTCTCATCCATGGCACACTGACATTGTTATCTATAACATATAACAAAGAAACCAGAACAGTTTCTGACTGACATCTGCCGAAAGGATATAGGGATCCTGTACTGCTTTGAAGGCCCTTACTTACATGGATACCATTATGCCTAGAAGGGTTGTTTCTATTGTGTATGGGCACAGAGGCAATACATGCACAACACACCATGCGCAAGCTGCCATCAGGACGCAACAGGTTGTGAATACAACAGTCATGACTCATAATTCCGTATGTGTGGAGATAGGTTTTTACTATAACGAGTCATGTGCTGAACCTTGTCGAAGTGCTGATTACCTTCTTAGTTACAGATCCTTTAGGCATTAAGTTGTCAGTGCAAGTAAAGTGGGACACATCTGCCAAAACAGTACAGAAATGATCTCCAATCTTTGTAAGTAGGAGATCACCATTTGGCATTTAAAACAACCCAAGATCTACCTTGTGCTGCTGTGCCCACCCTCCCACC